>NC_141761.1:16106520-16426581 GCF_982258835.1 Parasteatoda tepidariorum | reverse complement strand
TACGCATTTGGCATAGTTATCTAAACAAGTGAGGCTTTGTTTCTTATGTTTAATCGAATAAAACTGTTCAGGCAATAGAAAGAACAGTTCAAAAGTTGAAAGTATTTTCAGGTTTAAAAAGTATTACTTTCGACGTGTACTTACGTGCAAATTTTGTTTCGCTATCATAGCTGCAAACACAGATAGGAAAAAAATTCAGTAGATTTTACGTAATATAAATTTCACGATAATTGTTGCTTACTGTATGTATTAAATATTTTACACAGAGGGAATTTCAGTCATCAAAATAGGAAAACTGCACTATTTTCCAGTTATGATTTCACATTAAACATACTTAAAATGTTATGTATTATGTTTACTATTAATTTTGTATACTAATAAGCATTTAATTCATCAAACATAGTTAAAAGACTTTTTAAAAAATTAATTTAAAAAGAGAATTATGAATAAAAATAAACTGAACATTTTTGAATAAAAAAACTTTTAAACTGATTTTTATAAATGAGGCTCGCTCGCTTCATTATATGTTAGTAATACTTATTTAAATATTCAAGCAAGTAATAATCTGTACAAAAATTCTGCATAAATAGGGATTTTTTTGTCGGAAACTTACTCAATTTTAGAGAATTTTCCAAAATGTTCAGAAATCAGGAGAAACTGAAAAAATTCAGTAATCTGGAAAATCCAGTAGCAGCTATGTGCTACGTACGGGACATCTGAAGATTATAAGATGAATTTTTTATGCTAAATTGAAGGATATGGAATTTTGAGTCAATGGCATATTTAATTTAAAAAGTTTCTTTTTTCATAATAAATACGATTAAAAAATAGTACATTATAGAAAAAGAAAGAAACAATAACTCCTTTTAAGCTCATTCAATTAAGCGAGAAAAAATACCTAAGAGAACAATCATTAAATATGGTTAAGACTAAGTAATGTAAGATATAAAATATAAGTGCGCAAAACCCTTCTCTATTTGATTCTCGTTTTACCTCATTTAGCATAAAAATGTCAGGTGCCTAAATAGGTACAAAATTGCATAAAACCATAAACAAACTGTCCGATCGCAACAATTTCAGAACAAAAAAAAGTACATATCTGTACTTTTTTTTTTAAATATTAAGTTACAAAAGATAAAACATTCACACGAATCTTAGAAGGTTAAAACCTTTGGCAAAGATTTTTCATTCAAAACATTTTTCATGGTTTTGCAATAATTAAATAATTTTGCAATAAGTAATAGTAAAAATAAGTGAAAAATTTAATATTTAGAATTATATAATAATTTATGATTAGGAAATAGGGATAAATAAATGTAGATAATGTGTCCCTTGGCAAGTATGACAAATTTGCACTTATTTGTAATTATTTAAACATAAGGGAACATAGCAGGGCCCCCACTCAATTTTAAAAAAAAAAATTCAAGAACTTTTCAAGAATCTATTCGGTATTACAGTTATGTTCTAAAGTACATGTCAACCAGATTTTACAATTACGTAGAAGCAGAAATTTTATGTATTTAAAGCAAAATGCTTATTTAACAACCAAAAAAAATTATTTATTAAATTTATCAGCTGATAATACAAATGGTTGATAGTTACATTGCTGTTTCAAATCATTTTGAAAAGTTCCAATTGAGATAGAGCCAACATTTAAAAACTAGCATCAGTGAAGCTTTTCATGAAAAATTTAATGAAGTGAATTAGAATTATAGAAACTGAATAAATGAATAATGCATATTACATTAAACCTTAGTAAATAATTGATAAAGTTTGTGTAATTGCACGGTTATTGAAATATAAATGCCTTTTTTTTTACTATCTTAGATCAAATTTCAAAATGTATCCATTTAACAATTTTCATGTTTCAATTTTAATAACAAATTATCTATTTTGTTACTTCAGAATATCGATAATGTATGCTAAACATAATAAAATCTATTGTAGAACAATATTTTACAGATAACTAACTAGGACTTACCGAGCTTTATTTTCTTTAAAATATATCTATAAAATGTGAAGTGTGATTTTTAAATCGCATTTATATGAATATACTATTATATAAGATATATTATATTTAAATCAAAATTATAAGAAAGGTGAAGTAAGTCCCAAAGATTGCGTAAATCATGTATCACAATGTGAGATTTGTAAATTGAAATGCGGTGTATGTTTCTTAAATCAGAAAATATGAATAGCAAATGATACAAAACGTACGAAATAACAAGACGTAAATCACAATGTGTGATACATAAATCACTTTAATGTGAATTCTATTGTGTGATCAGTTAATAGTTTTAATGTGAATTGTGATCATTAATGAAGCAAACTGCAATTCGAAAGGTTCTTAATATAGAACATCTATGTGTGATTCTTAAATCTCTTTGATGAGAATTGTGAGTGGTAATTCTTAAATTTCTCTTTTGTGAATTGCAATGCGTGATTTGTAAACTACTAGAATGAGAATTTTGAGGCATGATTCATAAATTAATTCCTTATGTATCACATTATATGATTCAGAAATAACTTTAATTGAAATCATGATGTGTGATTGATAAATCACTTTAATGTGAATCATGATGTGTGATTTATAAAACATGAATCCTGATGAGTAATTTGCAAATCACTTTAAAGTAATACACAATATGCGATTCATTAATCACTTTCATTAAAATCGCAGTTTGTAGAACATTTTATATAAATCACAATGTTTATTCATAATTAATGAAACCTGTCGAATTAAATTTTATTTATTAGCAGTAAAAACTAAACATAAAAATTTGATCATAAATGATAAAAAATTATCCTTCGTTCATAAATTAAAAGAACAAATAGGATAACAATATTAACCTGCCGTAATAATGCAGTTAACACATTAAACACGTTTCTAAATCGATTCACCCTATATCATTCAAAAACTATTGACTACAAAACCTAAATTTTTTTTAGAAATTTCAACTTTCAAAATATCAGAGAGATCAACAATAGTCTGGTGTGAAAAATCTAGGACAAAAAAGTTTTGCATCTTCTTTAACCCCTTTTCAATAATCCTCCATTGAATTTATTTATTATTTCTTTACCACTTTTTTGTAAGAAAGATTGGTATTATTTTAATTCCTACAAAATCAAGTACTTTTCAAGTGCTCGATGGCAAAATGCAAGGACTTTTCAGGGTCCAGATTTTTTTCAACAAAATTCAAGGACTTTCAAGTACCATGGGAACCCTGCTTAAGTATGAAATTTCTTTAATTTACAAAATAAATTTTTCAAACTACTCTTTTTTGAACTTAACTACAATTCCGATAATCTAACACTTTTTTTAGTAACTATTAGACTGTTTATTATATTTAAAAAAAAGGTTTCTACTAGTAATTAGACTGTCAGAAAAAAATACATAAAATGTTTTCAATTAGATAAAATTTTGCGACAAATATGTCAGTTTTATGCGTCAAATATTTTGTCAGGAAACAAAACATCATTAGATGAAGTCAGTGTAAATATTCTTCTGAGAACTAGAATTTTTATACGGAATAATTATAATACACGATAGAATTATTAAACTTAATTATTGCTATTGACAATTTTGATTGGTCACTTTCCATTCTGTAAAAATAATGCTATTTTCTCTGACTTGTGGGAAATAGTTTATTAAAGAAAAGAATTCTTGATTTTTAATAATATATCTCACTAGCAGTTTATATTTGAAACATATAATTTTTTGAACTTATAAAAATAAATTCAGAACAATGTATATAAAAACAGAATATTTACTAATCTTTGGACATCATACAATTCAGATGAAATATTTACAAATATACAATGATTGTGGCTGATGATTCATAGATAAATTTTTCTTAAATCTGATGGAAAAACGATCCTATTACATTGGGGACAAAGTTTCTTTACACCCTATAAATGAAAAAAAAAAAGTTATTCAGTATTGACACAACATTCATTTTAGAAATTAACATATGAGAAACAACTATAAGTGACCTGATAAAACATTCCTTGTTTTAATTTATTTAAGACTCATGAGACACAGTCGGAAAAGAACATTAATTACAAAAATACATTTCAGTGGTGCAAAATAATATAAAAAAAGATTTCTTAAAGTCAATTCCTACTTAGAGGTCAACAAAGAAATTTTTTATTTTAGTTACTTTTTATTAAATAATTAAAAAATTTTTCCCCATATACTACAAAAATTAATTAATTGAATTTAAAAGAAGATTTAATATTTGAGAAAACTGTATAAACATCAAGTGTCCTCCACTAAAAGTGTATTTGAACTTGAGTGGATAAATAAAAAGTATTTTATTAACAATTGCAAATTTGAACGAGATATAAATAGAATATTAAGTAATAAAAGGAATTGAATTGAAAAAAAAAGTTTCATGACTCTTGTCAATGAACTTCAATGTGCGCCCCCTTCTTTTTTAGAGGTTTACAACAGATATGTTAGGAAGGATAGAAGATGCTGCTGATTTTCTGGAGCGCATAATGTTCTCCGACGAAGCATCCTCTCATGTTTCTGGCATTGTTAATCACCATAATGTGTGTATATGGGGATCTGAAAACCCCCATAAATACCGTGAGACACAAAGGGATTCCCCTAAGGTTAATGTGTGGTGTGGACTAATTCAGGACCGAGTCATTGGGCCTTTCTTTTTTACAGAAGAGACGGCCTCATCAGTCCTATACTTAGACATGTTGGAAAACTTAGTATTTCCACAACTAGAAGAGCTTCAGCCATATGTCTTTGTGCAACAAGATGGTGCACCATCTCATTGGGGTATCATCGTTCGTAGCTCTTTGAATGACCATTTTCCAGGAAGATGGTTTGGGCGAGGAGGTCCAATTCCTTGGCCACCCAGATCACCTGATATAACACCGCTGGACTTTTTTCTTTGGGGATTTATAAAGGACAATGTTTACATGAAGATCGTGTCGAACATTGATGACCTAAAAGGCAGAATTACAACTGCAATAGCCACTGTGGATGCCAACATGTTTGCCGCTACCTGGTGTGAAATTGACTATTGACTTGATATTCTCCGTGCGACAAAGGGGGCACACGTGGAAGTTCATTGACAAGGGTCATGAAGTTTTTGAGTCTATCTAACCCTTTATGTTATTAATTTTAATCTATCTTTATTATTTTATGAGTTATTAAACATCAAAATGTGTCCGGGACTTTATAAACACCCTGCATATTCTAACTAATTTGAGCAGATAATATTTTTAGCCGAGAAAATTTTAAAAGTATGTACTTCTTCCAAATGTACTTTATATTTCAATAAAATATGACTGTGAGGGGGGTTTTGTTACAAATTCAGATATTCGGAACACCATGAAATTGGGGGGTACATTCCATTTTAAAAATAAGATTTTTTGGTGACCTAAATCCATGATTTTTTTTAAAAAAATAGTAAAAATTATGACATTTCATGACAAATTTTGTTCAATACCGGGTGTACTTTCCAGGTGTGCGGATACCCTGAATTCAATAAAATACAGATTAATCAAAAGAAAATGTATGTTTATACGTTTTATAGAGAAAAAAAAAAAAACAGGAAGTAATTCTTACATCTATATCCTCCAGGAACTAAACTAATAGGTCGTATTCTAGTCTCATCACCAATTTCATATTTTTCAAAGCTGTCAGTATCATTGACATTAACATCAGAATCTTCGCCCTTCAAAAAAGAAGATTTAGTTAAATCTATGGTCTGTCTACAACTACAAAGATACAATTATAATTCATTAGTATAAAACAAGTTAACTCAATTCCACACTGGTGTAAGAAATTAAGAGAATTTGCAAACTTGGTCGATTATCTCTGTAACTACAGGACCGATTTCAATAAAATTTGATATGTACATACATTGATACAATACAAAACAACCATTTCACAATTGTAATGCACAGGCATGATCGTGCGAAACACTCGTTGGAGCCAGAAGATATTAAATCGTGGTTGCTGAATAAACAAAAAAAAAAAGTTAATAGGGGGTATGGTCCTCTCTCACAGATATACAGGCCTTGCAGCGTGATTTCATATGTGAAATAAGGCACATTATCATTTCCTGTGGCAATTGGCCAGAATTGTCCAGCGGCAATTTAATACTCCAACGAGTGTTATGCACGATCATGCATGTGTATTACAATTGTTGAATGGTTACTTGTTTTGTATTGTATCATAATATGTACATATTAAATGTCATTAAAATCAGTCCAGTATTTCAAGAGATAATGATCAAGTCTGCAAATTGTCTCAATTTCTGGTACCTTTAGATTGATGAAAGATGGCACGGTCGATAATACTTGCCCTACATTTGAGATGGCATCTGTACACACCTATTTTGATTTGAATGCGCCTTCTTCAGCAGATAGTAAACATCAAACAGTTCTCATGCTATTTGTGACTGCATAATTGCCCGCATCACTAGGGTGACCAGACGTCCCCGATTTCCGGGGATTGTCCCCGGCGAGGACCTCGTGTCCCCGGTCGGTTTGCGTCCCCGGTTATAAAATTAAAAAATTTTGTGTAAAATATTTGATAAAAATATGTTATATGCAATTTTTATTTTCTCAAAAATTTTCATACAAATTAATGTAAGCATTGAAAATTAAATGTAAACTAGTTTTTGAGAACGCACTATAACTTATACTACAGAAATTTTGGAACACATAACTTTAATATCTAGTTATGTTTACATTTTTACTAGGCTGTACGCCAGACAAGTTTATATAAGAAAAGAAGTTTAAAGCAAGACGTAACATGAATATTAGTTGCTGCTTTTAAAACAATTAATATCTTGGGTTACATAAACTGCCAATATTAGCTAATTTCCACTAAAAACAACAACAATTACTACATTTCCGCTTTATTTTAGAAAAATAACTCAAAACATTTTAAAATCAGGTAAACATTTTATAAATATCTAACCAATAAAATATTAAACCATTTTTTATGAAATTGTTATTATTATCACTTACGACTAATTAATTTTCATAAATTCTAATTATTCTACATTTTGAAAACCTCATAATTTATTATCGTAATAGATATTTAGAAAAATATTTTTATTTCTTTAAAATAGATGTCAATATGGCAACATAAACAAAAAAAAAGAAAATGTCATTATTTGGATGATTGGAAAAACGAGTTTCCATTTATTGAACCGAATCCTAATAATTCTTCCAAAGTAAAATGTACAATGTGTAGAGCAACGTTTTGAGTTGGAAGTGGAGGACGAACAGCTATAGCAGATCACATTCTTACAATTAAACACAAAGAAGCTTTGGCAGCAAAAACGAAATCGGTCAAACAGTTTTTTCGTAAGCTGGAACCATCCAAAGAAGAGTTTGACTTAGCAACATATGAAGGAACGCTTGCATTTCACACCATTCGTCACAACCAATCGTTTCGCAGCATGGACTGTACTTCAAATTTACAAAAGAAATTTGTAGACAAGAAATTTTCTTGTGCCCGAACAAAATGCGAAGCTATCGCTGTCAATGTTTTTTCTCCGTGGGCATTTCTTGAATTGAAGAAAGATTTACGATACTTCCAATCACAATCGTGTAAAATTACTTCCTATTTTAGTGCGGTATTTTCAGTGGGACAGTGCTAAAGATCCAATTAATAATAAACTTGTATCACTAAACGAAATTAAAGGAGAAACTGTAAAGATTTTATCTTCAGAAATATTAAACGCACTATTCGAGTTCCAATTGAAGGATAAAATGGCTGGTTTGTCTGCGGATAATACTAACACTAATTTTGGAGGATTGTTAAGAAGAGGAACAGAAAATGTTCATGCTAAAGTTCAAACTGAGTTAGGAAGAGATATTTTTGGTTTCGGGTGTAATGCGCATATTATACATAATGGCGCTAAAACTGCTTTTGATTGTTTGCCTGCAGATATTGAAGTTATGGTATCTAAACTTTTTAGTTATTTTAAAATTTACACAGTCCGAATTGAAAGACTGAAAGAATTTTGTGAGTATGCTGACCAAGAATATCATAAAATTTTAGGACACATTCATGTTAGGTGGTTGACATTACTTCCTGCTGCAGAAAGAATTCTTAAAATTTATTCATCTCTTAAAGAATTTATGTTGTCTGAAAAAAAGTGCCCAAAAATCTTGAAGAATTATTTTGAGAGTGAAACAACCGAGTTATGGTTGTTTTTTGCGCATTCGCATGCTGCAATTTTTAATCAAAGCATCTTGAAAATTGAAAGCGATGACAAATGTGTTATTGAATCTGGAACGGTTGTCAATGACAGCCGAGATTCTCGCAGAATATCATATTTGTCATGTCAACAATAAAAGAGAAACGAAGTTTCTGAATAAATGAGTTTATTTAAAAACATTAGTAATAAAGAATGTCACAGACAGAGTGACGAAAAGAAAGAATACAAAATGATCTGCTTCAACAGAAGCTTAAATACAGATAGCAGGTGACGTCAAGATCCACGCAAGAACGACCAACAGCAAATGAAAATAAACTGGCCGATCCCCGCAGACCATGACGTCACCGACGCAAGTTGAATGCATGAGATCGACGACGGAAAATCGAACCTCATACCTTTTAACTTCTATTATTTGTCTAACATGCGGCCCCCTCTCATGCCTTACAAAAAAAACACACATATACAGTTTATCAAAATCCTCAATAAACTAAAGAAATATTTAATTTTCTTAAACTAATACTTAAGCTGTTTCAGTCATGAAACCATCCAAAAGATTAAACTTTCACAAATACTTTTGAACAGAAATTTTCCACTTCTAACTTGGTTAAAGGTTTTGTAAAAATGTCCGCTAAGTTAAATTTACTCCTAACGTGCTTAACAGCAAAAAAATTTATCATAAATTAAATTTCTTAAAAAATGATACCTTACGTCGATGTGTTTCGTTCGACTATTTTCAATAGGTGAATGAGAAAAATCAATTGCCGATTGATTGTCACTAAATATAATACAATCACTTAAATTTATGTCCTCTAAATTTAATTCTCTACACTCATCTATTATTCGCTTAATCCATATTACCTCTTTGGCAGCGTCAGTTAAAGTCACATATTCTGATTCCATTGTAGATAGACTCACACATTTTTGTTTGAAAGCTTTCCAGAATATCGGAGTTTTATCTAAAAACAATATTATACCACCTACTGATATTCTGTCATCCCTGTTAGCAGCGAAATCTGAGTCACAGTAACAATTAACATTTAATTCTTCAATATTTGACAATTTTAAGAAATAATCTTGAGTATTTTGAACATAACCTAATAATCTTAATAAAGTATTCCAGTGTTTTAAACCTGGGTTTTCTTGAAATTGTGATAATATATTTACCGCATAGGATATATCCGGTCTTGTGCGATTAGCTATATAAGCCAAACAACCCAAAATGCTCCGAAACGGCAATTTCGCCATTTCATCCACTTCGTTTTTAGAAGATGGACAGTCAGCTTTTGATAATAAGTTACCCTTAGTAATCGGCAACGATGACAAAGGAAATTTAAAGCTAGAAAACATTTTACAAACTTTTTGGATGTAACTCTTTTGATGTATTAACATCTCACCATCTTTTTGAACAAATTCAACACCTAACAACTTACGAGTATTACCCAAAATTTTTAAATCAAAATTATCACCTAAAAGTTTAATAACACTGTCTACTTCATTTTTTGTTTTAGCAAAAATAATTATATCATCTACATAAATTATAAGAATTACATTTTTATATACATATGTACAATTACACCACTTCAATCTTACAAACTTTAAATTTTCAAGTGTATTATCCAGTTCAAAAAACCACTCTCGACCACTTTGCTTGAGTCCATAAATAGCTTTCTTTAAATGACAGACGTGGTCTTGCTTATTTAAATGAACAAAACCTTGAGGTTGATACATAAATACATCCTCATTCAAATTTGCGTAAAGGTAAGCACACTTTATATCTAATTGGGAATGATACCATCCTAGCATACAAACTAATATTGTGAAAAACATTCTTACAAGAACAAAATTAACCACAGGACTAAATACTTCATCATAACTTTCACCTCTTATTTGTTTATATCCCTGTGCAACTAAACGTGCTTTGTACCTTACAATTTCCCCCTTTTCATTTACTTTAGTTGTATAAACCCAACGGCTTCCCAAAATTCTTTTATTTTTAGGAGTTGGTACCAAATCCCAAACTTTTCTTTCTTTCATAGTAGTAATCTCGTCAGACATAGCTAATTCCCAATTTTTAACTTGAGGAGATTTTAAACAGTCTTTATAATTTTTAGGAATTTTTATTTCAATATGATTTGCTTCATGTTTTATATTATGATTAACCTGAAAATTTGAAACTTTACCCGAAAAAGCATTTTTCCCACTGAAATTAAATAAATCCCTATCATACTTAATATTATTGCTGTTGCAATAATTTTCTACATCATTATAGGATCTTAATCTCATATTTACTCCTTCAATGTTATAATAAATATCAGTTCGACTATTATCTGGACGGGGTACAGCTTTTCTAATCCATGAAATGTTTTTACACGGAATTAAATCGGGTTTTAAGCTTGAATTACCTATGTCTTCATCTGAAGAACTTCCGCCCAAATCGGGACGTTCCGGTATAAAACTAGCAAAATTGCGTTTAATGAATTTGGTGCCCAGTACAGCTTCCACACCAATTACTCTTTCGTCAAAACGAACATTTATTGTTTCTACAAGTTTCCTTTCACTCTTAATCCAAATTCTATAACCCTTCGTATGCATTGCATATCCTAACATAATCCCTTCTTTAGCTCTCATATGAAGTTTATTACGCAACTGTTTTGGTTGACCCACAAATGCTAAACAACCAAATGTTTTCAAATGAGTGACTGATGGTTTTCTTCCACTATACAATTCAAAGGGAGTTTTAATTTGGTTTTTATGACAAATTCTATTAAAAGTGTAAGTAAAGCATAGTAAAGCTTCAGCCCAAAACGCATCTCCCAATTTACTAGATTTTAGCATAGCTTTTACATTATCTAAGGCAGTTAAATTATAGCGTTCACTAACTCCGTTTTGCTCTGGCGTATAAGCGTTAGTACGCTCAGCTCTTATCCCTTCATTTTCAAGAAAATCACTAAATTCTTTATGGCAAAATTCCATACCATTATCAGTTCTAACATTTACAATTTTACAGTTTAAAAATCTTTCTGTTCGCTTTTGAAATCTTATGAAACAATCAAAAACATCAGATTTCCTTTTAATGGGAAAAGTAGTAACTTTTCTCGAAAAATCGTCCGTGATAGAAAGAAAGTACCGACTTCCACCATGTGAAATGACAGGCATTGGACCGCATACGTCCATATGTAAAAGTTCCAAAGGTTTCTTAGACCTTATACTTAAAATTGGTTTAAACGAAATTCTTTTAGATTTAGCTAGTTTACATTCTATACAATTATTATCTGAGAAATTGATATTAGGTAATCCTTTCACACTAGAGTTTTTACTTGTTTGAATTATATAATCACAATTTATGTGGCAGTACCTTAAATGCCAGATGTTTAAATCATTTGTCTGAACAGATACGTTAAACAATTGCTCATTCGCGTCACTAACACTTCTGTCAATAACTAAATCTTTATCAGGCTTAGTATAGGCATTTGGTTTAAAATAATACAAGCCATTAAATCTTTTACAATAGAAAATCTTCTCATTTACCCGATTATACACAGAAATACAATTTTTAACACCCACAAAATAACCTCCAGCTTTCTCTATTACAGAACCAGAAATAAGATTTCTTCTAAGTTTAGGAGAATACATGACATTTTGTAAAGTTACTCTGTGCATTTTACCATTTAACTTATTAAAAAATTGCACCTTTCCAATACCTAAAATTGGGCTCTCAATGTCACCTATGGCTAAAGACATAGAAGCATTTTCTACAGTTTCATATTCAAAGAATAAATCCAAATTATTACAAAAATGTGTTGAAGCGGCAGTGTCAAAAAGCCAACTTTCTTTCTCAATTTCATGACTCACATTGCCAACATTTGCTTCAACAATATAAAGACTATTATCTAAAACATTTGTAGTTACATTACAATAAGAATTATCACTTGCATTTTGTTTAAATTTACTCTTTATATTCTTTGAATTACACCTTAATTTTTGCTTACAATCTGATATTAAATGACCATATTTGTTACAACGATAACAAGGTCCTATCTTAGATTTATCACAACTAGTTTTGGATTTAGACTTAATATTAGCAGATTCTAAATTTCCCTTACTATTAGAAGAACCAGATTTAAACTTATTAGTTATGCTTAACTTTTCATTAAAACTTGAATTAACATTATAAGCAATATCACTAACATTATTTAAATCAAAATTAAGTTGCTTAAGTCTACTCTCCTCCAAAAGTAATTCGTCTAAAATGTTCTTAAATTTAAATTTAGTGTCCTCCCATCTATAAATAATCTGAACTATACCTTGAAAGTCCTTGGGTAAGTATCTAATAAGTTGGAATCCTTGGTATAGGTCGTCAACAGGATGTCCTGCTTCTTTCAATTGAGAAACCAGGTTCTTTAATGTTGCAGCGAATATTCCAACCTCTTCTCCTGGGGTGTATTTCAGGTCGAAGAACTGGTCTAGGAGTTGAATAACTCTCGCTCTCGTAGTCGGCTCAAAATGTTGTTTTAAAATTTCCCAAGCTTCAGCACCATCCATTGTCGCCGAGATCAGACTTCGGAATTCAGGTTCCACACTAAGAAATATTGACGTGTACGCTTTGTCCCGTCTCCAGAGGTATTCTTGACTTTCTTTTCGACTTGCTTCTGAAGGTAGGGAAGGCTCAGTTTTGGAGATAAAACTCCACACTCCTCGGTCCATAAGGATTACTTTCATATTTTCTTTCCACGTACTCCAATTTGACGAATTTAGGAAATCTATATGCAGGTTCGAAGATTCCATGATGAAACAATTATAACTCAAAAGGTTCTTTAAAAGCAAAAGGGTGTATCACTGCTCGTACTATACTAGATACCAAACTTCGTAATCTTTAGCAGTAGCCATCAAATTTGGATGTGCCGACTTCAAATTCCGGTCTAAAATTCTTTAAATAAATTCTTACTGTTAGTTTTGTCAACTGGAGAAAAATTCTTTAGAAGCATCATATTTTCTTAAATGTGGTATTATTTTTCAAATCCACATCACCTTGAAGTACTCCATAGCAAACTTGTGATTTAAGCTGACGATTCACTTCGCAAATTTGGCGGGCGGGAACGGCCCCCATCTTTAAGATTCTCCATTTGAAGTTGACAAAGACTCGGCTACATCCAGGGTAATGCAAAACTAGATATTCAGGACGATAGAACATGAATCCCGTTTATGCCATAAATTCGGCCCATAACCTTGACAGCCGAGATTCTCGCAGAATATCATATTTGTCATGTCAACAATAAAAGAGAAACGAAGTTTCTGAATAAATGAGTTTATTTAAAAACATTAGTAATAAAGAATGTCACATACAGAGTGACGAAAAGAAAGAATACAAAATGATCTGCTTCAACAGAAGCTTAAATACAGATAGCAGGTGACGTCAAGATCCACGCAAGAACGACCAACAGCAAATGAAAATAAACTGGCCGATCCCCGCAGACCATGACGTCACCGACGCAAGTTGAATGCATGAGATCGACGACAGAAAATCGAACCTCATACCTTTTAACTTCTATTATTTGTCTAACAGTCAAGGATTTGATATTTAAATTGAAAGCACTAAAGAATGCCAAATTTGTTCCACTTGTTATAAAACCTGAATTGACTAAATTGATTGCTGAGAATATCGTTACTGAAGATTCTTATTGAGAAACGTCGAAAGAATTCTATGAAGCTGCGATTTCATATTTAGAAGCTTGGAACGATAACAACGATGATATGTCTGATTTGAAGTGCCTTCTTTTAGATTGTAAGCCTTCACGGTCTGAATTCGACGAGGCAGTTCTGTCTCTCTCTTCAAAATGTGCAATTTTGAATGTTAATTCCGACGATTTATTTGACGAGTTTACTTATCTTGAAGGTTATTTGGATTCAAAAGACGATAAATGGTACCAATCCGTACACATAACAGACAAATGGCGCGAAATAAACAATTATTTTCAAAAAAACAATATACCATTTACAAATATCAAAAGAATTGTTGAGCTTGCAATGTGCTGGCCAAGCATCAATGCGCCTGTAGAACGGGTATTTTCGCGCATAAATAACTATTGGACTAATGAAAAATCGCGAATGGATGTGAATACAGTGAAAACGGTTTTATCTGTACTGATTAATTTTGATTTTTCATGTGACATATTTTCTCAATTACTCGAAAAAAATCCTGAAATTTTAAAGAAGATTCATGCTTCAGAAAAATACGGTGTTTAGAAATAGTATAATTTTAAAAGCAATACAATTGTTTTGTTAACAGATTTTAAACTTGTGTAAAAATGTTATGATTACGATTTTAACGATATAATTTATATACTAAATTATAAAAAAAATTTATTTTTTAAGATAAATGATCAAATTTTTTTCAAAATTTTTTTCTGTCGTTTAAATTGGGGGGGGGGGGTAGAGATGAGTGTCCCCGGAATTGCCCGAAAAAATCTGGTCACCCTACGCATCACGCAATGTGTCTGCTTACATACACTCAACTGCTTTTTGCAACACAAGAGCAGCTGCGAACTTAATACAGCTCTCACGATCAGCACTCAAAGCCTGGTGATCTTAATACAGCTCTCCCGGCTTAGCATGAAGCAGCAATAAATCAACTGGTGGTATCCCTCATTGAATTCTATCACAGATAAAAATTTTGATGGGAAAGTACTGTAGTGTGTCTACCACTACAAAAATACAACTCCAACTCACCTTTCTATAAGTCATATTAACTCTATTCTATGTTGGGATACCTTAAGATAGATGGCATAATTGATAACACCTTTCCTACAAATCTATAAACAATTTTATATTTACCTAATCATTTTTTAAGGTACAGGACAAAAGCAGATACTAGAATGTCAACTGTAAAGGTTTTTGATATTCCAAGTCATAGTAAAGATGAAAATAAAAACTTTTGAACACATCAAAACATTTATCTTTTCCACGTATAAAATAAAATAGTTTTAACTTGCTAATAACTTTTTCTTTTCTTGGGAAAGAAATTATCCGGAAATTAACATGTTTGCCTAAAAATAAAACAATAATATGGTAAGCTCGTAAAAATCTTCATATGATGCGTTATCACTAGTTTTATTATTTTTTCCCCTTCATATTGCAGTGATATCAAATACTAAAAACTCACTCCCTTTTCGAACTTGTCTGAACATTCAATATGTTATTCTTTAGGGAAAACCCTGTCACAAGATATCAAACATCAAAAATATAGCATATCAAAAAGTAGCAATGAAAAATATTACACGTAACGATAATTAATAAACACCATATTGTGAGTGTTGATGAATTTTATTTGGACAACGAAAAAATTGACAGATGCAAGAATAATAAGAATTAGTTAAATTGTAAAACTATTATAGATATTTTTTGACAATACATTGTGATATTTAAATTACTAGTTATTTAAAACAATGGCAACAACCGAGAGAAACAGCAAATTTTATTTAAAAGAGGAATGAATAAATGAACCTGCATGCAGAAAGCCACATGCTTATTGATTTCTTCGGCTGTACCTGACATCCTTAAACTGTAGGCGGGACATTTCACTCCGTTCTTTGCTCTCGCTGAATATCTTGCTACACGAGCTGAATAAGAACATGCTTTATTAACAGGTATGTGCAATACAACAATATTTGATGCAATAATTTTTACTGAATGAATTTTGTAGAAGCATACAAATTATATAGATTTTAACTAAAAGGTTAGTACCCAGTTTTCATACCAACTTTCATTTCTCTATACAACATAAGAAGAGCCTGGTCTAAAACTGTTATAAATAAAAAATATTTTTAAAGGACAAAAAGAAAAGAAAAAAAAATCCTTAACTATCAAAGAAGTTGCATTAACACATAATTATCTAAAGTATTTATTCATACATTAATTATTTAATGTTCCATTTTGCTTAAAATAATCTCGAACACAGTAAATATGCTGTTTAATGTGCCTTAGTGAATAAACCTAATTTCCCCAATTAAAAGACAAGATTAGAATTGATCATTTTAAGAACTAAATAAAAGAGGCACATCAATAATTGTGAACTAATCCCAACAAAGTTTATTACTGCACCTGTTGAAAACAAGAAATAAGTGTATGACCCCTGAATTCATCACCATAAAAAATTAGAAATTAATTTATCTTCCATAATATAATAAGAAATGATCTGATTAGTGTATTTTTAATTGGCAGCTGCATCCTGTAAAGAAAAAAAAAATGTAGATTTTTTTCCATTCCTTTTTTTTTTCTTAATAAAGTTTTTTTTTTTTAATAACTTCTATTTAACGAACTTCCATTTTGCGAACTTCTCTATTTTGAGATTTTTTTTTAGAGGAACCAAGAAAATTTTGGAAATTTCTTTATAAAATAACTTTGAAATAGCAAAGTGAATTTTCTATTTAACGTACTTTCCTTCGAGATCCACTTTCCCAAAAGATTTCAAACTTGTTAGCTCATTTTATGGGGGAAATGACCTTGAATTGATTTTTGATGCCACTTAACTTTTAGAGAAAGCAGTAAAATTCCTTTCCCTCGTTGTTTGTATTTCAAACGAAAAACTCAGACAAACTTAATGGATTTTATCGCTAGTAATTAAAGTTAAGAGCGCATACGGTTACGTATATTTAAAATTACTTTTATTATAAATGCAACAATAATTTTATACACAAATTTAGCTTTTTTTGGTTAAAAATATTTAGCATGATAGTGTAACACTAGATAATGTTTTGTTCTTTTCCTGTTTCCTATGCAGATTTCTTTAATGATTAAGATTTATAAAATAAATAGTAGATACTAGTTTTCAAGTGTATCAATTGCTTTTTTTATCATCTCCAGTGTTTACGAAATTAAAAACTCGTTTTGTGTTGTTTAAGTACGTCAACAGGTGATTTTCTACTTAATGAATTTTCCATATAACGAACTTATTAATCGGATTTAGTGACAACGTTAAATAGAGGACCGACTATACATTAAAAAACATATAAAATATATTTCAGATTGAATAAATGTAACATTACAATACATTTTTTATCATACAAGCAACTGTTTTCAATTTGAAGAATGCTAAAATCCAACTTATTCATTGCATAACAAAAACAAAAGTCGATTTTTTCAAAACATGAACAATAACTAAACTTAATATTTCTATAATTTTCTAAAGAAAAATGCCTAAATATTAAGGAAAATTTGTTAATATACTCACCAGACATCTTTAAATTTCATTTAAAAACACCATAAATTTCACTCAAAAATTAAAGTAAAGACGTAAACAAACGGAGTTTCATAGATAAGAGGAACCCGCAAGAGGAAGTGAAGGTCCTATCTTTCCGGTGGCAACGAAAAATGGGTTACTTTTTTCAATTATTGTGGCGACTTTTTCTATCTGTTAAATCGCCACATCGCCAGTGTTCGTGTACATGTTTGTTGTGATGGCTTGTTAATTTCACGTGCCGAAATTTTACTGCATGGAATAGAAATCTAATTTGTTGTGGTAAGTAAAAATTATTAATATGTTAGTTTTATACATTTATTTTTAACTAATTAAATTTTAAAACATTGCATGAATGTTAATATATTACGTTCTATAAAACGTAAACATCTTTCACGTGTTATTTTCCATTTAGAATGAATTTTATAATTCTTTCATATTGGAAAATTTATTCTGTTTAAAATATAAATGTTTTGATCATTAAGAATGTTATAGATAAATCAGCGGTAATATATAAAAAATGAGCTTGCATAAATTTTTGGAAATTATATAGTCTGTTATTTATGTATAATAATAAATGAACTTATACAGAGAGAAATGCTTGTGTGTTGTACTGTTTGTCATTAAAATTAAGGAACGATGCTAAAATTTATATAATGGCTAGTTTATAATAAGGAATGTTGAAATATGAAGGTTGCATTTTTTAGGATAGCTGTATTAAGAAGAAGTGGTGATTAAAGTAACAAGTATTTTAAATCTTCAAATCATCTTTAAATATTTCAAAATTGATAGATGAGTATTTTTTGTCTGTGTGAGAAGTTTATCCTTTTTGACATAGTAATACTTTAATGCATAGTATTTTTAATGTTACTTTTTTTCTCTAGTGGTTCATGATACAGTTGTCTGATTGTGGAGAAGATAAACTTGGTGAAACAGTAGCTAGAGAACTGCCTATTTAGATAGTTTATTAAACTTTCTATATAGATGTTTTTAAAATGGTTATCTTTTTATTGTTTCTCCAAGCTCGGTATAACAACTAAAGCTTATTTGCAAACTTAACTAGATGTTAATTACTTTCTAGGTTAAGTCGTTCATTAGCATTTTCAAGTACTTATAAGTTTAAGATTGTTCTAAAAAAACTTATTATTACATTAGCTGTATTTTTTACCTCTTACTGCTATTAATTTTGCATTGATGACAACAATAAAAATTACGTTCCATTTTTACAGACTCCTGAAACTGGTAAGTTCCCTTTTTTGAGTAAAACATTGCAGTTTAATCAAAATATTTTTAGTTTAATTTTGATCTTTAATGATATGAAAGTTTTCTGTAATGCATATAAAATCAGCTTATCTTCTAGAAATATTATATATTTATATTATCAATTATTTATAATTTGACATTTATGTGGATATATTTATAAGTATTTGGAGTTTTCATTATTCTCCTTTTGTTAGTTGTGTGCATATATTCATATCATGAAATATAATCCAAAGTTCTGATTTTTCGTAATTATACAATATTTAATCTGCAGTTTGGGAGTAAGGTTATTGTTTCTAATTTATAAAAATTTAAGTACTGTTTTTGAAATTGCACATGATTAAATGATCAAGTCATTGATGATAATTTAAGTTCTTTATTGTAGGGTTAAAGTACAGTTTGTTAAAAGTAAAATTAATTTTGTGTATGAAATGAAAAAAGCAGGTATAATGTATCAAACATATGCATGCTCTTATTGTCTGCTGTTTAAGTTATGTATTAATTTCACAGCCTATGTATAAACTCTTATATAGCCTTTTTGTATGGTACCATTTTTGTGTAATGAGCTTTAGTTATGGGATGAAAGTTATAACAATTGCGTTTTATGAATGTTTTTAATTGTGTAAAAGCTAGTTATTGGGACATCTATCAGAACAGATGTCAGTAAGCACATTTGCATAAGTATTACTAATTCATAATGAAACAAACCTCATCGTCAGAAATCGGGTCAAAACTTTTTTTCTTCTAAAATGCTCAATTTATTCAAAATTTTCTTTTTAAATATATTATATTAATAGAATCTTTTAAATATATTTGATTAATTAAATGCCTATTAATATTCAAAATTATGAGTAAACATAACACATAGAATTTTAAGTATGACAGCAATTTTAACTGGAAAATATTGCAATTTTTATATTTTGATAACTAGAAAAATCTTTAAAATTCCCTTTTGTGTCAATTATTTAGTACATTCTGCAACAGTTATGAAATTTATATTATTTCGTGAAATCTACTGGATTTTTTTCCTATCCGTGTTGTCAGCTATGATTTCGCAATTTTTCAGAGGAGAGTTTCGTCAATTTCAAATATAGTTATTAAGGTTTATACTTGCTTATGTATGTGAAACTTTTTTTTTCATAGGCTGGTAATTTATTTAAAGTGGAAAATCTATGCAATGAAATTCTCTAAACCACATTAACTTTCACTGGTGTAAACAATAAAAATTGCAGTTAAGAAATTCTGCAATGACGCAAGAACAATGAACTATTTTCATAATTTGTCTAATTATTTAGGCAATTAAGTTCAGAACAATATTTAGGTAAATGTATTTCCTTAAATGTCTTTCTATTTTTAAGTCTACTCTACTTGATTAAGCAAACTAAAGTTGATAAATTTATTGTGTTATATTAGTTGTTACGCTCTCAAAAATTAAAAAAAATTTTTCTGTAAATGCTTAACCATGTATTTATGTGTCTAAATATTTGAATCTAAAAATTATATTAAGCATTTATAGCTTGTCTTTCTCAAACTAATATTACTGCCATGCTTAGTAGGTAAGTTTAAGGATATGTCCAATGTTCTGTTTGAAACAAAATACTATAAAATGCTAAGACACATGTTTCAAGTTTTTTTTTAAATATATTGTTTTAATAAAGTTAGAAAAATTTACTATTAAGCCTATAAGCAGGGTGTATAAAAATCATGATTTTTTTTAAAAAATCAAAAAAATCAGATTTTTTTGATTTTAATCGGATTTTTTTGATTTTAATCATGATTTTTTTATAATTTCAATTCTATGGAATATAATCAATTTTGTGTACCATAGATTTAAAGTTGTATTGTATTACTATTGTTACTTATGGTATACATTGGAAATAAACATTACTAACCATTATCAACAAAATATTTCTTAATAATTTAAAAGCAAAAGGTGAAATAAGAAATAAACAATAACAAAGTGATTTCAAACTACAAATCAAGAAAGAAATTGTTTATCAAACAATATGTGATAATTATTAATTTTACATCTACAATATCAAATTATTTAAACAATCATTTAATTAGTTTTATTTAAAGATTTAAACATAAGGACTAATTTAGCTGCCTTTTCTACACCCAATTGATTCCGTAGTTTAGTATGTACAAGTCCAAAAGTGGAAAACATCCTCTCTATCCCTGCAGTTGTTCCTTTTGCAGTACATAACAACTGTATTGCATCAAACTCTTTTTGACCTACACAGTTCTTTAGAAGCGCAATTGATTTCCACCATTCCAAGATGTTTAAAGATTCTAGAGATTCTTTATCAAACAAAGTTTCATTAAACGGAGGAGAGCGTACAATGAATTTTAGCAAAATACTTAATAAGGAGGTTTCTCCATACTTTTCTTTAACAAAGTTTACAGCTTGATCTTTTTCATTTAGTGTTAAACATTGTACTTCAGAATTAGGATCCAAGAGGTAAGCTAGGAAATGAGCTGGTGTTAACGCTTGTTCATATCATTTAGTAAAAAATTTTTTGCAGCAATTATTATTAGAATCTTTCAGAGTTTCCTTTAAATTTTTTCAGATGTTGACAACATTTGATAAACTACAATTATCTTTTTGCATTTTATCTAATGCTACAGAAATGGGTTTTAAAATTAAAAGCATATCTTCTGCATTCCTTTTAATTGCCATATTCATGACTTTTGACCTGATATTGGTGTCGATTAAAATCCAATTTTTGATTAAAATCAGTGATTTTTTTAAAAAAATCATTTGATTTAAATCATGATTTTAATCAATGATTTTAATCATTTGATTAAAATCATTTACACCTTGCCTATAAGTAATATTTTAGAGTTGTGAATACCTAATTAAAATTATGAGTAGGCTTTAAATGGATGGCAAATATTATTCTGAATTTTTGTTTTATTTTCAATGGCACTTCATTTGTGAATGTTTTTTTTTTTTACTGATTTAATTTTTTTTTCTTTTGAAAACCCAAACGAAATTTAATATTTTTTTCTTTTCTTCTGAACTAGTTTCTTTAAGCATGTAAAATATAACATTAAAAGTTAATAAAATAGATTTTCATATAAAATTATTGAGTGAATTATATTAAACTTCCATTTTTAAATTAGATGTTTCTTGTAAATGACAGTTTCTTGCATTGGGTAGATTTACATAATCAGTTTTTTCTAGCCTGACAAGAGTTTACCAATCCTGGTATGTATTTGAATATAATTCCCATGTTTGAAGAAGCTACCACTAAGTAATAATTTTTAAAACCGTTGTATGAAGGAAAGAATCCTTTTGTGCAAAATTCTTATTTATATTTGTATCTAAAACTATTGTTTGTATGCTTATTAATACATTTATTTGAGATTATTAATTTAGGTGAAGTGTATTTAAGTTGAAGTCTTATCAAAAATGTGATGTCTGTCTGCTGAAATTTCAGAAAAATGGAAAACTGTGACAACTATTTTATTAAATAAAGTTTGAAATTGTTCATATGACCAGTAGTAATTTTGACTTCTTTCATTCATTATAGCTTCATACTTAAGAAAAAGTTTATTTAAGTATGAAATTATTTATTAAGTAAAAATTCATACCCAATGCAGCTACAAGAAGTTGATTACAGTATCTTTGTACAATAAATAAATAAAATTAGTAAAGATATTTGCATTTTTTATTTTTATAATGCTTAAAATATTTCATTAAAAAAATCTACTGGGATATGTTTTGAGTTATCAATTTGAAATATGAAAACAGTGTGTAAATATCAATTTGAGATATCTACCAACTTAAAATTCTGCACTTTTAAATTCTATTAATTTTTATTGCAATTTTTCAGAAAAATTTTCTGTCCTATTTTCCTTATCAATATTAAGTACATTTTTTAAGCGTTTGATCTTCAGGTAATGAAACAATTTGGGAAATTCTATACGAAATGCTATCAGATCCATTAAGATGGAACAATTCCTCAGCAATAACTCTACTTGGAACAATTTCTGAGCTATTAACACCTAGAACACAAAATACTTATAAAAAAAAAAAAAAGCATAATATAGTCAGAAAATAAAGGTTTTATTTTTTATGGTACATTTCAAAAAAATTATTTTTCTCTTGTAAAATAATGGATGTGGAATTTTTTAAAGTAACCCAGAAATAGGAAGACAGGGAAGAAAATAAGCTTTTCGAAATCTTATGAATCATCGTTTATATTTGTACTTATTAAATTTAGGATATTAATAAAAACTAAGAAGATAAAATACTTAATTATGGTCATGGATTACATTTTTCTATCATCCTTTGTATTTGAAGCATTTTGCAATCTGATCCCAGTGTTTTCACTACAGCGCGAGAACGCGAGAATCTCGCATATTTTTTTCTTTTCTCGCATTAAAAAATGATTACAGCGAGAAATTCGCGCATTCTATAAACCAATTTCAAAATTCGCGAATTTCTCGCATTTTGAAAAAAATTTCTCATTGCGCCAATTAGAATAAAATCCGTTTCACTTTTCTTTCTGGATCTTTCATTATTTTCAACATTTGCCCCATTATCTAGCTTCCCTGTTTACCAGTATTGTTCAGAATCTTTAAGAACTACAGAACACCATCCCTCCGAACCTCTTTCAGAACGCATTTCTCTGCAACCACGTGTTTACTGTAGGTAAGGTTTCTTCATGTAAGACGTTCAAATTTTTTGCGCATTAATGCCAGATGGACAAATACCTTGTAAAGGCAATATCTTCTACTCCGAAACGGACAAATGAAAATGAAACAAGTGTGGGTAAAAACGATCAAAACGAAACAAATACGCATTTGAGTTACCTAATCAGAATAGCTGATGAAAAAGTAGATATAGAACATTTTCCATATGATGATGCAGCAAAAATATTCAATGCTTTAAAAATTAGAAGATATTAAAAATGTATTATAATTAAAGAAATGATTTTTTTCATGTCTCTTTATGTTTTTGTTTTTTAATTTTTAGAAATCTCACTTAACTTTTTGAAATCTCACCCTGTTTTTGAGAAAGGGTGAGAAATTCTCACCCATTTTTTCTCTGCGATGAAAACACTGATCCTCTCTTAAATCCGCTGTTTTTCCAAATTATTTGATGGCCTAAAAAAGTATTTTGGAATCCATTCGATGCAAATATGTCAAAAAATTTCACGCGACGTATAAAATTAACCAGTAAATAAAAATAAAATAAATATTTCGTTTCATGCTAACTTTATTTCAACAATGGTTAAAATATTAAAAGCAGCGGGAACAATTTTTCAAAGAGACTTTTATTTATTTTTTTTAGAAACTAGTTAATTTTAGATTAAACAATAAGTCATGCATTTTATAGAAAATTGTATTACCCTACATTTCCGGTGCATGTATTTTACCTCTACGAATACGGTCGAGAATGAGAATAATAAATTGAAAAAACCCTAAAATACAAATTAAGCGTCCCGAAAATTTATATGATTGGATGGGAAAGGGTAAGAAAAAAAATAAATTTGGACTATTTAAGTCTTAATAGATAAATTATAATTGATATTAAATAGATAAATAATTTCACTGAGGTACCTTTTTCTTTTATATTCCTTAATGTTTTATTTTTATACGAATACAAAAAGTTTCCAATCGTTGAGCCTAAGAAAATAATTGATATAAAAATTTAAAGGCATACACTCGCCGTTACTTAATGATTTTTATAATCTAAATTTTTTCTTAATAAGAATGCTCTGAATTGATATATGTTCGTAGAAATCATGTTAAAAATTTGAAATTTTTAGAGCCTAAAAATAACAGAAATTTTGACTGCATCGGCAATAGTTAATGCGAGTATAAGTAATAAGACATGTTGATGTAAGTATAAGTTAAGGGATAGCAAGCCTCAATTTTGATGTTTTGTTTTATAAAAAAAAATAGACTACACAAAGTTTCTCACTAATTAGTTTGAGTCATTAGCTTGACGTCATTACCAATCCAAGTATTGTATACACAAAAATGCTACTTTTAAATACTCTATTTCCTGTAAGAGCAAAAAAAAAAAAAAAAAAAAAAAAATACTTTATTTTAACTTAATTCAGTTGTGATTGAAAAATAGCATGAACTATCATGAAATTCAATAGAAAAACTGGGTATTTACATAAATTTGTCTAGGCTTGTATTTAGCGAAATAATCTCTTTGCCCAGAACAATCAGAATGTAAAAAAGCTAAATACAGCTTTTTATCATTCGTAACTTATTTCCGTACAGTTTTGAGAAAGTAAGACATTTTATAACATACATTTATTATTTAACCTTGTAATTATTAGATATGGAATGTCCTTAAAAGCTAAAAGAATAAAATTGCATAATCTGCCACTTAATATTGTTATGCATTTGACTCAATCCAGTCTTATAAGGTCGAAATGAAATTTTTTAAAGTTATTTGATAATGAAATGAAATAGTTTTAAGCACCACCATTTGCTGAAATGTAATCTTGCGCCTTATTTCACATTAATTCATAGTAAAAAAAGAATGCATCGTAGAAAATGGAACTTATTAGTTAAAAATTCTAAGAACATTCATCATAGTCTATCACGTTTTATCAAGAAATTAATCCTTGAAAAATCAGAATTCAAATTTTAAATTCGATAATGCTGTAAGTTATTTCAAATTGTAAAAGAAAAAAAAATCAAAATTAAACTTTTGATTTTAACTAAGGTGTCTTTAAAAATTATGTCACTGTATTAATGGAAAATAAAGGTAATTAAAGGAAAATTTATCTTTCGTAAATAGCAAATAACTATAATTATAAACTAAATAAATACAACAATTAACAATAATGCTTAAATTTTGTTGCATTGTTAAATTTTTACTTTGCTAAATTACATATAAATTTTTAATTCATAAAAAGTATTATTTTATGGATGTAAAGAAAGAATTTTAAAAAAAAATTCAAAAGTTTTGGGTTATGGCACGTACTTCCTTAGATTAAAAATATTAAAATAGAGAATAAATAAAATAATATCGACGACTAAAGTAATATCTAATCGGATACAACAAGTATTTCGGACATTCACCAAAGCGACTATATGATTGTTGACATTCACCGGTGAAAATCGACATTCTCTTGATTTTAGTCATTCACGTTAACAATTATGCTGTAAAATATTTGTCAGAAAGAAAAAGTAGTTATGAAAATTATATTTATATATAGCATACTAAATAAATAAGAAAAAAACACGAAGAAAATTAAGAAAAACAATAAGTTTTATTTATTGCGCTTAAGCTGCAAGTAAATAGAACTCATAAAATAAGTTCAAAATGTAGAGAAAACAAGGGGAAAATTAGAGAACAATGAAAAAAGAGAAGAAAAAATAATAAAATTACAAAAACCGGAGAGAAAAAAAAATTATTGCAGTTAACACATTTTCACCCTACACGAACCAATCTGTTAATTGCCAAAGTTGCATAGTTTTTGCGTGGTTCCCCCGAACTTTCAAATGTAGTTAAAAATTACCAATAATATTTAGATTTTGTTTTGTTTCACTAAAAAATTTTATTTGAATTATTATGTATTTTTTAAAAAAATAAATCCTTAAATGATATTTACAGTAACACTTACATGAATGTGATAATTGTGAAATGATTTAAATTAAAAACCATCTAAAATTTTTAAATTGTTAATAAAAAATTAACTTTTAGGGCTTTGTTAATAAAAAATTAACTTCTTAAAAAGGACTTTGAAAAATTATATGCTTACTACGCCTATGCTTAAACGAGAAAAAAAATAAATAAATAATTTCAGTCACAGATAGCATGTATGAAGACCAGTTTGTGTGCCATAGACTACATGGGGATGTAAAGTGATTATTGCTAGATTTATTAGTTAGTTTGGATTGCTTAGTTGGATTATTTGGATTGGTATAATTTATTAGTTTGATAAATTGGATTATTGCTATTTTTCTAATTAATTTTAAATCCATTTATATGCTCAACAGTGATTCCTAAGATTTTGATAAAATTCTGACTGAAACATTTATTTGCGTCACCAAACATGAAGTTTTTAATCAAATTGCGACTTCAAGTGCCACAAACATTTTTAAAATATGTGAACAGAGTGTTCCGTTTTCTCATTCTTAATATAAATTGTTTATATAAATATGTATTAATAATTTAATCTAAATATTATACTCAATTATAGGTCGCAAGCTGATATGCGAGGAGTAACAAAAAGATAGTTGGAAACTATCGAATTCCTAGTTAAGAAGAAACGATGAATAAACGACAAAACCAATTTGATTGCCTAATGATTCTTAGATATAGTTCTACCGATCTCCTTTCAATTTCTTTCTGTTCCACCCGAAAATCAAATAAGTTTCGTTATTTACCCCAAAACTGGGATTTGCTGGTTTTCACAGATATTGTTTTTTTCTCGCTTAAATTTTATTGACTATAATTTATTTTCCTTCTTTAGACGAAGTTAAAAAGCTGAAGCGTCAAAACAACGAATTTTCGAAGAACCATTCTTTCTCAGAAGAGGCTAGCATTAGCTTTAGATAATTTTACACGCACACAAGATAATTTTTAAAACTATAGATTAAAAATAATATGCTCTCTCCTTTTGCTTAAATTTAAATATCTAAATTCAAAAACCAATTCATGTATACGCGACCAATCTGTTTTTTTATTTTCACAGAAATGCAATTGCATGTCAATAATGCTTTTCCTAAGAAGGTTTAAGGCATTTTCAGCGTGGGCGGAAAAGAAAATCTCTGATTTCAAGCTTATTGTGCTCTTGAAACAATATTCAAGTATAGTAAGGTCCCGCAGTGGACTGATCGTTAAGACACGGTTCCCAGCAGATCACCGAAGTCAAGCATCACTGACTGTGGTCAGTGTGCGGGTGGGTGACCACTTGGATCAGTTTGCGTAGGGAACGAGGGTGTGCGGTATTGGTCCTCGTTAAACTGTTCTACCGTAAAGTGCTCGACTTCGCGTGCAGGTCGCCGGGCTACCGAAGCGGGGGTGCCATCCCCTCTGCAGAGGATCAAAATTGCGATGGCATGTCTCCGGATCATCCTCAGGGATGTTTCCCAGACCGTCGCCAATAGCCCATTGTACAGCTCTAGTGCGACGTAAATGAACAAATCAATCAATCAAGTATAGTAAGATCAACTAAATCTACATGCATCAACTAATAATTTAATTCAATTCGTAATCAAATATTTTTAAAGGTAAGTGTAAAGGAAAATGTCAACATAGCATCAAGGAATTTTTTTTATACAAATTAAAGTATTTTACAAAAATAATTTTTGTTTTCAGTTTTTTGAAAGAAAGAAAAAACATTATTTAAATTGTAAAAGTTTCATTTTCTTCAACAGTCTTTTCGATTTCGGAAATATTTACTCGTCTGAATATATTAGCAATTGTTTCCAAACTTTGTGACTTCGTCAGTAAATTCTTGTTTTAAATTGTAAAAAAATTCTTAAACGACTCATTTTTCAAGGACACGAAAATTCATCCCTCCCAAAATTTAATTTTCTTATTCCCAAAATTAATGTCTGTAGGGATTTACTAATTCCAACACTAGATGGCAGCTCTGCATTAAAATACACTCCACTAAAGGCTCTGTCAGTAGTTTAGAATTGTAAAATTAAATTATCAAATTAATTACTAATAAGTAATTAACTAAGTTAATACATATTTCTAAATCGAGTTGAAAGTTTATTAACCTTAAAAGTAAAAATATAATTTATTATCCATTTTTTATATTTTATTATATTGTTATATTCTAAATCAGACCTAGTACAACTAAACACTCACCAAAAAAAAGATGGTAGTAAATTTTTTTTAATCGCCAAGAATAAGATAAACCACAAAAATAAGGCAAACCTGAAAACCGGTTTTTCGTTGCCATCGGGAAGATAAGACCTTCACTTCCTCTTGCGGGTTCCTCCTATCTACGGCACTATAAACAAACGGCACTTGGAATGCCTCAGGTGATGCCAGATTCTAAAAAAGATTCTAAATTCTATTCATAGATAATATATATCGCAAAACGTTTATAGACGGCAGTAGCTGCGAAAAATGGACTTAAATTATCCCACTGATGATTTAGAGGGTTTAATTTACAACTGAGTAAAGTGGGACGTATATGTCCCAGTACTGTACAAAGGGATAATCCATAAATTTTTTTCAAACATTGATTCATTCATTAAATTAAATTAATTTAAGTTTCATATGGGAGAAAAAATTTTAATTAATTAATAAAAATTAACTAAAATAAAATGTATCTTTGTTAAAAAATTACCATATGTTCAATTAATATTTTTTTTGTAAACACAGCATTTATGTTATTTTAAATTAGAAAAATATATATTTGTTTCTAGCAAAAGAATCTTGATGAGAGGAGAGAGCTTTTGAAGCGAAACTGTCGTAGGCTTCACGTATCACCGCGGACTGGAAATTAGGCCACCAGACAAGCAAGTTCGCTGCAGGAGGGAGGGGTCCTGGGTTCGAATCCCAGGGACGGTCAAATTTTCAAAAAATGCTCTTTTTTTTATTTTGTTTATTTTAAATTACATTATTTTTTTTAATGTGTTTTTCGATATTCTGGAGGTTACTGCATGTAGGAAGAAAAAATTTTTATTGGGAAAAAACTGGAAAAATCCAGGAAAATCAGTTTATTTGCTCTTTTTCGACTTCTATTCTAACATTTTGGATATTCTAGCATGCATGGGGTGTTTTCTGTGTGCGAAGTTCAGCAAAGAGAGCGTAAAGAAATAATAAAAAAAAGAATAAAAAAATAAAATGGCTCGAGAAAGGTTCAAATTTCAAGACCCCCTAGCTCCTTTCAGTGGCGTACGCAGAATTTTTTCAAGGGGGGGGTGTTCATAATTTTCTGAAACTACTAAAAGAAATGAGAGTCTGTAATAAAGCACTATTATTTCACTAATTTAGACAGCTAGACAATTTTGACTTTCTATTTAGACAACATTGGTTAGTTAAATTTTGATTTGATTTTTTAAGTTTAAGAACATAATGTAATATCCTCTGAAAAAAGTCCAATGTCATATGGGTGAGAAGTAACACTTTGAGGGCCACTTTCACATTCATCAGATTTTGTTATGCTAGAAACGTTTTCTTCAACGGAAGTAACACATTTCTGTACAAGAGAAAAACTTACATTGGTACTAGATGCTGTTACCTCACTAATTTCAGGTCGTGATTTTGTCCCGCAGTGGACTGATCGTTAAGACACGGTTCCCAGCAGATCACCGAAGTCAAGCATCACTGGCTACGGTCAGTGTGCGGGTGGGTGACCACTTGGATCAGTCTGCGTAGGGACCGAGGATGTGCGGTATTGGTCCTCGTTAAACTGTGCTACCGTAAAGTGCTCGACTTCGCGAGCAGGTCGTCGGGCTACCGAAGCGGGGATGCCATCCCCTCCGCAGAGGACCAAAATTGTGATGGTATGTCTTCGGATCATCCTCCGGGATGTTTCCCAGACCGTCGCCAATACCCCATTGTGCAGCTCTAGTGCGACGCAAATTAACAACAACAGGTCGTGATTTTTTCTCAAAATAATTAAAAATTGTTAAATTCTTGCGTTTTGACATCCTAAAGATCCAAGAAAAGCAAATATATATATACCCACACAGCCACCGCTATCCCAGGGATATCCAAACACGTCTGTTACTTATCCAAATATCCAGTGGATATTCGGATATGTTCCAGACTTCTTACAGATATCTAAACACATCTAAGTCCATGAGTTAGATATTTTAGACATCTCTGGGATATCATTTTTGGATATCTGGGGGATGTGGTAATTTGGTTATTATAGAGATATCCAGGCATATCTAAGTTCCAGATATGGACATTTTGGATATCTTTTGGATATTTAATATAGATAAGTTTAAGACATGGATCACTGGATGTCTGTAGAATGTCTAAGAGATGTTTCAAATCGTACTCAATAGCTGACGCAGATCCAGTTTTCGATATCTCAGAGATTTCAGTTTTTGGATATTGATATTCTTTTATTTACAATTCCAAACTCTGATATAATTTTCTTTTTCTGATGCAGATTTTTTTTTTTCTGAATTAAAACAGAATTTTGAATTTTTAAATATTCTTAGATAATTAGAATTATAACCGTACTCAACAAAAATAGAAACCTGATACCAAATACGAAACTGCAGAATTTATTGTTAGCGAGCGTCTTCTTTTACAACCTTCATTTTGCAACCTTGATATAAAACTCATTTATTGTTGATGTAAGTAAGAGTTTTTTATTATTGAAATATTTGTTTTCTTCTTATTGGTTATATTGTCGTTTTTATTTCTCCTATATGCATTTTACATATCTCTGAAATGTATGAACTTGGATATAAGTCAGACTTTGATGAATTGTTATGGCTTACAATATGAAGAGTTACTGTTTGAAAAATTTTCTTTAAAGATTTCATTTTCTAATAATGTATGCTTATTAAAAGATAAATCTATTTGTTTAATAAAAAATATTATTAAAATATCAGATGGTAGTGTAAATATTGTAGTCACCAAATTTCTTAGCTGTGTTGATGTTATGAATATCTTGCTAAATCTTCACAGCTATGAATATCCTGCTAAATCTCATATTTTAACAAATAAATATTTTTTGTTTACTAAGTAGATGGTATAACTGAGCAAAATTACTTTTAAAATTTAATGAGAGTTATATATACAAAAATAAACACTGATATATATATTTTATATAATATTAACACTTTAACTGCGATAAATACAAATGGAAAAAGCAATCATAATCGTTGTATTTTTCTTTCATAATAAATATAAAAATTTTATTGTAATAAATATTAATGCAATTATTTTTAGCTCACACTTGATATAGTGACAAAAATTTACATTAATTATAATAAAGATAAGATACCACAATTGCAACATGAAACATACATAGATAAGTCAGATCAAATTATGAAAAAATAATAATATACCAATGAAATATTAAATTTTTTATGTAGATTTAAACCAGAATTTCAATTGTTAAAAACTAGTTATTCTTAAATAAAAATAATTTATGAGCAATTAAAAAGAAAAACATGTAGATGTTTGCCCGGAGGTGGATATGAGTTATACCTTTCGAGTTGGTTCTTTTTTGTGATGCTTTTTAAGTTTCTGGCGGAGCACTGCCCGGAAGTTGCCAAGACTTGGCAATTATTCTGCCATAGATCACAATGCAGAAATCTCAACATTATTTGTGTTGCTTTTTATACTCAATCCTATTCTGAGACAAAATCTTGAAGAATATTTCACAATTTCAGTTGGCATCATACTAGTTTGTATTCGACTAAAATTGTTAGGGACCGAATGAAATAACCTAGATGTTAATTTTGGAAAATCTAGACTGGCTTTCCCAATGATAATGAGTTTGTAACATTCTGCGATTTTTTTACTCTTTAATTTTCTGGTGTGCTATAGCCCAGAAGTTGGTGAATTTTGATGATTATTGTAATGTACCAAAACAAAAATTTTCCTAAATTTCACATAATTAAAATGGTAGAGAAATCACTGTAAAACTTTTCAGTGCTGATTTCTTTAGAGGTTAGCAGAAAAAATTATAAAACTATTATTGACTTCGGCATTGTTTTAAAAACAGTTACTACTTTATTGGGTAAGTAAGTGACCTTAGGTATCTAAGCAATAAGATTTTTAAAGTTCCTGAAATGTATGTAAGTACTTATTTCAACCTGCATGATTTTGGTCAGAGAAAAAAATTTTTTTTTTGAAAGCTACACCCTTTGATACTTTGCCTGTACGTGATTCTGCTTTGTGGCTTTTGGATCAAATATCCGAAATTTAATTTTCTTTTTGAAATGAAAAAAAGTGAATCATCATTATTTGGAAAAAAGTATTTTTAACAAAACAAAAAAATATAAAGAGGAGATATTTTTCAGATGAACAGTGATTATCATGAAATATAATTCTACACATAATTAGAAGTTCACAAAAATTTAATAATTTAAAAATGAATAATTGAAGAAAATTATAAATGGGGGACATATCTCATCATCATGAAGCAAAAGAGGTCGATATAGAGGCCTGCATAGCCTTATAAAGCTGAACATTTAATGTTGCTATATTCCTTGTTTTTTCCTCCTAGTGTTGGACACAACACTTAACACACCACACACAACACTTGAAACATCACACACAAAACTTGAGAACAATTTTGGATCAGAATCTTAAACAGAAATCATTCTAATAAAAGATTCATTTTTTTTTTTCATTGACTGATATAAACTAAAAAAAAAAAATAACTATTCAGTTTTCTTTTTTGATGAAGATCTGACAGGTAGCTTATTTTTATTAGGAGATTTCACAGGCACTTTACTTTTTTTCTTTTCAGGAGATTTCACAGGTACTTTACTTCCTTTTTTTTCAGGAGATTTTACAGGCACTTTACTTCCTTTCTTTTCAAGACATTTCACAGGCAATTTACTTCCTTTCTTTTCAGGAGATTTCACAGGCACTTTACTTCCTTTCTTTTTAGGAGATTGCAATGGAGGTTTACATTCTTTTTTTAGAGATTTAATGGGTGGTTTACTTTCTTCCTTGCAAGGCGCACTAGATACCTTAGCTTTTTTTGGCTGTGTTTTCTTATTACTCTTTGAACCTGCTCGTTTTCTGCTTTTAGCTTTAGTTACACTATCTTCTTGAGAAGGCACTATAGGGTCATATATTTTGAGGTTATCCAATCTGTCAGTTGGAAACAATTTTCTTCGTGATTCAGGAATAGTTTTATCTAAATTAAGTGAACCTTCGCTAATAAGCTCAAGAGCTTTATCGATTGCCTCAGGTACCCAGACATACATTATATAATAAACCATCTCACACTTACCACCATCCACAGCTTTTTCATAATAATTCATTAAATAAATAGAAACTTCTTTTAATTTCTTGATACTCTTGATGTGATTTGTAGGGGTGATACGCATAAGTCTGTCCTTATTTGACTTCAAAGCATCTTCATACTTCTCTAGATGCGAGCTGCGAACTTTTCTCGATTTCACTTGGAGAAGATGTTTATCAATATGCCCAGCAACGATGCACTTAACTATCTTATCAACTTCTGGGCTGTCTTCATAGGACTCGTCTAAATCTGTAAATAAAGGAAACTTCTTACTGATTCCAGTTTCTTCATCACTAAGAAGACTTTCATCATCTGAGCTAGCTTCATCATCATATTCATTTCTTAGAGTTGTATTACCATTTTCATTTTGTGTTGTGTCACTATCTGCATTTTTTAGGGCTGTGCCCCTATTTTCAATGTCATCTAAACATTGTTTATCAAACTTATTATCTTTATAAACTAAATAATGCTTATTCAAGTCAAAAAAGCTAGCAGGATCATCAGTGTAGCCTTGGTTTTTTCTTCTGATATAAGTTATGGCATTCAGCCATACTTTTTTATGCTTAGCTTTCATAGGACTATTCTCAACTTCATTTTTAATAAGAGCCGTCATCTCAGGGTCCGAAAAACTCTTTATTTTTTTAAATGGTACTTTAAAGCATTTCCTTGGCGAATCCAAGTACCAAACAGACGCTTTCCTTTCCTTTTTCTTTACACATCTAACAAGCGCTGGCCAATATAAATTACGAAATTCAGCCCATACAATATCATGCTGAGCTATTTCGAACTTCTCGGCAGTAGCCTCTTTATTACCACCAAACAAATCGGGTAATTCTTCGTCATCTGACAAAGGTTCTGGCTTGTCAGAATTCATATTGAAAATTACATATGGAAATTAATTACCAGTTACTATTATTATTAATACCAGGATAGAGATGAAAAATTTCTACGAGATATAAAGAAAGGAATACTGTCCAGTAAAGATTTTGTTCAAATTTTGCTCAGATAGCGTTTTAAGCTGCTTATTTCTGCTCCGCACTAAGCGTTTTTTGTGAACCACTTTTGCGATATTTGGTCAATTTAGGAATTGGTAACTGGGCGGAGTGAGGTTGACGCTAGCTTCTATCCATCAATCTTCTTATAACCCTATATTGATTGACCCTACAAACTTTTTCGCCAAAGCAATTGGCGTTGTTTAAACAAAAGCTATTGTTAGAGGAAAGGTGGGTTGACACGATCAAAGTACTTTGATCAAAGTAAGCGCGCGCATTCACCAATAGGGAAATATTTTTAGGGAAATGTGACGTTTTGGAAGAAGTTGTTTTTGTTTACAGGGAATATGCTTATTTTGAACCCTTCTTTCAAGAAATCTAAAAGGATTTGAAAACTTCTCTATATTATCGGGTAAGTGAGAATTTCAACGTTTATAATCAACTATATGTGCTTTTAAAATGATCTTATGGTTATTATTTTAAATACTTAGACTAATTTAAAACATATTGATATATATTGTACTTATATATCAACACCATCTTTGAGTAAGTAGTAGATTACTTAAAGTATTTCTGAACTCTGTAATCTCTAAAAAAAAACAAATAACTGTGAACCTTATATTATTCTTTATATTTCAGGTCTAGTAGTTTATTTATTCGCGATCGTTTTTTGTATAAATAATTTTATATTGCAGTTGGAAAAAAAAATGTAATCTGTTTTTCAGCTGCCATTTTATGATTTATTACTGTTCCTTCCTTTAGTGATACTTTGAATTCTTGATTTTTATACAAGGGTATTTTCTCACAAAATTAAGTGTTTATAACTTTTGTTTTGGATTTGTTTATGTCAGTATTCAATCGAAGACTGGATTTCTTAAAAAATTGGAGTGCTGTTTCTCAACCTAATCCAATTAATGGAAGATAAGTTCGTGATTTTTCAATTCTCAGTTTTCTGGTGAAATTAACGCTAGCTTTATTTGTATATGTTCTTTACTTGATTAAGTAGTTTGAATTTTTTTTTTTCCAATTAGGTGTGAATAAGATCATTCTATATTGTCAATAAGAAATTTGAACAAAAATAAAATTTATTGAAATAAGTTAATTAAAACCAACTTATATTATTATATTATATGTGAAATTTATTTCCAGGTATAATTTATATCTTGTCTATTGAAGTCCAGCCATCACAATCCAGTTATGACAATTATTATTGATCTGGTTCAGATATATTTTGACATGTTTAGAAGGTAAGTTTAATAATAAGTGTAATGATCTATATAACTTTAAATTTTATTCAAAGCCCCAAGTTGCACTATTTGTATTATAAAGATCTTCTATTGTTTGCTTTTTCATTATGATCTATCTCGTGAAAAAATTGTTTGCTGAATTTTTTTTTAAAAGTTGTAGATGGAGCATCACAAAAAAAAAGTTTTGATAAAAAGAACTTTATACCATCTTAGATTGTCTTTTTGTCAAATTTGTAGTGGCTTTTTTGATAATTAGAAAAGCATATTTATATCCATTTGATTTTTATACACGGTCTTTTATTGAGTTAATCTTTTAGTGGCCCATACTAAAGATTGTAAAATAGAACTTTACTGAAATGCATAAAAGTCTTTTTAATTTAAATCGATTTTTAATCGATTTAGTCAATTTTTAAACTTAGTGTTATGTATTAATTTACTAATTAAAATTATATTTTGGTCATTACACAGTTGAAAAATTTTTGCTATCTTAAAACTTAATATTTTTCTTTATACTGTAAAATTTTAATGCTTATATTGAAGGATCTATAAAATTTTTAAAAATTAACTCACTTATATTTTTTTGCTATAAATTAATTCAATTTTTATGGTGATGAATTCTGGTCTAATACAAGTTTTTATTATTTTCATTATATTGTGTAGCAAATCTTGTTTATTGGAATTTTGTAGTTTAACATTTATTCATTTACCTCTTTCATTTGATTTCAAAAATTATTGATTTTAATAAACTGCAGAACATAGAATTTTTAAATGGCTAATTGAGAGGTCATGGGTTAAATATTGTACAAAATGTATAATGACCATATTTCCATTTCGAGAATTTCATATTGAAATCTTACATGTTTCTTATTGAAATTCTACTTTAAAATTATTTAATTAAATAAATCTTGAACTTGAGTACAAATATGAAGTTAATATTGATGTTAGGGAGTATTAACTAATTTATAGTATTTTTTTAACTCAACAGTTTTATAAAAATTGTCTTCATATTGATCTCTATCTATTATAAGTTGTTCAGTAAAAATAAATTAATACTGGAAAATTTTAAAACTTTTATTCTACACAAAATTATTTTGAAATTTAAAATGGCAAATATTTTGATTATTCGTCTGCAGTATTGCCTTTATTTTACTTTAGGACAAATTACATATCTCTTGTATTCATAGTTTGCCCTTTTTAAAATTAGTCTGATATATGTCTACAGATCTGAAAAATATCCTCATTTTTGTCCTGATTTTTTTTTTTTTTTTCTGTGATCCACTATGAGGTCTTAAAAGTGTATGCTATTTCATAAAAGTTTGAATGTTATTATAATAAATCATTTCTACATATGTTAATTTTCAAAACTATAATTCATAGAATATTTTTTAATGTTTTTTTTTTCTTGTAGTTTTTATTGATTTTATGAAAATTGACTTTTATTGAAATATTTTTATTGAATTTAAATTTTAAATGATAAAATAATATTTAATTATAAAAAATGTTGATTGACTGAATTAATTCTTAAAATAAAATGACTTTAACAATTTTTTACCTGTTGGTGCTTTTGTATTTTTTGTATATTATTTAGACTAGATAAACTAGAAATGACTAGATATACTAGAAATGCAAAAAGCTTAATATCAATGCATATCTCTTGTAGCTTCAAAATTTTGCACTGGAATTTCACATATAATTTTTAATTAAAAATGACTTTTTTTTTTTTAGGAAAGAAAAGGATAGTAAGCAGAATTTTTTCTGTGGTATGATTGTTGTTCCATAACTGGTAGCAAGGAAGTGGTTGCTGGGTAATTCTCTATAAATATGTTAAAATAATGTAAATTAATAATTCACTTTTTTTTTCTATGAAAAAAATTAACTACTTATTTGTTGAATATGTATTTTAAAAAGATCTTGATTGCTGTATTTCCTAAGTTTGAAGTATTACTTGAAATTAATATTTTTAACAAATTTTTAAGTTATAAATCTTATTCTCTAGCAACCCTCAGCACTTATAAATACAGAAAATATTATTTCTCTGTCAAGTACTCTTGGTCAAGTTATATATTTTAAAATTAACATCTGTAGTGTTGTTTCTAAGTATTAAGTTTCATTTTTTGGTATTTAAATGGTTTTTGTTATTTAGCAAAAAAGCTTAAAACTTATAATTCATATCAATCCCTCATTCATAGTGATTAAGAATATTTCAGGATGATTGCATTATTATTTAGGTAGATATTATTGTATGTGTAATAAGAATATGTTCTGACAAAACTTCATGCATATTTTCTTACATATTTCCTTTTTGTGAGAGGATGGCATCTTTTGTAATTTATGAAGTTTGTTTATTTTCTAAAGATGTATTAATGAGTGATATAATTTCCTCCTATAGAATAGTTTAAAAATATGTGTTGTTGCTTAATGGACATAAACTTCAAAAGAAAATGTTAATCATTCCTTAAAAAATTTCCTATAAAAATCCTTAAAAAATTTTCTTCCCTGGTAGATTCTCCTGTGTCTCATAACAAAAACCTAGAAACTTCTGACACAATTTTTTTCTTGCTCTTATTACCTGAAAACAGCCTTGATTTCAATGTATTGCACTTCTTGTTCCTAACACAAATCAACTTGATAAAATGTTAAAGCTTATTTGAGAGCGGAAATGGAAACTGATCATCTGTTGTTTTAAAACTCCATAAATGGGCCTTGTATAATTTGGGTTAATTGTCTTCTATTACTACTAGTTTATTGTCTTATAAAAACAATTATGTACCTTTTTTATAAGTTTCACAGTGATTTGATAGATAAAGCCATAAAATTTCTCTAAGAGTTTTGCAGATTTAGAATTTCATCAAATTCCATTTAAATTAGTTCCTTAGATTAGATTGTTTCATTTACTTCAATAAGTTTAGTTACTTATTCTTAGACTGTTTTCCATTTTAAAATTTGCACCAATTAATTATTTACCACAGTTCTGCCATATGGCGGCAGATTGATTGCTTCATTTTAGCATTATTATATAGTTCACTTGCGTTTTATTAAGATAATTATGAAATATTTAATTTCTATCGAAAGTCAATTTATAAAAATATACATGAATTTAGAGTTCCAATTACCACAGTCTAAATGCCAAAAATTTTTTAAACCATTATTAAACTTAACTTGAAACTTTTTATGCTAGTTTAATTTATGATTTTTATCTTGTATGCTACTTGTTATTTACATATAAAGCAGTGCATTCATTGCTGTTAGATGCCAAGTATCTTGAGAGCCTTATAGCCTGTATGTATGCATGCTAATGATTTCAGGTCACTTAATATAAACACAAAGTAATGTTTTTGCTTAGGATTAAAAGCTTTTTTTATAGGGTTTTCATGTTATAAGTTAAATTAATTGTGTCTACCCATATTTACTGACACTGTGGGAAACAAATTTTGACAATTATAAAAATGAACTAAATCCTGCATTAAAGCTTATATGTGATTTTAAGAAAAATATTAGTTAATGATACCTTAAAAATTATTGAGTGATAAAAGAAATAAAATATATGGCTCAAATATTAAATAAAATATACAGTAGGCTCAAACAGTAGGAGTTAAACTTCATGTATTTAAAAAAAAATTATGTTCAGTCCTCTCAACTGTGAGATTTCAAATTAAAAATTTGGTTTAGATATGGCCTTAGCATTCATTCCCATATGCAATCCAATAAGGCAACCTGCACTCATGATATTCTTAATTAATTCTGTTTTTCCTGAAATTCTATTGTAATGTATAGACCTCTTTCTATCTGATTAAATTTTATGGTTTCAGCAAAAAAGTATTTTATAGCATTTAAATAAAGTAATTCTCATTCAGGAACTTTTTAAACTGTTATAACTCTTCTAAATAATTTAAGCAGTTCTAATAATTTTGTAATACAACATTCATAAATGGTGAAATCAATTTATAATGCTCTGAACAATGAAAATTTTTAATCAACAGAAAAGTGCTGATATTTCTAAAACAAAATTTTAAAAGAAAAATAAATTTGAGTGGAGTTCAGTTGTAGTAGAATATGTGCTATTAAATAATCGAGCTGTGTGCAAATGTGCTACTAAAACTGAAAAAGACATTTACCAAATGTAATTTTTATGAAGTATGGCATTCATATTTTCAAACTCTTTACACTATATTTAGTTAAAAATTTTGTTATTTAGTAACTATCACACAATGTTTTATTTTGATTATACAGTTTTTTCTGCGATTAGGGCATACATTTAAATGTTAATATAAACAAAACTAAGATTTAAATTTTAAATGCACTTTGTATATATATATATATATCTTTTTTTAATTCAATTTTTGCTTTCATTTTTCTTAGGTTGAAAAGTTAAAGCATATTTAAGTTGTCTCATGATGAGTAAAAAATGCTTATGTTGAGAACGGAGTTTGTAAGTGGCACTGCATGTAGCCACTAAAGTTATGACATCATTATTGTTCATGATCACCTAATAAAATGACACGAGCGTCAACGGCTCGCGATCTTGTTATCGTCTTTCCTTTAATAAACGTTTTTTTGTGAACTGAACTTGAATTATATTTCAACTAACAACACAACCGCATCTGGTAGAGCCAGCCGATAGATTTATGAAGTTATTTTAGTGTTGTTCGCAACAGCTTATTTTTTACTATAGAAAATTTGTTTACAGGTTTTTTTTTATTACAATGAAAATTTTTATTATTTTATTAATGTATCAAATGACAATAAAAAGAAACAAGTAATAAAACATCTCCAGATTTGATTTATTTTGTGTGACCTTCATTCATGTTTGGGTTAAACGTATAAATGTATAATTTTTTTTCTCTTAATAAATTACTACTAAATAACTTTTAACTCCTATTTTTTTTATTTTTAAATAATAGTCTTCAAGCCATTGCCATTTGTTTTATGTACAGTAGGTTAATATGAAGAAAGATTGATAATTAAAAATTCTAATAATCAATATGTGAGAAAGTGTCCTTCAACCAAGTGTATATATAATACAAAACTTCAGTTTAATGAATATATCTCTTTGGGAGCGCCAAAATAGCCTTAAATGTTTTACATGAATTGCCAAAAACTTATTGAGTAAGTGTTATTTGTGTTTTTGCTTCACAAATGCTTAAGATAAACTCTTAAAGTAATAAATAATAATAGGTTATTATAAAAATGTCCTTGGCATTGCAAGAACTTTGTTCTTTTGTGCCCAAACCCATTTTTCCCCTAAGCAGACTAATGCTTTCCTGCTCCAATAAGAACTGCATTATGTGTTACAGTTGGATTTTTTTTGTAAGAATTCATACCATTTTATTTGTTGCATGATTTCTAGATTATTTTTTACGTAATTTTGGTTTATCACATTTTCACTTCTCATTGCAAAATGCCTGAAACTCAAACTGAAATATTAAAAAAATCTGTCTTACTTCGAAATAATGATCTAAGTACACAGAACATGTGAAGCAATAATGACAATTACTACAATTGAATGTTGAAAAAAAATTTTTGTGTTAGACATTGAAGCTTGTGAACAGTGCTTTTAAGCCAAAAACATTAGACAAATATTTTAAAGTACAATAAACCTGATTCAGTAATATAATGAATATTGTAATTTGGTGTAATGTGGTACATGTAACCTTATCATCTAACGCAAAGTAATGATATCTAACCTATTTTAAATTAAATACTGAAATTTAAAAATTTTTTTTTTTTTCGTATATTAAAATGTTTCTTAAATTATAAGTTTTTGATAATTCAAATTTTTAAAAATTCGAGGTAGGCTCGGTTCCGTCCACCTCAATCTATTGAGACACTATTGTATATATATTTATTAGCATTGTCAGATAAAATGTGATGGGGAGACCATCTTACTCTTCCGTTTTATGTATAGATGTCTTTATTTATGTATACATAACACAATGAAGAGAGAGAAAAAAGATTTATAAGAAGAGAAATTTACAAATAAAATTAAGAATTAATAAGTTTCATTAACTGTCATAAGCTCCAATTACATCAAATCCATGTAATGAAATAAAAATACAAAGAAAACAAGTAAAAACGAATAATTCTTAAAAAATAAACAAAAAATGACTAAATAAATTTTAAAGGCCAAAAAACAAAAAGCTGAAAAGATATAACAGGGGTGATTGTATTCCAGCTGAACCTCGGAATCCTGGGTTTTCTTATCATCTCACCAGGTCTAGAGATTAGGAGCAGGATATGTGATTTTCTCTAGACCAAAAAAAGAGAAGTATTCAAAATTTTAAAAGTGTTTAAAATATTACTTCCAATGGAAAAACGCTCAAAGTTGAAGTGAATCCTAAAGGAAGTGAAACTTACGAAAAAATGGGGTACCAGCGTCAGAAACCATTTCTATCGAGAGAGCACGACAGAAGTCAAAAATTGCTCTCTCTGTACCCCTAAGTCCAATATAATTATTCTTGTAAGAACTTAATTTTTTTTCTTACATTAGTTACTATAGAAGTGATATTCTCTATTGGTAGGTAACTTAATTATAAAGCTTAGATCTAAAAATTATATCTTGAGTATGAAAAATTTATATCTAGTATATGAATTGATATCTTGCTGTAGAGTTTTTACACATAAAATTTTCAGTGCTTTTCACTTTATGACACAATTGCCCCTGATTAGGACTGGGCGATATTAGAAATTATGTATCGTGATGCATCGTCAGTTATGCATCGCGATATAGTATTTTTGAATTTCATTTACTTGTAAGGCACAGAAAGTCAGATTTCTATCAAAACTTCATACTCAGATTGATTTAAATCAATTTATAAATTTGAAGATATATATGTTTTGCTTAAGAAAGATATTAAATAAATTGACTTCAATGTACAAATCTTACTTAATATTTATTGAAATGTTTGTTTAGAAATTCATAATACGCGTAAAACAAAGTGCAAAAAACTTTTTTTAAAGCATTTTTTTACAAATTAATATTTTCTTGTACTATTATCATAACAGTACAAGAAAATATTAATTTGTAAAAAAATAATTATGCATAAATAATTACATAATTATTAAGTTCTATCGTAATGTTCAATTTCTAAATGAAACGTTAAAAATTATTTGTATGTTTAAAACAAAGTGCTAAATAAATTTTAGAAGAAAAAAAAACGCTTCTAAAACACTATTTTTTATTATTATCATTTCAGTTTATTATAGTTCATTTAATTCTATTATAGTTCATTTCCGTCACACTAGAGCTGCACAATGGGCTATTGGCGACGGTCTGGGAAACATCTCTGAGGATGATCCGAATACATGCCATCACAATTTTGATCCTCTGCAGGTGGGATGGCACCCCCGCTTCGGTAGCTCGACGACCTGCACGCGAAGTCGAGCACTTTACGGTAGAACAGTTTAACGGGGACCAATACCGCACACCCTCGGTACCTACGCAGACTGATCCAAGTGGTCACTTACCCGCACACTGACCGCAGCCAGTGATGCTTGACTTCGGTGATCTGCAGGGAACCGTGTCTTAACGACCTTACTTAACTGCGTAGTCGTTAAGTCTGCTTAACGACTTAACTGCGGGACCTTATCATTTCAGATAAATAATTAAATTAAATAATGACCGAATTATGAACGAAAAACAAAATAAGATTTAATTTCTTAAAAATAAAAAAATTTTGATATTCCATAATATATTTAGCTAATTAACAAATAATATGAAAAGAATATTTTTTAACAAAAATTATTATACTCTAATAAAAGGAAGTGTTAAATGATTTTAAAAAATGAATAAAATACGCAAACTTTTCAAATTTTTTTGTATAAACAAAGTTGATTGACTTATGTCCAAATCCAAATGACAAAAATAAATTTTGTTTTAACTTTATTTCTGAAAATAAAAGCAACAAGATTTATAAATTTAAAATCAGTAATAAAAACTCATTAAATTATTAGAAGTTTCATCCAAAAAGTTTTTAATAAATTAAAAGAAAGTAAAAAAATAACCTAACAAATTCAATTCTTCATGGGCGCCTAAATTAGATTGCCGATAATTTTCACATTTAAAAATAAAAAGTTTTTTTTAAAAAAAAACTTATCTAACTAATGAAGAAACTCTTCTTTATATATTCTTTTCAATAATAGATTGCCTTCAGGACAAGGTAACATCGGCGATCACGAAGTTAGTCCCACTGAAAATAATCTACAAGAAAAGTTACGTCAAGGAAAAAAAATGCTAAGAGGTGCGAAAAGGAACATGCGATATAACGATATGTGTTCTCAAAGATCTGATTCTACAGCTTACCAAACAAGGCCATTTCAACATAACGAAACGAACATCGTCTTCCACAGCGCTAGTCGACATCGGAACGTAAGAGAAGAGTCTTATATCGTTATCTTATATCCTTGCGTGTCTTATATCGCTATATCGTTTTGCGCTCGTTGTCTTACTCGACGGCTTAAATCAGATTTCTGATGCATCGCCTTGAATGAAAGTCGCTGTATCGTCTTGCCGATACATGCGTTAAATCGATATGTCTCGATACATCGATTTATAGCCCAGTCCTACCCCTGATATAATCTCGTTGTCAGCTCACACCATATCTGCAAATTAAAGTGCTTTCTAATATAGTATTAATATAACCAAAGCAAAATATATCAGTGCAATAATGTCAGGAGCATCAAAAAAATTTTTGAAGCGAAAAATAGAACTTATCAAACAAACAAAAAATACTAAATAAAACACATCGCGCAATATATGAATCAAGTAACAAGATTAGAAGTCTATTTTTTTACTGACATCTTGCAAAAATGATTTACAAATATTTTCATAACTAGTGCGTCAGGTTAGAAAACATCCCAGTACCCTCAATTTGTACTTCATATGTTCTATTTCTGTTTCAAAAACTCTTTTGATGCTCCTCACACTAATGAGCTGACATATTTTGTTTTGGCTATATTAATACAATATTAGACAGCCGTCTAATTTGAGGATATAATAATCGTGTGAGCTGAAAATAAGATTATATCTTTCCGTTATTTTGTTTCTTCCGTTATTTCCTTAAATTTAAGAATAAAATGTAATTATTTTTAATATATATATATATATATATATATATATATATATATAAAAGTAGAAATAGTGGGTTGGTTGTTGAAATTCTAAAGCTTAGCTAATCTGTTCAACCTAAAATCTGTAAGATTTAATCGACGTATTTATTGTTTTGTTGTGTACATTATTTGTTTGCTGAAAATTGTTATTGTATAATCATGTACGCTTATTATTATATCGTCATCATGTACGCTTATTGTTATAAATGGCTTTTTCTAGAAAAAGTCATATTACCCAATCTTAGCCCACAGGATACAGATATTCACTCTATGGAAAATCTAGAAAAACAATAATTTCAGTGAAAAATTAGCAGACATTTATATTTTATATGACAATTTTGTAAAATTATGCACGTAATTTACTTGTGGTGTAGGCAAGCCCATTATCAAGGGGAGGGGGTGGTAGAATTATTCCAGGATTCGGCACCGTTCAGGGCGTGATCAAAATTTCTTTAAAAATATATACTATGCAGAAGTTTTTTTATAAAAAGAAAATTACTGAGAATTTATATCTATATTTAAACTATAATTTTGTATAAAATGTCTTAATAAATTCTACAGAATACGAAAATAAGGCTCGTTGTTTCTTTGAGGAAGGGGCCCGTAAAACCTTTTATGTAGTTACCTCCTTTTTTCTTCCATTGCACTGCAGGTTTCGAGAATCCAGTATACACTCACATTAAAGAGTTTATGGGCAAAATTGTGTAGCAACCGATATATGTACATGACTTATTACTGGTACCTATTTTTTAAAATATTTCGAGCTTCAATAGCATCATAAGAAATAAAATTATTATTTCGTATAGCACTATTTTTTCTGTATTATTAAATATATATATATATATATATATATATATATATATATATATATATATATATATATATATATATATATATATATATATATATATATATATATATATATATATTGGGTTTTCATTTTTTTATTATTTGTTTTTAAGAAATTGAAAGGGAGATAGACAATACTTTTTTAACTACATATTATAAAGAAAAAAACTTAGAAAGCATATCTAATTTCTAAAAAAAATATTATTATGAGGCATGTTTCTCTTCTGTGAATCAGATGAAGAAAATCTCGTCCCCCTCTACCAAAGAAAAGTTGGCACTCCACTGTATGAAAATTTGTGGCCCCCTGATGGTCGACGTGAGAGTTACCTTAAAATCAGAAGTTTATTGGAACGAGAGTTAGGTTTTCTTATTTATAGCGTTGCCTACTATTTTTTTGGTTATTGTTGCTCATGCAATGGAGAACGTATTTGAAAGCGTAGCTATTGTAGCGGATATGCTAGTAAAAGATTTGGAAAACCTTAAAAAAAAGAGAAAAAAGCGTAAAATGTGGGTTCGAAAATGGATTGATCGCAGAGCTGCTTTTGGAGCTTCTACTCATTTTCTGTCTGAAGTAAGAGCTGAAGATCCTAAAACTTTTAAAAACCATCTACGCCTGAAGCCGGAACAATTTGACGAACTTTTGAAGCGAGTTGAACCGTTGATAAGGAAGGAGGATACAAGTATGAGAAAAGCTCTTCCATCGTTTGTTAAATTACAAATCACTTTGAGATATTTAGCTTCTGGTGATAATTTCTCAAGTCTTGAAGCCCTTTACAGAGTGCCCAAAAGCACAATATCCAAGTTCCTCCCGTCGGTTCTTGATGCAATTTACGAAGCACTAAAGGACTGTTTAGTGGTAAATATATATATATTTTATTTTTCCTTGATTAGAATTGATTTTAAAAGTCAAATTGCATGATCTATGATTTATATTTATTCATTTATTTTATTTTATTTGCATATAGTTCTGTCATAGTTCTTTGGTTTATAAATTCCAAAATCAATAATATTCTGCTCTAATTTTGTTTGGAATGTGCAAAATTTTCCCAACATTGGAATAAAATTGCACCTTCAAGATCAGCCGGTTGCACATAAAGTTAAAGGTTTATGGATTGTTTGAGTTTCAATTCGAATTGAAAACTTCTTATTTAGAACTGCAACTTGGAATAAAATTAGAATATCCAATTCTGTTCGCATTATCAGGGTCAATATAAATAAAAATGAAATTTATGAGGTTCGGAAGAGTTCTAAAAATTTTGAGTTTGTTAAAGAAAAATAGCGCTTCTAAGGTTTTTTTTTTCCCTCTTCTCAGGAACGTGTCTAGAATAAAAATCTTTCCCAAAGAATAACCTAAAACAAGTGAGAGACCTAAAATATGCACTAAATACAGAACCATATTTATTCTTTTATTAGGAAAAGCAATTAAATAAAAATTATTCGTAGAGGCAATCCATTGCTTTTTCTAATATGTTTTGATTGACTCTTCGTTGGCGAATAAGTTGAAGTATATCGACTTGCAACTGCAAGGCATCATCCAAAGGAAGTTGCCTCAATTGACTCGCAACATTTCTTCCAAAGTGCGTAAATTCATCCACAGGCTCTTTTTCCTTCATCTCATCACGGGCCTTGTCTGAAATTCCTTGTAAAAGAGATATGGCCTTATCCACGTGGTCAGGGACTTTTTTGGTTTTTTTCTGTATTGGTGTGGCAGTTCATTCTTCTTCATCTTCCTGTTCAGCATTCTAAATATGTATAGATATTTGTGTTTTTACTTATGCATTAGGAAAATCAGAACTGACTATATGCTTATAACAATCTGTTTAGACAATACGCAAAATCTTCACTAACTGAGTCACTATCAATAACTCTCTCTTTCCAAAAAATCGAAAAACTCAAATATGGAATTTATAAGATTCGTTGAAAAACCTAAGAGTTTAATTTCGACATTTTTAATTATAGGAATAACAGAATAACTCACAGTAATGCAGAATAACTCACTACCGCCAGGTGTTAGCCGCGAAATAGCTGATTCCGGCTCTTATGATTTGAACAGCCAAGTATGTGGAACCGCAAGGCTGTTTGTACTTGAAGGAGGCCCAAATGGTTGCCATAGTCGGTTTGTGTATTATAAACATATAGTCAGCCAGTATGTCAATGATGCTAGATAAACTCTATATCGCTCATGGGCTGCAATAGCGGCTCAACTCAAAAAAATCAAGTTTTAAGAAAAGTGGGTTTAAAGTTTTCATTGATAAGTAAAATGTTTTCGTTTGCTTAAACAAAGATTACCTTTAGGTTGAACTATAAGTTGTGCTAGTATTGCTGCTGAAAGAATGTCTATTTTCATATTTATACCTGTTCTTAGTCCAAAACTCGTGTTTTTTTAGTTGTGCCACTATTGCAGCCCATGAGCGATATATAATAACATAACGCGTATAATATTTATGTTGTCACCGAACCCATGCCGTTTCATCTTCACGTTTGGGATCAGCATTTTATGCAATTAAAAACAGAAACCAATATTCAATATGCCTTAATATAAAATTTCTGTTTTGTAGTTGTCACGTAGGCAACTAAAATCAGCTATACATATGGCAAAAATGAAAGATTGAAAGTGAAAAATTCACACTAATGAACAAAGTTCAATATTTTTTATTTTAATTATGTTTATGAATTTACGTAGCTAACAATTTGGAACTGAATTGTAATTATCTATATTAGAATAAAGGACTTAAAACTGTTGTATCTCCAAACACTAAAATTTATAAATGTCATTATTGGGAAATTATGTGCATTATTTGCTCCAAATGTAATTTCCAAAACTGATTAAAAATTATATATATCAAACCGTAATGTATATAAATTGAATGCAATGTTTGTAAGTGAAAAGTTTACATAAGTTGTATATGTTATACATTTTAAGCGCTTTACTTTTTTAAGAATACCAGCTTTCATGCCTATTTTAACTCAATAAGAATCAAATGACCGATCGAAGTGATCTGAAATTGCGAAACAATCCCAAAAGGAATTATGAAAGCAGTTCTAGGTGTTGGCAAACTCAGCAGATGAAGCCCCTTAGTGTCATGTGTTTATCCATCATCATAATATATCGTGAACATAACAGTAATTCTACGGAAAAGACAGCAACATAATTTATCTATACACAACTATAAGTTTTCCTTCTATTATTTCAGGTACCTAAAAATGAAGAAGACTGGAGAAATATCGCTGAACAATTTGATGTAAAAGCAAATTTCCCTGGTTGCTGTGGGGCCCTAGACGGAAAACACATTAATATCATTAAACCACAGCACAGTGGAAGTGATTTTTACGACTATAAAGGTAATTTTAGCACCGTATTATTAGCCCTTGTTGACAGCAACTATGCTTTTATCGCTATAGATGTGGGCAGCCAAGGAAGGGCTCATGATAGTGCTATTTTTAATGAGTCGTCATTAAAAAAGCAACTAGAAGACGGATCCCTTTGTTTTCCACACTGGGGAGTGATCCTCGCGGATGATGGCTTTGGCTTAAAAGCTTATTTAATGAAACCATTTTCTCGGCAGTCACCACTTTCAACTGAAGAGAAAATTTTTAACTATCGCCTTTCTAGGGCTCGTCGAGTAGTCGAAAATGCCTTCGGCATTATGGCGATGCGATTTCGAATTTTTAGGACTTATATCAATCTACGTCCTGATAAAGTTGATAAGGTGGTGAAAGCGACTTGTGTTTTACATAATTGGCTTCTACGCAATTATCGATCCTATGCTCCTGCTGGCGTTTTTGACACAGAAGTAGATGGCAGTGTCAAATTTGGATCGTGGAGATCAGAACCAGCTCCACAATTTGTTTCTAATATTCGTGCCCAGTGCAGCAATAACTATACTGCATTCTCTGAGGAACGCAGACGTAGTTATACCTCTTACTTTGTTAGTACTGGCGCATTAACGTGGCAAACGGATATGATTCGTTGATATATATATATATATATATATATATATATATATATATATATATATATATATATATATATATATATATATATATATATATATATATATATATATATATATATATATATATATATATATATATATATATATATATATATATATATGCATTTACTAGAAAAAATTTGGTTGTACAAATTATTCTTTCATTGTGTTATTTTTCTCCGTTCATTATGTATTCCTCATTTATTTTATTATTTTATCAATAGTTTGTTTGTCTTTACTATATTTGTAAATTACTTCATTTTTGTAAGCTACTTCATTATAGTAACTACTTAAAATATTTTGATTTAATTTATTCATTTTCTTTTTATTTAGAATTGTGTTACGTGATATTTTAATTTTTGTTATGCTATGAATACTTGAAATTGTATTACATTAACCTTATCTATCAAAAATATAGTCATTTATTAAAAATAAATACTATATTTTAAATAAAAATAATTTTTTACTAATAATTAAATTTAACTTTAATAAAATTGAAAATAAATAATAAAACAATAAATTTTTTATTTTTAACTATGTTTTTATTTACTAGCTTTTGTATCTGTAACGATGGAATCTTACAGTTATAATTTCGACCACTTTCCCAATTCGAGACTTTAATTGATCTCTGTGATCATGATAACACAAGTTAAATCGTTTCTTGACTGCTACCAACAGAATTTGTCTCAACCTTTAAGTTTTCTCCTAAGTTAGAGTTAGAGTTTCTCCTAAGTTAAGCTTGAGTTCTCAAACTTCAACTGGAGCTTTGTTCATGATGACAAAATTGTGATACAATTGTAAAAATGATGTTAAGTCCCTTTTATTGCTCGCATTAAAATTCCGACCACCATCCGACATTAAATTCTTAATAGATTACTAAAAAATAAAAAAATTATAAAAATAATCAAACTTTTACTAGTGCCATTTTTCAAATTAACTAAAACGATTCACTTTTTGGCACACTTTAAAGAAGAAAATAAGCTCTACCAGGTTGTCCGTATAATAGTGTTAAAAAACAATTTTGTAAATACATTTCATACATTAACATTTGATTAAAAAATAAACAATATATATATATATATATATATTACATAATGTTTAAAATTCATTACCAAATTCGAAAATGATTTTCTTTTCTTAATGACCGATGGAAGAAATCTATTTGCAGCGTCAAACCAGGATATTTTGGGAATGTAAACATCTTCAGCTGCAGCCCCTGTGCCTCTCGATTCCTTAATTTTCTGCAGCTCTTGTTTAAAAGCTGCTATTGATCTTGTTATTCACTTCTGTCGGTCCAACTCGGGGCATATTCATGGCTTTTGCTATTCGCAACAACGCTGAATCCCTGGCATCTTTGTTTTTATATTCTTCATGCCTGACATTCCACAAAACTTCTTCTTTCTCATAAAACTGAACAAATTCCAAAGTTTTTTGGTCATCGAATTTACTATTTCTAGCTTCCATTTTCAACTATCTATCTTGCAGTCTAATTCAAGTTTAAAAATGAATTTTGAAGAACTCGGAGATTTGTGAAAACCCTAGCGGCCGAAATATTCTCAAATACAGATATTATCTAACTTCTTTATTTTTGGCCGTGATAGTTAGGGTCGGTTTAAGAGTCTTAAAGGCCCTAAGCACATAAAAGATTTTGGTACTCCTTAAATGTAATTAAAAATATAAACACAAATAAAATAAAAAATATATTCTAAAATTAAATTAAACTAAGTTTACAAAATTAAACAGTTTTTCCAGGGTATCTTTAATGGGAATCAAATTTTTTTCATAACTCCTTGAAAACTTTTCAATGCTGAAGCTGAATTAAAACAATTTTGACAATACTATTGTTTTATTTTTAGAAAAAATTCCGTATCCTACCAGCTATTTTTTTTTTTCGTTTTAATTCTATAAAATATAACATAATTTTTTATTTAAACTTTCCGGGTGTTCCGTGATGTTTTTTAATATGCATTTTAAATTTTTCCTAAAAATTAAGTGAAAAAATTTTTTACTCACTGTCTCATATTAATATGCATAAAAAAAATTATTGAACTTTACTGAATTTTTATACAGATTAAAAAAAAAACATACAAAAGCTTAATATTGTTTAACAACGGAACTAATAATCAATAAAAATAACAAACAACTTTTTTTTTCATCTCTGAGAGTGTTGGGGAACCTGTAACGATTCTCCGTGAATTTATAAAAGTTTTATTATTACCTACAGCATTTATTATTATTTTTTACTAAGTTAACAAGCTTTCGTGTTTGCAACGATGGTAACACGCAATAGAAATTTCTACTTCTTACCGACATTGAATTGAATTTCTACTATTTACAGCACTCAAATCTTTACTTGAGTCGTTTCCTGATTGCAACAAACAGAGTTTATTACCATTTTATCGGCAAATAGGACTTATCACTAATAGATATATTGATTACTGTTTAAGTAACCGAAATTCTCCAAATTCAACCAGTGTTCTATGGACAAAAAAAGTTACGATTGCTTCCGGACCACTGAAAGCTAAGTTTATTGTCATTTTATCACTAAAGAGAATGTTTTGTTAAACATAAATAGAACCATCAAATTTCAACTGTGTCTGGAACTGGAACTCTATGTCTGATGACAATTCATATTACATCTGTTTCCTAAAAATTGCAAACCATAATTTATCTCCATTTTATTGACAATCAAAATTTATACCCTTTTCAAACATTAACAATTCTTAAATTAGAAAATATAAAATAAAAATGTAACGAACTATGTTTCTTAGGTTGACTAAAAATAAAAAGTAATAATTTTATTTTGTAACACTTACAACGAAAAATATAGGCGCATCACTTTCCAGAAATGGAGAGAGAGAGAGAGAGAAGAATTAAAATTAGTGATAATTCCATCACTAACTCTCCTGCTTCTCCTCTTTAGAAAATAATGCTTCCAACCTACTATTTCAGGAGTGGCTAAATCGATTTTTTTTCGCCCACTTGAAAAAGTAGCGTTTAAAATTTTATTTTACATCATAATGCAAAATAAAAATTTTATTGCAATCAATTAGTAATTACACTTAATTCATTTCTTACAATCAATCAAAAATATTCTACACACTTAATATGTTGAATATACAGTTAAAGCTCTGAATTAATGATAAGTTAACTTTATAATTAAATCGTTATGTGTTACTTCATTTCAATTTTTCTTCTGTGAAAATTAACGACAGAAAGTAAGTTTTGTATTTTAGCCATAGACTGATACAGCAATAGCTTTATAAAGCACATTATACTTGTATTGAACACTAATTTTAACCCTTTATCGGGCCATTTTTTCTAGTAGATGGTTAAAAAATTTTAAATTTTATCTACTTTAAAGTAAATTAAAAAACTAATTTTATTTAAGTAAGCCTATAAACTTATAAATTTGGTCATTATTAAACATAAAAATCTAAATTTAGTGTTTATAACTATAAATAAACTCGTTAAAAAAGGATCAAATAAAGGAAAGCGTAACGCACAAGAGAAAATATCAGAAGAGAAAATATCAGAAGGTTGCGTGTTCACATCACGTCCAAAGGTCACCAATGTGGGTCTAGTAGTTATAGACGATGTCAACCTTCATCTATGAAAAGGTACCCCGACATAGAGTAGAGTTAACATGTCTTATATACTAGTGTATTGTAGTTATAATTTTGTAGTTATAATTTTGTAGTGGTAGATACGCTACAGTACTCCCCCACCAGAATTATAGCTGTGATAGAATTCGATGAATGGATACCACTAGTTGAATCATTGCTGTTTTTGTGCGAAGCCGGGAGAGCTGTATTAAGATCACCGTACTTTTTGAGTGCTGAATGTGAGAGGTGTATTAACTTCACGGTCGTAATCGCTCCTGTGTTGCCTTTAGCAGTCGAGTGTATACACGTTGTACGTTGTGCGTGATTGAAACTGAGTAGCAACAGCGGTAGGACGTGGATGATGTTGTAGTCGCAAGTAGCAAGTCAACTATTCAATGTGGACCATCCAACGAAGTAGGCGTTACTGTTGATGTAGGCGTATTCATATCGAAGTGGACGTTGCTGCCAAAGTAGGAGTGTTCACATCACGTCCGGGTCACCACTTTTAGGTCCCCGTGTCTTCGAGGGTCTATTGAGCGTTATGCATAAAGAAATAAATATCATTCATACATAAACTAAGTTTATTAACTAAAACAAGAACACAACCATCTGATCTGCCAGCCGAGAATGTAAAGTAAAGCTGAAAAAATGAAAAACCAAATTACAACTACAGTTGTCAACTGAACGTTGCCAACGGTGTTAAATAAACTTAAAGCTTTAAATAAAGCTAGGTGGGGCTGGATCTATAGCTCACCATAAGCCCCCCCCCCATCTTGGTTTGACTTCTTGATATCACGCTAACCTATACTGTTACCTACATTTATGTAAGCAAAGCATTCAATTATTTGTATTATTTTCTTATATTTTCTGAAGTTATCAGCAGATGACAGCTCAAATTATGGGTGGAGAAATATCTTCTCATCGACTTCTAAATATTAATGAAATTGATGGTAAGTATGCTTACTATGGCCTTATAAAGGGTTAATATAAATTCACAAATAATCATAAAAGGAGCTTAACGGGAAAAAATATCAGTTTTATTTATTTATATTTTGTTTACATAATCTGTTGGCAAAACAAAACGATTGTTGTTTGCATGTCGGTCTGACTACGGCAACGCGAGGATAATAATTATTATAAAAAGGCCACATGCAAGATAGAGGCAATTTAGTTATAATTAATTAGAAAAGTTATATTTCCACACTCTAATAATAGATTTTAAATTTAAAAAAACAACTGTTATCATTTGCATTGATACAACAATCAATTGCAACAGATCAACTTTTAAATTAATTGTTAAAATAACTTAATTTAACTAGTATTTTTTATTGCGTTTAGGATCTTTAATCCATATAAATAATGTAATATTATTTTGAAAATTTTCATATTGTTCAATTATAATTTTAAGGATGGATTAGAAATGTTTTAATACATTAATATAATATGCTGTTTTTTTTATATAAAACAATATATTATAAATTATATTTCACTAAAACAGTAAATTTTCATTTTAACAGTTCACTCCACAATTCAATCTTACAGCTACTCTTTTTTTAACTGTTTCCTACGCTTTTTATTTAAAGAAAATGTAAAGCGTCACTGTAGTAATTGATAAAGTTATTAAAATGAAAATTATTAAATTTAATCTATTAAATTATTAAGAAATAACACACACACACATAAAGCTTGTTAAATTAGCTGACTTTGAACAGTCTATTTTTTAATTTACACTAAACTGGTTTTAATTATATTCAAAATAGTACTGATGGAAATTTTAACTCTAATATAGAATTGGAAGTTTTTTGTCAAATGAATTAAATAAAAAATTTAATCATGAAAATAAAGATTTAAAAAAAACTGCAGCTGATATGTTCAATATTTTTAAAAAATAAAAACTTCTAAATCTGTGCCCCATAACATGAAGAAGGAGAAAAAAAATAGAGAGAATTTGAAAATCGATTCGATGTTTTCTAAGAAAGGGCGTGCACAAAATAAAAAATTTGACACCCCGAATAACTTTTCATTAAATAATCAGATTTTCCCGTATGTGATAGTGGGTCAAATCTTAAATGCTCTTTGCTGATTAATTCAAACGATGTTTTAATTATACAATAAATTACGAATTCAGACACAGAAACGTACTCTCTCTCAAAAACATGGCTTATTTTTGCTGATATATAATTCTGACCCTCAAAATATGGATGTTATGGCTGGAAAATATGGTCTCAAAAGGTTACATAAGAGGGCAGTCTAAAGTTTCTCTTAACCTAAATTTCACCCTTTTTGCGTATTCCGCTAAATCTCGAGATATTTTTATGGAATCAAAAGATTATTTTGTATGCACTTATAAAATTAATTAATCCAAAAATAATTTGATTTATAAATAGTTTTTATAATTATTTTATCTAATAGTAGACGAAAAATTTCTCTCTTGTAATATGTACAAGTTCTTACATCATTATTAAAGTATGTAATTTTAAATATCAGTGTACAAAATTTGAATAATGTCTGAGTTAATAAATTATAAAAAAGTCATGTATTTAAAACTTCATTTCTCGAAAACTATTCCACCAATTTCATTTAAATTTTGTATTTTTTCATTTAAAATTACAAACTTAACCATAATATCTTACAATTTAAATTCCCGTCATTAGATGAAATGCATTATAATACTAAATATTTTACAAGAAATTATATTCGAATAAAGGAATTTTATAATTGTGTACAAAAACCATTTTGATTCCGCTTGTCAATTTCTCGAGATAAAGAATTAAGATAAAAGGGTTCAAACTTTTAATCGCTCTCCTGTATAAATTATTGGAACAATATTTTTCAGATTGTGGTTAACCAGACCATATTTCAAGAGTCAAAATACCAAATCTGTTGAAAAAATTTAAAAAATAAAATATTTTTATTCTGAAAAAGTGCTTTTTTTTGCTGATTTCATCACTTTAAACGTCGTTAACATCAATTAATTAACATAATTAAGGTTAAGTTCATCTTCGTCAATCTTAAGCAGACTATATCGAATATATATGTTCTGTAATACACGGTGTCCCAGGATTATTGGAGAAAACTTAAAGGTTGGTAAGAGGCATCACAAGGATCAAAAATTACATAGCTACCCGTGGTCGGAAACGTCATGGGATTGGGAAAGAAGTATGATAAGTGAAACAAAATAACACAAGACTAAGATCTTCTGAGATGTTTATTGGTTAAAGATATTACATGTGTTGTGGTAGATAAGTGAAAATGTCACCATCACTGCTAACGATGCATGCGTTCACACCATCAGGCCAGGGATCGGGGAACTTGTAAAAGAGTAGCCGATTCTTTCAACCAGATCCATTTCAGAATCCACAGGTGTCACGTACACAGCATTTTCCATTGCATACCAAAGAAAGAAATCCATGCTGCTTAATCGGGAAATGCTGCTTATTTCGGGAAAAACTTGAAATCAGGTTCTCGCTTGCATCTTCGAATCGACAAAAGCAATTCTTTACGTGTAGTGTGAATGGTCCTTGGATTGCGTGAAAATAGGCTTTACTTAATATTGTGACAGAATTCTTACGCAAATTATGTATATAAAAGTATGAAAGGTCAGTTTCTCTCATTTTCTTCAACACACATGTCTTCTGTTGTGTTTAAGTTTAAAAAAAAACTAAAACTTTGTCTGTACTTAATTGTAACCATCATAATCAATTCATGATCTAGCTATTTCTCTGCATGAAAAAAAAAAAAAACCTCTTTTAACGCTTTTGCAAAATTGACCCTAATCAATTTTAGTATTCTCTCCCGGATGTACGTCATGGATGACAATCAATTACCGATACCCACAATTGGCACAATTATCGCTGTTTGAATCAAAGTAGAAATTAAAGTTGAACACCCTTCAAAGTAAATTACGTCACATCAAAGTAAGAGACAATTACAAATACAGGGAACTTTTCATATATTTATTTAATTTTAAAAACAATAATTTTCCTCTTTTCATTAATAGAATTACAGGGTTGGTTAAACTGCTTGTATAAATGTCTAATAAAATATGATTTTATTTTTTAAACTTCATTAAATAATTTTAAAATTGGAAAGAAATTTTAAATTCACAGAGGCCGAGATTATTCATTTGATATATCATACTCTCAACAACAGTGCGTGACTTTTTTCCCCTTCGCATTTTCCCTTTTCCCTAAAATTTCGCGGTTCCCATTTTTGTTTTATTTACTTTTATGACTTACTTTGATTGCGCGCGCCTACTTTGATCAAAGTACTTTGATCGTGTCAACCCGCCTGAAGCCATTTTCTGTATTTGGCTGCGCGGGATTTCATATTTTATCATTATGAATGCTTTAATTACAGGTGATTCTTATTAATTAAAGATTTATAATATTAGTGTATGTTTCATAGCAGTATATAAAAAATTACATGAAATTTAAAAAAGATTAATGAATTTTATTAAATATCTATGAATACCACGCTTTAGATTTTAAAGTAAATAGTTTGTTTCTCCTCTATATGTAAAATTTATGTATTTTAAGAAAATCGTTATAAAAAAAAATTCATTTATCTAAGTTTTTCTCTGCTTCCTTAGAAATCCTTGGTGTGATCTGTCGAAAATGTGTGAAGCAGTTTAGTAATGAAATTTCATTTAGTTAAATTACTTAATTTATGTTTATTTTAGTGACATAATACAGAGGTATCTTTTTTTTCTAGGAAATATATTGCTAATTAAAATTTATTTTATATAGAAAGCTTAATATTTAATTTTCTTAAAAATAGTGAAGAGTTTTTTGATCATGTCTAAAATAATTTGTTTCAATTTTGTTGAAAACTAATCTAAAAAAAAATTCTGAGAGAAATGGAACAAATTTTGATAATATTTATCATTTTCATTCACAGTTACTGCATTCATTATTATTCTTTTAGGTTGTCTTAACTATTGAATAAATTATGAGCATGCATACTTTTAAAAAAAGATTTTATTCTGTATGTTTCACATTTATGTGCAAAACAATTTGTACTCAGTAATTTGTTTTATTTAAATACATAATACAAATACTATAATAAATTAGAAGATAATTCAGATTAGCAAGAAATCTTTATTGGATATTAATATGAAATTGAATTTTTTCAATTATTTAACTTCTCAAACTATATCTATAATTGTATTTTTTTCATTAACCTAAGATTTTTAACAGTTTACGTATAAATGGACAATGTAAAGCAAACCTTTCATATTTCTTCTTTCTCTTCATAAAATACAAACTAATAAAATACTTTGTTATTTTTTTTACTAGGTGATTCCCTGGAGAAGTATTTAGCTAATTACTTAAATGCTGAATGAAAATGGGATATCGATGTTTGCACACCCTGGAATCGGTGTGGACAAATTAAGTGTGCAGTTGTGAAGGGACGATAGTGTTTTTGTCTTAATTCATGTTGGTAAGTTGAAATGTAATTTATTTACATATTCAATGATTATGTATCTAAACCATTTGTTGGCATTGTTTGTATCTTGTGTAACTATTCTAATTCAGATACTGATTTTTTTTTCAATATTACTCATGGTTGTGCTATAAAATAATTTATTTTGCTTTTCTTAAAAATTAAGGAACTAATGATGTGCAATTGGGTACAGGGTTGGGTTTTTGACGTCAAAAAGTGGTTTTTGACATGACAAGGGTATAATACTGGTTTAAACCGTCAAAAATGTCAAAAACTGAAGTTTGCCAAGAAAATATATAAACTTCAAAACTACCAACAGTTGCCATGCATCATATTGAAATTTAATTATACTATAGGTAATCAGCAGGTTTTAAGATATTTTTTAATTAAAATTAAGGTAAAATAACAGATTTAAAATCTCAGAAATTTATATTCAAATGCATGTGCAGAAAAATTTTGCACAAAAATTGTTTAAATATTTATATTTAAAAAATTTTTTTCTTTCTTTTTGATACTTAAGAAAATTAAAAGTTTATTACTATGCATTTTTGACATATAAAGAACATATAACTAATATTTATAAGGAACTTACAAGTTATGTTGATATAAGATACAAGTGTATAAAAATTTTTTTTTAATGTTATACCGAATATCTTTATTATCCAGTATGTTAATTTGAATTTAAAAGTAGTTATATTTATGAATAATGATAAATATAATTCATATTGTTTATTATATTTATTTATAATTATTACACTTATCATTTTAAAACAATTTTTATCTCTTAATTTTTTTTTCTCCACTTGTATTAAGAATACAAATAATGCATATCTTGAAAGTAAGAAGTAATTATTCAACAGCTGAATATTTAGATATTCAACAAAACTATATCGTATTCAGCAAAATGAAATTCACAAGTATTTGGATAAACTAAATTTTCAGCATAGTAAATGAATAGGCTGAATATACTGTAAATCGACACTAACTACTCTGTGTATTTAACAGAAAGCACTTAAATTTGTATTGTCTTATGTTAAAAAGATTATTAAGAAGATTTAAAAGAATATTAAAAAGATTTTTCTTTAAAAGAAGATGTCTAATGTACAAAACTGCTAATGTTTATCTTTAAAAATGTCTAATTTTTAGTATAATCTATACTATACACTAAATTTGGTTATAAATAAATTTCTTAATAATATCACTGCAGATTTTCAATAACACATGAAAATGAATACATAATATTACAAAAGATGTGAGTTTTAATAACACATGAAAATGAATACATAATATTACAAAAGATGTGAGTTTTCAAAAGTACAAGATTTTGGTTACTATTCAAAATATAAGTGTTTCTTGAAAATTTAAAATTTATTTTTTCTAGAACATATTTAGAAACGTGACGGTTTAAACCATGGTTTAAACTGTCACATGTCAAAAACCTGCCAACCCTGATTGGGTACAATGCCCAACTTTAAAAAACTGGCTTTTGTGGTTAATAAAATTTGTGGGGTTATTGGTGAGATTTTGTTTGTTGATCTGTGGAAGAATAATTCTGGGCAGCCAGCCGCCAGGAACTAAAAAAAAAAAAGAGAAGGGAACTCGGAAGGTATAACTCGTAACCACCCCCAAGCAACTATCTACAAGTGTTTTGTTGTTTTTTTTATTAAATTTGCAAGTTTAAAATCTGTTGAACACCTTGGCGATTGTAGTTGGCTCGGCGGATCACAATACAGAAATATTCCTGAGTTGTTTTTCTCGAACGAAGAGTTTAGAAATTTCTCATGCTGAAAGATCAGCGTATGCATCAACATTTTGTTAATCTTGAAAACGTCACTATAAAGCGATTCAATGAAGTAATTAAAACTTTGTGAATTTTACTTTGGCTAATGTTCTGTGAATCAGCTTTATCTGTGGATGACTGTATTGGATAAGATCACATACATTTAAACTGCCAGGATCATATTCAACTGGCAAACATCTTTGAAGAATGCATGGCAAAGTTGCTAAAAAAGGAAGTGTATTTATTTTAACACAACTTTATAAACTAATTATATGAAAATATTGTAATCTTGTCTTGACATTTAGCCAGATAACCAGAACTCAACCCATACAAATAAGAAAGAGTAGTCACAGTCAGAAGTCTGTTTAGAAGAAATTTGGGTCCGTTAACGAACTATTCACAAAATATCTTTTCATAAAAACTTGACATTTCACAAAATAATTTATCTTTTACTCAAACTCTTCACAAATTCGTTTATCTTCATTATTGTTTTGTTAATCCAGTAAACCCTTCCCAGGAGGGGGGGGGGAGAACGACAGGTGTAAACGAAATAAATTTTGTCTTCGACAGACGTTCTTCCTTTATTCGTCCGAAATGAATATTCTGCATTCAGCAGTATAGGCAAAATACCAAATATTTGTATGTTGCATCTCTAATTTAGTAGCAGCAATTGCTGTTTATTTTTTAAATTTTAATTTTTTTAATTATAATTTTACAGTGTTGGGCAGGGTTTCCGCTACGGTAGCTTTTTTCGCAAAATGCGAAAAGACCCCTCAAAAATGCTAAAATTCAACAAAGCATTTTCGCATTTTTGCTAAAGGATTTTACTAAAATCCATTTTAAAAAAAGCTTCCGCGAAAAACCATGACGCTAACATCCATGAAAAAAACTTGATCAACAACTTGTACATTAGCTATTCTTTGTCACCTAACTTACAGTACTTGTTTGATGTAAAGTAATTTTATAAGCCTAATGGCATTTTAGCATTTTGCTAAAACTTTTTTTCAGATTTTAGCTTTTTTGCTAATGAATTTTTAGACTCAGCTTAAACCCTGGTGTTGGGCATTATCTTGTAAGTCTTTACAATTTAAAAACTCCTTGAAAAAGTTTTTTTTTTGCAATAACAGACCCTATTTGCACTAATTCACAAAAGCAGGACCCTGGTTGAAAGAATGTGACCTAACATTTATTTTATATTCACAAATTACGAGTAATTTTTTCTCAATTTTGCAAATACGAACCTTTCACAAAATGTCTGGACAGATCCCTGACAGTACTTGAACAGATTTAGTACTATGATGCTGTAAAGAAAAATATTCAGAATGTATTCAGTAGAGAGTGTTATTTTCTAATATTCTTATCTGTGCTACTTTACACAATGCAGAAAAATGTTTAGATGCAATAGATTATTTTATGACTAATTCTCTCTCTCAATGATTCTGATTCTACCCTTAAAGGACAGGGGGAAGATTGTTTAGAACATTGTCCCTGAATTATAAATACCCTTCCACTTTAAACGCCTTTGGTAAAATATACTAAATGAATAATGCTAATAACACTAATGAATAATGCCCATTGCTATTTCAAAATAGCAATGGGTATAATGTTCAACACTAAAAGAGATTATAAAAAATTTTTCGATTGCACGGAGATTACTCTAATTCTATTCTTTGTTAGCTTGAATGAGATGTAGACTCAACAGAAGCTAATACGAGTGCCTCAGTTAGTATCTTTCTCTATTATTACTATAATGTTTTTTGTTTTGATTATTCCGAGAATTGTATATTATTAACAGTGGCATTTTACCTTAATCGTGAGTTTTTTCCCCCAACTGTATTGTTATAGTACGGATTGTTTACTGTTAGTACAGCACTGTTTATAAATTATTACAGTATTAGTAGAATAATTGAAGTCAATGAATTAAATGATCTTTTAATGTTTATCAGTATTTGTCTTTAATCAAACTCTGGTTAAGAAAAAGACAGTGCCCCACCAGTTAGTATATTCCTCTTTTATTAAAAAATTAATAATATATATTTTTTTAATTTGATTATTTCAAAAATATTTATTACTTTTGTTTTTATCAGTGGCATTTATTGCATTCTAAATAAAAATTAATTTGTGATTTTATTTTTTTTTTTCTTGAAAAAGGTTTAGAAAATAATATTCATTAAGGAACTGGTGATGTCGTCAGAATTTAGATGATTAGATACTAAAAAACTGGGAACAGTGCTATCAAACCTGAACAATGGACAAACACATCAACATGTACTGGCTCATCATTAAAAGTCAGCGTGGGGATAACACAACATGCACATTCCATGATCCATCATGGACTCGTGCCTTTAAGAAGCCTACGTGACTGTCTCTAGGGTAAACGGTGACTCAACAGTGCACACACCAACTGAACAATTGGCTGTGGGGTCATTTATGTTGTGTAAAGAAAATATAATAAAATCTGTGCTGTGACTAACTATTAAATGCTGTGATGTAATGTCCTGTGATTGTCTTGTTCTTAAAGCCATTAGTCTTTATATGTAAACCCTGATTGATGCTGCAATAGAAATATTAAATAATATTAATCAGACACTTTCCCTCTCTTTCAGATGTAAGTAACCTGACTAAATTGGGGATCTGCAAAAAGAAAAAATCGAGCAACAAAGCTAATGTTGCAATAATTTACACTCCTTTTTTATGTCTTGATTTTAAAGTGACAGATGTGTCAAATCCCCGAGTATGAGTTTGAGTGATGCTTCCACCCAAAAGAGTTGTGAGACCACTCTGAAAGTGTCGCAAGTATGCCATATGCGTGGAAAAAGATGGATATGCCAGATTTAATAATAATAAAAAAATTTCTGTTAATCTGTGCTTATAACTTAAAACTTATACTTCTGTGCTAAATGTTCTTTCACTCTGTAATTCAAATTGATTCAAACTAATGTATGCAATCCTTCATTAGATTCACAATTTGAAGAGTTGTGCTTTTATCTATATACTTAACCATTGGTTGAAATCTTAACAAGGTATCTTGATTACAATATTAATTTGAAGCAACTTGTTCTCTTCTAGCTTTTGCCTGGATTCTGCTGATGATTCATGTTTGTCCCGGGGAATGGTCTCACAGCATTGTCTGCTTAAAGCTTTTCTGTGAGATATATTTACCAGGACTTGATTTTCTACAATGGTTTATGCAGAGTCTCATTTAGTTTGAAGAATATCTCTGTACCGTAACAAGATAACATTTCAGTCATTGATTTTGCTATATGTATTAAATATAATTGTATATTTTTTAAATTCATGAAAATAATTAAGCTCTTTATTTTCCGGCACGGTTGTCAGTTATTAATATAACTGAAGTCTTTGATTGGATTCTGATCCACTGTAGAATTTTAAAGTAACACGATTTCTATTTTTTTATCTAGAAAAATGCTTTTATTTTACAGCTGGCTAAGCAGACAATAGCATAGCTGCCAACTGTTCAGAATTTTTCGGATTTGTTCCTAATTTTTAAATCCAATCTGATATTTTTATAAAAATTCTGAATTTTCATAAAATTTTTGATTTTAAACCAATCCTTTTTTCTGATTGCCACAAGCATGCATCCTGTGATTATTGTGCTAAAGTAATTTTTAGTAGCTTTTTATTGGAAAATATTATTCCAATAGCTGTCTGTTGCTGATTATTTCATTAAATTATTATTTTTTGGAAATTTTTTTTTTGTAGTATTTAAACACTTGCATCAGAAATATTTGTTTATGATGTAGATTATTATTTACCAGTGTTTTATAATTTGGAGATAAATAATTATATATTAATAGGTAATGTTTGTTTTTAATATATTATACCGGTATTCCTAATTATAAAACATTAATATTATAAGTTTCCCACAAAAGATAGTGTTTATAGTTTTGTTTTACTAATTTACATATTTAAATATATGTCTATTAATGTTATGATTTAATAATTAAATTTTTATCTTACTCTCGTAATTAGTGCGTATAATTTTGTCGCATATAGTGTTCCTCATTTTTGATTCCTAAGGTTGGCAGCTGTGCAATAGTTATAAAGAAAGACTTAGCTGCTCTTTTTCTCAGGATGATGCCACTGATAGTGGTCATAGACCTTATATGATTGCATCTGCAAGCACCTTCATAGAGTCAAGCTAGCTACCATACTCTGTCTATTGTGTAAGAAAAAAAACAAATATACGTGCTTCAAATTCTCAGATCCAACTTGAATAATTTTTTTTTCTTCCTTTTTTATACTTTTTACATATGCTGTACTCTTACCACTAAAAATAAATATATTCAAAAGAAAATTTATCTCATTTATTTATTCTTTCTTGAAGATGTATATCAAGAGAAAGATACTATTTTATAGTACATATGTATCCAAGGTGCTACTACTATAACACTGCAACTATTTCAGTTTAAATGAATCTCAAGTTAGAATTTAATGCTACTATATTTAATTAAAATTTTGAAAATACGTCCAATAGTACGTTTAGAAGTTATTTGACTAAAATATTGATAAGTATTGTACAAGGGCTAGCTCTTGACCTGAGAAAAAAACAAGAGTTTCGGGAAACGAAAAGCGTTAGTTAACTTATTTTTAACAAACTGTGATTCAACTTTTTTTTATTTTCAACTAGCTGAATATCCACTCTTCGAACAGGATTAATAAAATCAAAAAAACAATAACTCGGTACTGAACAACCCAATGAAATCGTGAACAAAACTGAACGGTATATACTGACAAAATTAATAAGCAAAAACATAACAAAACCTGTTTTTTGTTGTTCAGCCCATTAAAATTGAGATTAACTGTATTCAACATTATTAGGCATACTATCGAAATTAACCATTAACTTGGAATTTTTGTAAATAAGTAATTTTTTTAATTTATATAATAGGAATTACCCGTATTAATTAAGCATCATTGGCGACAATAATAGTATGGCGCTTGTTTACGATTAATCTATACGAATAAGTACCTGAACTCCATAAATGTTGCTTTTTGTAACATAATGGCTTACTTTTTAGTATTTCAATATGCATCTATTACATTACTTAAATGAACTGAGCGTCAGCATTAACACTTTGACTCAGAATTTTCATTAAATATATTTTTTTTCATTATTTCTTTTTATTTATTCATGTCAGGATAGGTGAGAAATAAATTTAGAAGTTTAATAATATTTGGTGAGATGAAATATAACGTGAAACACCATGTCTTTTCCTGCATAAAAAGTCAAATATTTCAAACGCGGTTCACTTCCAAACAATTTAACTAATATGCAGTTATTTAAATCTTAGCGAAACAGTTATTTATAATTGAAACTTCTTTAATTTACAAAATCATTAATACATTTTCGAATATGAATCAAAAAAAGATTTTTCCAAACTAATTATTTTGAATTTTATATTTCAGTAAAATATATAATTCCGTAATCTAACAAATATTTTTTATCAGCTGTTTGACTTTTTATTTTTAAAGAGAGAATACCAAAAAAATATATATATTCTTACTAGGAATTAAAAGGCCAGAGAAAAAGAAAAGAGGGACAGCGGTTAATAAAACTGAAGTAATTTTCTACGTTTTTCCTAAGCAAATTAGTACCACTTTCCCATTAATTTTGCCTTTCATTGCAAAAGAATTTTTTTTTAATTTTAATTACCGCTGTTTATAAATTATTTACTATACCGAAACACATTTTGACAGACGTGACAAATTAAATACGTGATTTCAGATAACTTTAGAGATAATTTGGTGACATATTGCTACCGCGTAAATTTTTTTTTCATTGTTGTTGTTTACGTCGCATTAAAGCTGCTCAATGGGCTATTGGTAACGGTCTGGTAAACATTCCTGACAATCATCTGAAGACATGCCATCACAATTTTGAACTCTGCCGAGGTGAGGCTCCCTTCGCTTCGATAGACCGACGACATGCGCCTGAAGTCAAGTACTTACGTATAACATTTTAACGAGAACCAATACCTCATACCCTCGGTCACTTCACAGATTGATCCAAGTAGTTTTTCACCCGCACTCTGACAGCGGCCAGATATGCTCGACTTCGGTGATCTGCTGAGAACGTGACAACAATCAGTCAATTGCGGAACTGTTGTTGATTGAAATTATGACGTAGCGAGAAAAAAAAACTAAATAAAGTACAAGCAATAACTCTTTTTTATTGTTATTAAATAGAGCTATAAAGTATCGATGATGTTATCTTTAAGATTTTTGAGGAAACAACGGCTAAGGCTTAACCAGTCAACCCCGCTTAAAGGAATATCATCAGTTCCAGCCAAATCTATGCAATTGAGCGGGTTATTCGATTAAAAGGATAGTGCAATATTCTATCCTAAATTTCTGCGAAATTTTATTTTTAATGGTATTTAATGCAAATTATAGTGTTTTGATTAAATAAACTTAGTTTTATGATCAATAAACAATTTTGATTAATAGTATCTGTGTTAGTATCATAAAATATAAATGTCATTTAAAGTTATATAAAAATAAATCAATATTAGTGAATAGTATAATATATAGGTACTAAAATATTATTTGATCCCTTCCGAAAAAATCTATAATTGAAGACTATTTTTATACCCGTTTAATTCGTCAATTTATCAAAATTAGATTTTCAGTTTCTATTAAGACTTTCATGAATAATTGCGTATTCCTCTCAAACGCATAGTCAGATTATTTATTTTAAATTTTTTTTTCTAACCTCGTCTTGAGAATTTCCAAATTAATGAGCTATTTTAGTTTGGAATTTTTTTTAATATATCGTTTCCCAGATTCATTGCCCCCCTCGATTAAGTCAAATCCATCCTTTTCTCGCTGAACTTGCAATCATTCTCAGAGTTATTCTGGATTAAGCAATAATTATTCTTACTTAAGAGAAAGACACACTGTATACTGATTTGTTACGTTTTTGAAATTTTTTCTTATGAAAGCTAATAGCGCACCAGGAGGGGACCACAAATCTTGACTACAAAACAAATCACTCTGTACCTTTTTAAAATTCTAAATGATGTGTAAGTAAGTACAATTTGTCTAAAGTAAGAACTCCCCTATTCGTCTGGACCTGTGGGGGTGACTATGGTAACAAGGTATAACTATTTCAAATAGGGGTGTGGGTCACTATTTAGGATATATTTTGTCTCGGGTGGGGGAGAGAAAGGGAATCATTTTTCTTCATATTGCCCTAAAGCAGTGTTTCCCAAAGTGTGGTTCCCAGAACCTTTCTGGTGCAAAGGCAGTTCCCTAACCCCTACACAGGCCGGTCGGCTAGCTACCTTCCCTGGAATACGCTATTCTTGTATCCATAGCAGCAGACGGCCTCAGACCATGTGGCGGGGGGAGTTCTTAGCTTAGACAAACTATAAATACTCTGTTAAATTCTGCATCCATTTATAATTACATTCATGTTTTTAAAATATAGGAAAAAACAAGTGAGTGCGAGTGAAAAGGACACATAGCCTCTAACATAATTGGATATAAATAGGAGAACAGATTTTAAATTATCTTAAGTTAAAGCTAGACGCCCGGTGGCTGAGTGGTAGTGCTTTGCGCTCCCGTGCCACCGGTCCTGGGTTCGATCCTCAGGCCGGGCAAGGTTGACTCAGCCTTTCATCCCTTAAGTGGGTAGATAAATGAGTACCAAGCATGCTTGGGAACTAAACACTTGGGGTTCCGCGTTCGGCTGACCACCTAACTGGAACATCTGCTCCTGTACCCCAGAGCCCAATGTCAAGAAAACTGAGATGGGCCCAGTAGGCCTTGGCCCCCTAGGGGCTGTCGCGCCACTGAGTTTAGTTTAAGTTAAAGCTACATTTTTTTCCTTCGGCGTAATTTAGTTAAGCTAAGATTATAAGAAGTAAAATTATGACAGCGGCAGTACCTATAGAGTGGGGGGAGTCTCTCCCCCTCCCTATATATATGTGTGTGTGTGTAACATAAAGCGCTTCAACTAATCTTTTTATGTTATTCCTTTGTCGAAGTCTTTTTCTTAATTTACTATTCTAAACTAAACGCTCTTGCACTTTATTCACATCCTGTCTTGTTGTCGAGTACTTTTGGTTACTCGAGTAACAGTTTTGATTTTTCCCCTTATTTGAACTGAGAGAAAGACTTTTTCACTCGCCTTATTTAAAATATAGATTTTGTTTTATAACCGTCGTTGAACAGCCAACCCAATTTTAGGTTTACGACTCCTAATGTTCAACTCTGTAACCTTGTAATTTTGAACAAATTCAGAAGACAAGGAAATTTTTGTTTCAGTACCCTCAGAGGTATTGATTTGTTATAGGAACATGGAGGACTTTGCAACTCGATAGATTTAACTTGCATCAGTCACCATTTACTACACGGGCAGTCTTCGGCCGGCTGTGGATGAACCCACGAACTCTTGGGCATGGGTTCAGTGCCCTACTATCCAGGCCTATAATAGATAGATTTTATTTTAGTTTATATCCGTCGTAGAACAGCTGATCCAATTTTTGGGTTTACGACCACTAATGTTCAACTCCGTAGTTTTGTAATTTTATAATTAAAAACTGGAAAGTTCCGCCCCTTGTTTACGTTGCTGATCAACCCTCATGGTTGCTTCTCATTAATCATTGCGGATTAAGAGAAAAAAACCGTTTATTTCCATAAATTACGATCGAATTGCTATTTACATTTTGAAGATGACTAAATTTAGACAAAACAATAAAATTGGTACCAATCAAAAAAATTGGAACATCCTGTAGAGTTAATACTCAGTGAAGATGGAACCAAGGGAAAGAGTATTCGCCTCCGAATGAGGTGAACCAGATTCGAATCCCAATAATGGCTGGTCGATACGAATTCCGCACCCGGCTTGCACCTACTACAGTGCTGACGCAAAATATCCTCCACGGTAGACGGATTATAGGATTTCGTGGTTTTTTTCTTCGTGTAACGCAAACGCGGGTTAGTTTCAATAAAAAAAATTTCCCAACACTTGATCCAAGAGTTCCCTTGTCGTCTGGATTGGGTACAAAATTACAAGGCGACGTTGTTGAACATTGGTAACAGTAAACCCAAAATTGGGTCGGCTGTTGAACGACGATTATGAAATAAAATAAAAACCACGCGCTCCAATCACAATATTTTTCAGTAATATCCCGATTTTTTTTTTTTTTTTTTTTTTTTGAGAGTCAGATTTAAAGCTCTTAAATATTATTACTTAAACTGCATAACATATTTGAGTTTGGATGGAGTTGGATGACTGCATTCAAATCATCCTATTACAATCATTGTTGTCGAAACTGGTTGTCGTAATAATTTCATTTAAAAACAATAAAAGGTTTCAACTTAAACAGGGCATTTCATAAAGTTCAACCTTAATGTATATTTTTAAAATCCTAGATGAAATTTAAGTAAAAAAACGAGTACACACATTAAGGGTCATAAATTAATATTTAGGCAAGGAAAAAAAAAATCAAAATTTAATGAATCACGACTGATGAAGGTGGGATTGACTAAAAACTTGTGATAACTAGAGTAAACAAAACTTAGAAGGCGATTAAAACTTAACACGTTCGTGTGTCATCGGCCATTCAAACTGGTTTTCTATTTTTCATACCGCCTATTTACCAATTAATTTAACTGATACGATGAAGTTGTCATTTTTTCTCCTCTATGAAATATCAATTTGCAGCTTTAACAACGTGTTAGATGTAATTACAGAACACCCTGTATGATATACAGTATTTTACGTGATTATTAATTAGGTAATTTTCACAATCAAATTTAAATTTTAATAAGATAAATAGCTTTTCTAATACCTAAAATTTAAAAATATCATTTTTTAACTTCTTGTAATTACTACGTCTCTTCAAAATTATGTTGAAAAATTATGATGTTAAGAATGATATAAAATGTTTCATACCTTTTAAAATACACTTCTTTTTATAATCATTAATGAATAAAATACAAATAATATTTAATTCTTAAAGATTAACATTCAACATTAGTTTTGGACAAATAAATTTTACTGTAATGTGAAAATATTTTTAAATTCTTGAATTTAACTTCATAGATACGACGGAAATGCGAATTGTCATAGCATTTGTGCTCATATTTTCGACCGCTCTTTAGAATGAGCTATTGTAAAAAGTTGCATAGATTTTACGAAAAAAAAGAACTACTTAGTGTTCAAACGATATTGAGGAGCATTAAAATGTCGAAGGCACTCTGGAAAAAAAAAAGTAAATAAATAAAATTCTGCTGCTTTTATCCTTGTGTTTCATACTAGGTTTATCAGGCATGTTGCAAATATTGATGAGCTTTCTTTAATATCATTGATGTTTGGAACAGTGTAGTCGATTCTGGTAATGCTGTCATTAAACTATAACTGAAATTTCATCTAGAAAGAGTCAGTCCAGTTTGAGCTTTATCCTAAGCACACTTCTCTTCAAATACAATTAATTCATATATAAAACGTAGCAAATCAAAATTGAAACATTATTTATTGATTTCCAGTTAACCTCACTATTTTCCTTAGCAATAAGCAATGAAAACTCACCACTCATGCTCTAAGGAAAATCTTTTTCAATGGTGCATTAGAGTTCAAACAGCGATTTTACAAATAAACAATTAAAAATAAATAATAAAAAGTATTGTTAAATTAATGGGGTATGCCTTTTTATTCTATGCATGAATCATGGGGATAAGTATAGGCTTACTGTTTGCGGGTTGCAGCCCAAGGATAGTCAAAGGGTCATCTAAGAAATGACAAAAATAAATAAAATAAAAAAAGCTATATTCAATAATTTTTTTGAAAAAAAATGTCAAAATTCCAAAACTGCTAAACAGTATGAGAAAGAGCCTTAGTGCAGATTATACATAAAATGCCAATTCTATACATGCAAATAAAATAAAAATTATATATATATATTTTTTTTTCATGAGTAAAAAATTAACTAAATATTTAACAAATCTCATTTTCTATATTAAATTTATGAAAATTTATTTTAGCCATGATAAAAAAATGAAAAAAAAAAATTATATATGTGTAACATGCTATGAAAAAATGAAACTTTACTTTACTTGTAGCTTTTTTTTAAGACTATGTACAAAAGCAGCTTCTTTTTTATATTAGGTTTTATTTCATACCAAACTTTGAGTACATTAACATTGATACAAATGGTAAATAAATTAAGAATTTAATATACTTTTTATGACCATTTAAACTGTAGTTGATTTAGACTAAGAAGAAATAATACACTTCTCCATTTGATTACAAAACAAGAAATTATTATTTTAGGCTATAAAGTAGCAGTAACCATGTAAGCATAAACAAATACTGTTAATTCAAATAATAAAAAACAATTTAATTCTATTTACTTAAGCTGATTTGAAATGAGATCCACAATCCCTTAAGATGTTCTTTGGTCTCTTTATGTTTCTAAACAAAGCATAAAAAATAAATGCCCTTTTAACATAAAACGATAGTTGTACTGTAAAAAAAATTTCTTCCTTCATGTTTCAGCATTCATACATAACTTTTTCAGAAAAAAAAATCTATCTATATATATATATATATGCTAGCAACATTTAGACCAATTTAAATTAGATATTCATTCAACACAAAACAATCCTATAAAAAATTTTAAAAAAAACTTAGATGAAATAAAAATTAGAGTAAATTATTTACACTTTTTAATATTGTGTTCAATAAACAAATTTTGTGTATTATAAAATCATATTATGATTGTGAGAAATAGAGACACTTTTTTGAAAAGCCATACAATCTCCGGTACACAAAAAAATATATGAAAACAGACACGAAAGCCACACATCAATTAAAACGAAAATGTATTAAAATTCATCTGAAAGTAAGATCCAGTCAGTGGTGTTACATCCTTTAGAACTGCTCTTAGAAGATATTAGAGGGTATGTTGTAATTTTGCAGTACAGCCAATGGTGGATACGATGTATTTTAGATGTAAATATAAACTACGAAGAAGTTAAGATACGTTTTCTACAGCCTCATGGACCCTCACTGTCATACTCGTACCCACAGAAGCCTTTGATATTGAAAGTAAATAAATCACAGATCATTTAGAAGGTTGAAGTACTAACAACAACAGGTTAAGATTTTTTCATACCGTCTAATGAGATAAAAATAATTAACAAAAAAATAGCACTACATCATTCCTAACTATTTCATAAAATTTTATAATGCTTATATGTTTAAAAAATTACTAATTCTGTTCATAACATATTGTAACAGAGTTAATAATCATAATTTTAAAATATATTTTCAATGAAATAAATGTTATTCATATCTTGTAACTATTTCACATATTTTTTGCATATTAAAAGGTAAACCATTTTTTAATAAGAAAAATATACACTTTAGGCTTTTTACTCAGTTTTTCATGTATATTGTATGAAATGTCTTAAAGGGGAAAAAAGTTGTACAGCATACCACTTTCAATTAATAAAAATTTTGGTTTGCAATAATTAATGTTTTTTTTTTTTTTTTAAATTTCAATTTCTATGCTACAAATCTGAAAGGTGTAGAAGAATGTTGTAGTTAAAAAAAAATATTTCTTTCATAATTCTTTGAGACCACATATCACAGGTCAAATCAGGTTGCTTTGAAAGTTGACCTAGCCTCAGAAAGTCATATAAGGTATCAAATGAAAGGTTTATTGCAATGGTGTTTCAAATCTTTTTTTAAACACCATTTACTTTCCTCTAAAGTAAAAAAAAAGTAACTTATAAAATAAAAGTTCTTAAAGTAACTTTTTTTAAGTGAAAAAAAAATACAGTTATTTATATGTATGCAAGTTAGTGGTTTTTTCAGTGAAAATTTCATTTTTTCAAGTGTTTATAACTTGGACAAATTTCAAATTAAAAATTGTTCGAATTGTTTACTTTATCATGTGTGCATGTTCCACCAAATTTCATTAAAATAGTAGGGAGGTCAGTTCAAAAGTGATTGATATATTGTTCAATGACTCATTATGAAATTTTTCCTTTACTAATATTTCTTTCTACTTATTATATAAATATAATTCAAATTTTAAAGGATCTTTATGATTGATAGTTTCTAAATCAAAAAATAAAAAATTTTACTCTTATATGCTTCAAATATAGATTTTTATATATTTATTATTTGATTGTTACAAAATTGTTTTTCTAATAAAGCAGTGGTAAGTTTAAAAAAAGCAACATTTTTATACTAGCCACTTGATGCACATTTGACCTAACTCTTAATACACAGCAGTAAATAATATGTAATCAAAAATCTAATATATCATCATAAAAGTAAGTAGTCAACTATTCGAAAATAAATTTCATGTAACATAAATTTTTTTCATTTCCAATATTATTGTTATTTCCACAGAATTTTTATCATTTCAATATTATTGCTTATCATGATGTGCTTAGATTCACAAATATATTATTACTTTTCATTACTTCCAAATAAATATATAATAATTGATAACCACATAAAATTTTTCTCTTGCCATAGTTTTATTAACTAGCGATAATTTTATTTTATTAAAACTGTGGGTTACAAATTCATTTATAAAATGTTAGAAGTAGAAACACTTTTAATGACGAATAAACATAATATATAAACACTTAAACATCAATTTGAACTTTACTCCAGAATTATTTTTTGTGTTACAATTATAATGCTTAATAATTAAGTACAAATGTTAGGAAATATGCATAGGATGATTAGACATTACATGGCATAATTATTCTTTTAATTTAGATCCGAATTTTCTTTTCCTTACAACAGAACGTAAGAAAATTATATAAATATTGCAGCTAAGCTTTTATAAGAGAATACTTAATTTAAAAGTATTTAAGAGCACCCGTTAACATACTCTTAATATCAAAATGACATACTTTTATTTAAAAACAAATAATAAACATAGCAAAGAAAACATTCATTTTTATTGTTACATTTATAAATATCTAAAAATTCGAAAACATTTTCGCCTAATTTCTTTTTTAAACACAAATCTCCTCTTTTCCAGTGTCTGTTTACGAAATAAATGTAAACACAATCCATCAATGAATCAATTGTTTTATCACACCAAATACGAGATTACGCGAGAACACAGACAGGCGTGCACAAAATTATTGAAATTTTTATTTTAATTCACAATAAACGCGATAACTTCCCAAATTCTTGCAACCATGAGTGATAGTCAACAGCCAATCACAATGCGAAAAGTCCATTGATCCGACGTTATCATTTCCTTGTTGCCATTCTGTAGTAGAAACTATGGTTTAAAATTAGTTACCAATTCCTTAAAAGATAGTTGTTGTTGTTGTTACAAAGAGACCCAAAAGACCTTAAAAGATAGAGACCCAATAGTTCTACGATCACGTGTTCCGCCTTTCATAAAAATCGCGTACCTATGACGTCATATAAAAGATCGATCATTTTCAAATCAATGGGAGCTGTAAGCTGCGCACATTTGAGCTGAGTAATAATCTTAAAGCTTATGGATACACCAACAGATAGCGTTTTCCCCAAAACTAGCACATGCTTAAGCTCAACAATTTTGACTTTGTTTTCTGCCAAATGCTATGTTTTTTTGAAAATAATTTGTTTTAAGAATATAACCATTTTCTAGTTAATATTGTTTAGAATATTCATAACGTAAATATTTCAAGTCATGGGGAAATGTAAATTTTTAAAACAATGGCTTGGTATGAAGGATTCTAATGGACACATTGTGTCTGATTGGGGCATCCAGCGTGAAAATAATTTGATTTGTGTGGTGTGTAACATGATGCCTGTAAATATTGATAAAGGTTTTTATGCTATAAAAAGCCATTCTGAATCGGAAAAACATAAGTCAAATTTTGCAACGAAAAAAAACTCCAACCAGCTTTCATTATCTGGTCATACTTCATCATTAAGTATGCTGAGCATTAAGGATCAAGCTTATAAAGCTGAAATAATTTGGTGCCTGAAAATGATCTCTTCTAATTTCCCACTTTCTACCTGCAAAGACATAGATAAAGTGTTTAATTGTATGTTTCCTTCCTCAACTATGGAACACTTTTCACTTAATCCAACTAAAGCAACATACCTTATCACTGATGCGTTAGCTCCCTATTTCAGAAATGAATTTTTGAATGAAATTAAAAATTCCTTTTATACTTTACAATTTGACGAAACTACAAACAATGCTAATTTTAAGGAGCTTTATACCAGAGTTCGTTTTTGGTCTGAAAAAAGTAAAAAAGTTTTCTCACATCACTTGGAGACATTTTTTTTAGGCCATGCAAAAGCAGAAAATGTAATGAAACATCTAAAATCTGCCATAGATAATGCAGGTTTGAATATTTCAAACTTGTTAATGCTTTCCAGTGATGGACCAAATGTAAACAAAGCAATATTTAATCTAATGAATGAAGAAATAAAATCAACTAGAGGAGTTGGGTTGCTACAAATGGGATTTTGCAATATACATATGTTGCATAATGCATTTATAAAAGGTTTAAATGTTTTTGGGTGTAACACTTCAGATTTAGCAATTGTATTATTCCATTATTTTGATGGATGGCCTGCCAGAAAGGAAGATTTTCGAACTGTTTTGGTAGAAAAAAAGCTGCAAGACCTTTGTTTTATCAAACATTCCACTTCGAGATGGCTAACTTTGGAGCCAGCCGTCATGAGAATATTGGAACTTTGGGATGGAATTGTCCACTATTTTTTGAAGTTTATACCTCTCAGAGAACGAAAGTTAGATTCTGCAAGCTATAAAAAAATTGTTTCTCTTCTAAAACTGCCACTTATTAAAGCAGAGTTAAATTTTGTCTGTGCTAAGTTCTGCAATTCTGACCAAATATACTAGATTTTTCCAAAATGAAGGACCTTTAGTGCAAGAACTTTATGATTGCATAAAAGAACTGCTGCTTAAAATTGGTGGCAGAGTTTGCAAACCAGAAACTTTGACATATCTTAAAAAAAGCACATGTGTATTAGGTGATATATTTGATCAAGACAGTTTGTTGCCTTCAAAGGATATTGTGTTAGAAAAAAACATTCTTGGCTGTCTTATTCAGTGCAGTGATGTAGAGAAAAGAAATTTTATGCTGAATGTTCAAAAACATTTTGTTACAATTGGGTGTTATATTTTGAAAAAAGGGCCACTTATGAATGAATTATTATCTATATTATCATGTATTAAACGTGGTAATATTAAAAAAGCAAACAGTTTGAAAAAGATTCAAGAAATTGCATCCTTGCTACCATTTCCTTCAAAGATGGGAGATGTAATAGATGAATGGAAACTTCTACAGTTAGAAGTTATTGAAGAAAAACCAATTGAAAAGTTTTGGAGTGACATATTTGAAATTCAAGGCTTAAATGGTAGTGTTAAATATATGAATCTTGAAATTATTATTACAGCAGTATTGACACTTGCTCATGGAAGTGCAGATGTTGAAAGAGCTTTTTCCAAATCTGGCAGAATATTATCAGAAGAGAGAGCGTCTATGTCTTCTAGAACGCTGAATGCACATTTGACTGTAGCTGATGCTTTAAAAGCATATAATAATAAGGCTGAAATGGTTCCAATCTCAGAAAAGTTGTTATGTTCAGCACGTGTTGCTTACAAAAGCTATAATCTTTATCTAGAATTAGAGAAAAAAAAGAAGGAAAAAGATAGAATCGAAAAAGAAAAAAAGCTAGAAGAGCTTAAAGAAGCTGAAGAAAAAGAGAGCATGCTTAAAAGGTCTAAAATTGATATTTCCATTTTAGAAGACAAATTGAAAACTGCAAAGAAAGAAGTCAAAAAATTAAAAAAAGCCTTAATGTCCAACAATATTGCTGAAGCAAAAGTAGCGCAGGCAATGATAAATGGAGTTCTAGTCACAAAAGTAGACTGCAAAACAAAGGAAAAAACAATTAAAACGTTAGATAGGCAGTTACATAAAAGAAAAGATTCTGTGATAACAAGTTTTTTTTCAAAGAAGCCGAGACAATAACTTCATATCTTCAATAAATTTATAATCTTTCAAAGAATATTACAATATATATATGCGTGTAATTTCATCAAGTTTAATGATCATAAATTTTGTTCTTATCATATTTGTGTATTACTAAAAAAAAAAATACTTAAAAATAAAGTACGTTAATTACTTACCTGAGACATACTTTGTAGTACTTTATCTGACATACTTGCTGAAAAAATATTTTTTATAATAATTAAAAAATGATTGAGTGCATTTTATTTTTAACGTTTTAGATTAGTATAAGGATTATAAGAAATGTATATTTGTTCAATATGGATCAACTCTGCTTTTATAAATTTTGGTCCCCATTTCCACAAAAATGGTACCCATTTTTCCCAATTTTTTGCCCTAAAAGTGTTGAGAGACCTGTGGGAGTAAAAGGGATTTCCTCTCTGTTTCATGCATTGGGAAAAATTCTTTCCTCCAAGCGTAAGTTTAGTTCATTTCATGTGGGATTCACTATTTATTGTGCTAAATAACTTAGAGTTTATTTTGCTTAGGTGACCCCTCAAAGAAGTCAAATCACAATGTACTTCCTACTCATCTAAAAATTTTTGAAAAGGATCCTCTAATCCTGATGTAAACAATTTAGAAATAAATACTGCATTTATTCAAATCTAAACTGCTGTCAAGCCACACTCCAAGTTCTCAACAAGTTTTGTTCCACATAAAAAATTGTGTAATCCAGCAAACCGAAGACTCTCCATGTAGTAAATGGTAACTGGTGCACGTTTAATCTGCCGGGTCACAACATCCTGCATGTCCCCATAACATTTTATGCCTCTGGGAGTACTGGATAGGAGATTGATCGTTCTCTGGTTTAGGTCAAAATTATAATCTGTGAATGAATGAAAGATTATAGGAATGGATCCGCTTTAAATAGATGTGACGTATGGGTGTGGCAGAATTCGAATTCTTGGACATAGATGGCGCCAATGGAAACATAAACAAGAAAAATCTCACCTTGGTGCCTTAATAGACAACTGCAATAACAAAATATAATTTTTTTTTTAAATTTTTTAAATGAGGACTATTAAGAAGTGAATAATTCATTTGTTTTGCCAGCATTAAAAACTTTCAATACGTATATGAATCTTTAATTGCTCAAACTGTCAGAATTGTATTCTGAAAATGATTTGTCATCTCCCACTGTGACATCTGATTTCAAACTTGTGCTAGTATTTTTTTACACGATGTCATCTTTTGTGATATACAATGCATTTGTTATGTGAGGTTTTTGTAAAAACAATGTATTATAGTCTAATTGGATACTTTTTCCACCCAATAGATATCCATTCTGAATTTTTGACTTGTAAATTCTAAGCTTCTGTCGAATATATAGGTACTTAACTATGAAGTAGAAAGTTGATATGGTGACCGTGTAGTCTAAATGAAATTGCACTTCTGAACATGAAGTCGCTGCATCGTAAATACACAGAATTACAGCAACTCTTAAATGCAGAACTTATTTTGACAAAAATATCATTCTTCTATCTACTTTATTCTGCATTTTTAATTTCTCTTCTAAGCATCCTGTTTATTAAAATACAATTCCACAAAATATCATATGCTCAGAAAACTCTTAAATCTAAACAATCATAAAATCAAAAAGAATACAAATACCACATCTTTAATCGCCAAAATAAACTATTTATTACTTAACAAAAAGATTGACCTCAAATTATTTCTCCAATGTTGGCAGGTATGCAATGCAGACTCTGTTTAATAATTATCGCTTTAATTCATTTACTGATGTTTTCTAATCTTGTATTATATTATTTTAGGAATTGTTTGATAAGACATCTGAAGATTTTACTTTGTTTTTGAAAGATATTCCCTTTGTTGATGAAATTGAAGTTAGCTTTGAATGTGCGCTTTGGTTAAGCAAAGCTGATTACGTGAGTGCTCTATCACTTTTTTTTTAAAGCTGCTAATAGTTTAGTTAAAACTTTGAGAAATAGTTTTCTCTGGTTTATGTATCTTTTAGTCCACAAAATTATTGTCTTCTTAAAACCGAACACTCTGTTTTTATATTTACATTTGCTCAAACCCATTAGTTTTCCAAACTTTCCTCTATCAAGCGTTACTCAATTACCCTGTGGCAGAATCGTGGTGACATTGTCGCAGAACGTTACAAAGCTCTTGCAGAATGAGTTTTCTTTTGAAAAAAAAATTCCTTTTCTTTTCTACAACAATTTACATGTAATATTTGAATCCTGCATTTATATAATCACTTTTTGACTTGCTTAATTTATGCTGGTAGTATCGTAATTCGATGTGTCGGTGTGTAAATAATGTTTTGTTTGTATTTTCAGCAGATGTTGATATTGATTTTCACTTGGATTTTAAATATTCCTATATATTTCAATATGGAAAATTCGAATTGTGCATTAGAGTATTTACTTTTTAAGGCAATAATTCTATCAAATGTTTGGCAGTTATTACTATTAATTTCACCATGATTTTTAAATCTGATATTTTTCATACAATATTTATTACAACAGCCTGATCTTGAAACGAAGCATGCATTTGAGGAGTCCGATTTGCGTGATTTCGTGACTGATATTTTTTTTGCAATTATACTTCTACGGATTTTATGATTTCTAATAGTTTTTTTTTTTTTTTTTTTGTTATGATGATTATTTACAAAATGCGAAGAAGGAAATAATTCAAACCCCCCCCCCCCCCCCCAACAAAATGCGAGAATATAACCCACCCATAATATTAGAATGAATAATTATTCCATGTTCAATTAAAAATTTATATAGTTTTTTTTAAATATAGTTATCTAGTTTTTTTTTAAGCACAGCTCTTTAATTTTAAATTAGTAACGTATATGTTTGTTATTATTAAAAGTATCTTGCAGAAAGATATTAGTGCTTGAGAGTTCTGTCGCAGATTGCTCGAAAACGTTATGCCACGCTGGCTCAATTAGAAAGTAATGCAAAGTTTTCAATACCCGAAGACTCTATGATTGCGAAGTTTTTTTAATGTTGTATGTTCATTAAAAAAGCAGAAATTTTCTTTTTAAATTCTTGTTTCTTAATAAATTTGTTTCATGCAAAAGGCTTTATTGGGACATTAAAAAAAAATTCTGCGACTGAAAGTCATGAGACACTTGATTTATTTGCAATACTCCACTCTCTCGTTTTGTAATCACTTGTTTCCGTAGAATTTTTTTTTCTGTTCCGTGCAATTTAGTTAAGCAAAATCTCTTGGCAGTATAATTAGGAGTTTTTGAAGTCACATATTCATAAGTCTGAAGATATGCATTATATTTTTCTTTCTTTCTAAAAATTTTCAAATTAGTTTTAGAGCTATTAAATTAAATTTAATCTTTTATTTCTAAAGAAAACTGATCATGTAAAAATTATTATTTCTTGCAGCCTTGTACTCTTTTGTCTGAAGATAAAATGATCTTTGCCTTTTTTTAAAAAATTCAGAATATTTTAAGAACAACTTATCTTAATATTTCATTTTTTGGGGGGTCTCGATTAAAAAATTTTTTATCATAATTTTGTAGTTTAGCAACTAAGCATTAAACTAAGCAACTAAGCACCACGTTTAGCAACTAAGTACTGATTCAAATATCTTAAAAAGTCTCAAGCAATTTTCTAAGTAATTTTTGTATTTTTTAAATTCGCAAATTTCATTTCGTTGTCTCGGCTATTATTGACAGTGTCATTTTTAATAAATCTTGTTGTATCTTACAAAATGAAACTTGTGGAAAAATCCTTAGCATTTTTAGCTTTCTTTTAAAAAGTACAAAAATTGCTTGAAAATTTTTAAGATATTGAAATCAGATGTTTTTCATTAGTTGCCAAATACAATTCATTAGAAAAATATGAAAAAGATTTTTTTTTTAAATTTTCTGTATGTGCGCAATATAAACAAACTACTTTAAATACTCATATCTTGAGCTTATTGAATTATTTTAAATCAATATTTTTGTAAATAGTTTTAAATTTCTCTAAAAATTTGTTTAATTGTACTGAATATTTTTAAAGTTATAGCAAAAAAACATAAGACAAAGAAATTTGTTTTGTATAATCTCCATAAATATTTAAGCTAGGCTTATAAAATTTTATGCTGTTATTATAAACCACTACCAAAATAAGCAATAAAAGCTTCTTAATTGATTCTCTTGCATAGGTGTATAAAAATACTTTTTTTTAAAAATTTATTTTCAGTTTCTTAAAATTCTGAAAGCTTTAAACTTTGTTGCGAAGTATAAAAAATCTGATGAACTAAAAACTGCTTAAATTACTAAATAATACTCTAAGTATTTCTTGAGAAATTTTAAAAAATATTGTAAGGTAGTGTATATATATATTTCAGAGTCATGACACAATGAATGATTGTATGGTGTCTTTGGCATCTAGATGTCTGATGTTCAAGTTGTCCTCTGTTAATAATAGGAGATGGAGACCTGCACAAACCTCAGTTTTATGAAAATTTATCAAAGGTATAAATGAAGATTCTTTGCAAAATTAATATCATGTAACTTTATATTTGCTTTCATTTTTTAAATTTTCTTTCTTTTTTTTTCTTTTTATCTTACACCAGTGGCGGTAGCAAAAATCTCTGAAATATGCTTTTAGTGGTGAGACTTTATTTTAATAGTTACTTTGTACTTTTTTTAAAAAAAGGCAAAATTTGAAACCTAAATTTATTTTAAAGGTATTACCACTTAATAAAAAATATCTTAACTTCTCTGTATTTATGTGAGTGGTTGAAGGTTAATTGTAGTTTTGTAAAATGAATTTTGTTATCTTTCTTTTGGTAATAATACAGTCAATGCTTTCTTGCTGTCTAAATTATTATGTTGTGAGTTTTGAAAAATAATACAACTGAAAACATTCATTTCTCTCGAAATAGTTTTTTTCTTGGAAAAAAAATTATAGTTTTATTTTTTCTATTAATAAAACAGACAATATGTTACAGTGCCTCAATTCGAAAACGAATCAAAACAAATTCCAAAAGCTACTAATTCTTCCATGCTTTATAATTGGTATAAAATTTGTATGGGCATAAATAACATTATTTTTTATAAAGTTTCATTCTGCTCTTTTAAAATAACCTAACAGTTACTATATATCATAATTCTGCGAGGAAATATATCTAGGTTTTCATTATTAAGAATTATGATCTATATACCTTGTGAAGGATTTTTTTTTTTTGAGGAATTTTGTGTTTTGATTATATTTTATTTATTAATTTTTCCCAGTTTGAAGGACTAGATAAATCTGTCTTTACACTTTCAAGAAAATGTTTTATAAGTATTGAAAATGATATCTTCTCAAGCAGCATGCCTCTATTTTGTGTTAAGAAGGAAATTGTGCGCATCATTACAAAGGTTTGTTAGTCCAGGAGTTTTCTTGTCTTCTGGATTTGGTTCAAAATGTACAAGGAAACATAGTAAAGCATTGATGGTTGTAAACCTGAAATTGGCTTGACTGTTCAATACTGGTTATAAAATAAAATATAAAGTTGTGCTAGAGATAAATATGTTGAGATAATGCTATCTTTAATGAGAGAAGAGGATTGTACCATTCTTTTACTCAGTACTGTACAGGTCTCAGAATCGTAACTCTTAACACTAAATTTTTCAGCAACTGATTATTTGGAGATATAAAAGTGATAAAAATTATGGTTTTGAAACAAATCTAAAATAACTTTTTTTTTACTCCTTGGAACCATTTTGAAAGCAATACAGAAGAGTATAGACCGTGTAGGAGAACAAAAGAACTTAAACTGAAATGCTGTGAGAAAATATTTTTAGTGATTTAAATGCAGTTGTCAAAAAAGGTAATATGTTTTAGTTCTAATTTAGCCAAAAATTAGAACATTGATTTCAAATATTCAATAAAATTTTATATTTTTTGCAATGAAATGTAAAATTTAAGTGTCATATATTTTTTAATTTTGTATATTTGCCAAGGTATTGATTTTTTTTTCTAAATATATACCTAAATAAATTTTTCTATGCATATATAGAATTAAGTAATATGTGCATTGCAGAATTCCACTATTTGTGAACGCTAACTTGTATTGAAATCCTTGTTGTTGTACAGTTATACTGTATTGTTTTTATGCAAATTAAATAAATGCAAAGCATTTTGCTCTTTCATAAATTACGCATCTTTCTTTCTAAGAAAACAAATATTATTATCTTTATTTCAACGCGCATCCTCACTCAAGAAAAGACTTTCTGATCTTTTTCTCTAGAGTTACATTATTCATACCTGACAAGTCTCCTGTTTTTTTAACCAAAACTTCTGTATTTTACGACTATCTCCTGTTTACCTGCATATTCTCAAATTTTTCCGTATTTGTTGAAGAAATTTTTTAAAAAATTTGGCAATAAAATATTTTTTGATGGCAAAAATACTTCTTATTCCTCAATAGATAGTACTAATGCCGGTACTACAGTATAATGATTGTGAATAGTTTAAGTAAAAATATCTTCAGTGGTTGACAGATCATAGGGTAGAGTCCCCTTGCCGTGTAACCGTGGCAGTGTTTTGTGGTTTTCCTCTCCATGTAACGCAAATGCGGGTTAGTTCCATCATAAAGTCCTCCACAAAGACAAATTTCTCTCAATACTTGATCCAGGAGTTCCTTTGTCTTCTGGATATGGTTCAAAATTATAATTCTACGGAGTTGAACGTTAGTAGTCGTAAACCCAAAAAATTTAGTCGACTGTTAGACGACAATTATAAATTTAAATAGTTTGAAGTAATTATTAATAATGCTTTAAAAAAGTCTTTTTTAGATTAAGATTTATACACATATTTTTTACCTTGCTAAATGTAACTGCTTTCATTATATCCAATTTGAAATTTCTCTTTTTGACTTTGGTTATGCATGACGTAAAACTTTACTAGTAGCCTAAAAAATTTCGCTAGTAAAATCTCAATTATCTTATTTTTCCAATGCTGGCAGGTATGATTATTTCTAATGTAACTTGGTGATTGTTTCATTCACCAAATGTTAGCTAGTTTAGAAAGCTGCATTTTGTTCTTGATACTTAAGAACTATTTTAAATCAGCTAAATGCTTTATTGCAAACTCTTTTATGCAATCTGTTTTATGCAATGTATTCCTTCATTTAAAAACTCTGATTGGTTATTACTTTTGTTTTTTTGATGCTGGCTCTGTACAACTTATATACCATTATATATCATCAGAATTTACAGAGTTAATCTGAAGCGCAATCTTCATATTCTTTTATTCAAGAATTCCATTTCTTCATATTCCAAAAATTAGGCATAGTCTGACATATATCAAGCGAAAATTGTACATCAATTAAAAAATGTAGCACTAAGTCATATTTTATGTAAATTTCTGAAAATATGTAAATAAATAAATAAAAAATTCTTAATTTTTTAAAATTTTATTTAATTTGATATCTTTAAAAGAATTAACAAAAAGTAATTTAAATTTTCAACATAGTTTTCTGTCTGCTGATTTTAATATTAAAAAAAAAATCTGTGTTTGCTTTAAGAAAATCTTCAGATATGCTTAGAAAATAACTCTTACTCTTACCGCAAATAATTTCATCACTCCCTCCAAATATATTACTCTTTTTACTCTTTTTTAATTTTGTAACATAAATTTGAAGCAGCATTAAAGTGCAAGGTATATTGAATTATCAGAAAATTTTTTTTTGACTTTTTTATAGTTTGTAGTATTCTGTCTATTCAGTTTTTTAAATTTAATGAGATGCAAACATATGTTTAAGGATGTTTTTTTTTTTAATTGAAAATTATTCTATATCTTTTTAAAAGGTAGGGAAAACTCATTTCCGTATCTTTCGATCTTTATTTTCACCATTATTGATACCCATTTTCATCATTATTGATTTCTTACTTTTATTCTTGTAAAATTTTAAATTTTTAACTATTTGTTTTGAAGTGGAAGAGAGTGAGTATCACAAGGAAACAATGCAAACAAGTCGGATGTCAAGATATTGCTTGATGAAGAGATTGTTACAGAAGAATACGACTTTTGAACACAGATTGTTTATTGTGAAATATTTCTATAATGAGGATATTTATTAAATTTTTGATTTCTTTTTAACTTGAATTAAAGTCACTTTATATTAATGACTAAGTGTCAATTTAATTGCAAACGAGAGATAATTTTTTTTAGCATTTAATCTAATTGCAGTTTGTTTATATGAGTGTTATGCAGTGCTCATTTTAATTAATCCTTTTAAGTAAAGAAATACAGTATTTTTATTGTAAAAAAAGGAATACAAAAGTAATGATTTGTGTCTGGATTTTAAAAAAAGAGGATTTTATACCGTGGAGGTTGAAATTTTTGGATGTCGTAAACTGATTTTTGACAGTATCACTTGAGATTTTCTTCCAAAGCTTATAATAGTTTTGAATAATTAAAAAATAGCAGCTACTTTTTACTGTGCCTCAAAGGAAAAAAATCTCTACTGCGCACCTGGAAAGTCATAGATTTCGGTAATGAACAAAATTTGTCATAAAATCTTATGATTTTAACTATTTTAAAAAAGAAACATTATACGTCATGGATTTAGGTCGCCGAAAAATTTAATTTTTAAAATAGAATTTTCCCAATTTCACAGTGTTCCAATAAAACGAATATCTAAATTTGTAACAAAATCCCCACTCACAGTCATATTTTATTAAAATATAAAATGTTTTTTGCCCGTTCTTTAAAAAGTATCGTGTTCTTTCAAAAAATGAAGGAAAGAACGTCATTTCTAGAGTGAATTAATTAACTTTTAAACTTATGTGATTTCAGAATTTTTTTTTTATTTATTTTTTTTATTTTATCAATTTAAAATTCTAGTTTAAGCTTTTTAGATAACACTTTTAAGAAGAAATAAAACAACTTTAAATAACAACATATATCTGACTGTATTTAGTTATTTGCTTTTGTATTTTTTTCCAGCTATTTCATTGCTGCAACTCTTTCTTTACTCTGTTTTTTAAGTTTAAAATCTATTAATATAAAAATGCAGAGTATAACAGTTTTAGTTATACCTATCATTTCAATTAATGTTATTACAATGCTTTTTCAAATTTATGGTTATGTTTTTGTCGGCGAAAATTGTAACTTCAATTGTAAATAAAGAAAAATTCTTGGAAAGTCATGGATTTGAAAATCTAAAATGTAGCAGATACCCTGTATTTAAAAAAAAAATTCTGTCTGTTATACCTTTTGCCTTTGTTTTAACTATAGAGAGTCCCGGTGGCTCAGTGGTAAAGTTGCACTCTTATTCTTAGGTCCAGAGTTCTTGCTTCGGACCAGGCAAGGTTGACACAGCCTTTCATCCATTCAGTGGGTCAATAAAATGGCAGGGAGAACACGAAAAACCTAAAATTTTCAGGGAATTTTATTTTGACTCTAATTGTCAGGGAAAGTTGTAATTTTTTACAAAATACCTGGAAAAATTCTTCAACATACCTGGTAATAGATCAGTCTTAGAATTGTCAGTAACAGTAATCAGTTATCGAGATTCGAGTTAATTTTAGCATCTAGTAGAGTCATTTTATAAAGTATGTCTATATTAAAAGGACTATATTAAAGTATGTCTAAACTGGAATTCCTTTTTTAGAGAAACTTTTCTATATTTCCATTCTCATTCTATTATATGTTTTTGCTCACATAATCTAATATTTGACATTACAAATAAAAAATTTAAAATTTTTGGATGAAAAATTGCATAGTATGATAAAATATGGTTTGGATTTCCATTGAAATTTACTTAGTATACTTGGAAAAGTCAGGGAATTTTTTTTCTTCAGAAATTGAGTAGGAGGCCTGCTGCAAAATAGGTTTCATTATGTTCAAAAAATAGAAAAAAATCACAAGATAGTATCATTTATGTTAAAAGATAAAAAGTTTTTACTCGCAATAATTAGTTTTTTTCCCCCTCTCTTAAAAAGTTTTTAACTGGTAGACCACAGTTTTTATGTAAACTTTTGAGTTAAATAATTCTGATATCTGATACAGTTATTTGTTGCAAAAATTTAACATTTTACCAAACTTGCATGTTTTATTCCTCTTCCAATGATATTGTTTTGGTCACAAAATCTAGTATTTGGCACTACAAATAAAAAGTAAAATCATTTCTGATGAAAAATTTTCACTGATTTTTTATTTTTCACTGAATTTTTCCTGAAATACCTGGATAAGTCAGGGAATTTTTTTCCTTCTGAAATTGAGTGGGAACCTTGAATGAGTACCAAACATTGGGGACACTTGTTTGATCACCCAATATTTGCTCTGGCACTCCAGAGCCTAGAGTCACAAAAACTTGTATGGGCTCAGTAGGCTTTAACCCTTCATAGGCTGCTGCATGTGTAGAATTTAAAATAAAAAACTTTTTATCGCAAGTGTTCAAATGAACTCAAATGTTTTGTACTAAATATGATTTGAAGGCATGTATCAACATTTGCTAATAGTTTAAATAATGCTTTAGTTTGGCTTTACAAGTTATCTTTTTTCATTTTTTTAATATTACTTTAAAATTGTGAAAATAACTTTTTCCTTGCTACATTCATCAAGAAAATAAGCAGAATGAATAATGAAAGAGTAAAAATAAATTAATCATGCCAAGAGATTTATTTGAAAATTAGCACCAAGCATTGTTCTTCACTGCATTATAGTTCAAGTATGAGAGCAAAGCATTCTTACAACAGCCCATTGTATGCCAAGAGGGTGATGAAGGTTAGGGCTCCGCAATCTCATGACAAACATAGACCTGTCAACTTCTCTGGCTTTTAGTCAGAGATTTTTCTTAAATATTTATAGGGGTAACAGAATTTCTGTTTCAACATTTGGATTAAAAAGATTTTGAGCAACACTTTATGTGAATAGTGACAAGGTATATATATATATATAGCATAATAAATAAATACAAAAAGAAGAAAAACAATAAGTTTTATTTGATGCGCTTAAGCTGCAAGTAAATAGAACTCATAAAATAAGTTCAAAATCTGGAGAAAACATGAAAAAAAATTACAGAACAATGAAAAAAGGGGAAAAAAATAATAATAAAAATCTGAAGGAAAAAAATTAAGAAAAATCCGGAAATTAAAAGATATAATCTTTTCATTAGCTCACACGATTATGTCTGCAAAAAAGAGTGCTTTCTAATATTGTATAAATATAGCCAAAGCAAAATATGCCAATACAATAGTGTGAATCATACATATTTTTTTTCTCCAGATTATTATTATTATATTTTTCCCTATTTTCATTGACCTGTAATTTTTCACAGTGTATTAAAGGTAAGTAAACAACATTTTTTATTTAAAATTTTTTTTTCTTTGTCTGCAGTCAAATTTCGAGATTGTTAAAAGCGACAAAATTACTGGTTTAGAGTCTGATGATCAGCTTGCTTGATTCTTGCGTTGCTCTGATTGCAGTTAGTTTTTATCAATATATTTCCATATCAGGGAACCTATATATAGCAGGGCTCGAAAAAACTCACAAATTTTACCCGTCCCCGAGGACGGCTTGTCCAACAATGTACCCGTCGCTTCTAAATAAATAAAAATATAATTTTCTCTTATTTATTACAAACATTTATGTAAATTGCACAATGAATTAGTAGTTACTACAATTGCATTATACAGTAATAAAAGGAATACTAGGTTACTAATAGGAACCTAGTATTTCTTTTATAAAATAATTTATTTCTTTTATGAAATAATTTAAATGACAAATGTCAAGTTATCTGGAATGTCAATGTATCCTAGGGTACTGCGTTGTTTAAATGAATCAAATATGACGTCTGCCAGTTCCGCAATCAAGCTAATGATTTACAGAGGTTTCTGCACAAAAATCTGAAAGGGGTTTTCCATTTAGGTAGATGTTCATAATTGCGTTTAACGCTTCTTGTTTAAGACCAGTACGTAATGCTTATTTTTTGTAAGTTCATTGCTGAAAAGTCCTTTTCAACCGCTGCAGTACGGGAGACAGAGAAAACATCAATTCCACCATGCTCAGTATGTTGCTGTATTTCTAGATTAGAGGGTCATTTTAGAAGTGAGGCGCTAGACTCTTGTAAGATAACAAAAATTGAAAATGTATCACCACTCATTGAAATGTATAACGGGAAACTGGCCGTCCGCGCGGACGTCGGATTCGAGAAATTCTTTGACCGCCGAGGACGGGTGGTTTTTCGAGCCCTGATATATAGTTCAAGTTTTTGTCAGAGAGATCTCACTTAGACAGATCTCCGTTAACTGGATACCAAAGTTAATTTTTTTTAAATTTACTGACGTTTTTATTCAAGAATTGAAAACTGGAAAATTTTAAAATTGATCTAGAAGACTATTTAAAATGTAAATTAATTTTATCTTATTTTTTTTTGTTGAAAATTTCACATGATTCTTTGCTTAATCTTCATAAATAAAATGAATGATTGATACAGTATTTTAATCAATTAAAAAAAAGAAAACTAATTACAAACGGTGATTATGATGCAAATATTGAACACTCGAATGTTTTTATTTTATTATTATTATTATAAAAGATTCACAGTTAAAAGGTTTCTTGGAATGCAGAATATTTTGAAGCAAAATCATAAGAGTCTGAAAAAGAAAAATGAAAACCCCAATTACATTTGAAAATTTGTTGTTTTCAAAAAGAGTGGTGTTTGCCAATGTAATTGCCTTCTGTCATTTCCGATATTACGAGACTCCTTTACGCCAGTTTCACAGAATGTCTAAAATCAAAATACAAAATCACTATTTTAAAAGCCAAACTGAGTGCAAAGAAAAAAGACACACGATTGTTCAGTTTATCATTCAGTGAATGATTTTTTTAATCGCCTTATATGAGACACGTTTTATGTAATCATAAATAAAGCTAAACATGGATAAGGACAAAATAATGCTAATCTTCTATATATTAAAAAACTTTTTGCCATTAATTTTCTTTTTTAGATACCTTCACGTTATTCATTCAAGCCTAGCCTAAAGTATTTATTTTAAATAAAAAATCTGGTGAACAAAGGAATTTATTGTCAGACTATTTTAGAATGAGATAATGCTTTCATATTAAATGATCAGGGGAGCCGAATAGTTTTTGATGCTGCAGTTCCGCATGAGCTAAACTCTGCTAAGGCCTTAGCATTTTTACTATTTATTTATGCGCGCTTTCAAGTTTTAGATTTTAATTTAAAATTTATTTTATAAAATGGACCGTGATATTTATGGAATTTTAGATAGTATTAGGATTTGTATGTCATATTTATAAACATCAGAAGAAAAACTAATGTTGCATAATCCAATCGAAAATTAAATATTTCGACCCGACACAAATTATCTGTATTTAAATAAAATATGCATTAAAAACGCGAGAATCTTTCTTTTTTAATGTTAAGCCTGAAAAATTTAAAAGACTGATAATAGGTTAATATTAAAAAAAAGAAAAAAACTAAGAGTGACGTGGGGAGCTATATGAGAGCTCCGGATTGATTGCTTCGGTTCTGGGTCTGTGTAAATGTATTTTTTGTAAGTATGAATATTACTGCATTTCACCTTACCGTGTATATGAGAAGTGCCAGGCAGTAGAAACTCCTGATGTGCTGAAGGAATGAAGTAAATAGTGTGGTGTCAACGCTGGGATTCGAACCCCTAATTAGTTGGTCAAGAAATTGACAGCTCGGAGCTAAAGTATATACCCAGCTTCAAGAAGCTGAGTGGCTTTATAAGGCGTTCACCAATATCACTTACCTAGAGACGTGATGGCTCAAGGGATAGAGCGTTCACCTTCCAATGGGGTGAACCGGGTTCGAATCCCAGCGATGACTGGTCAATACAAATTCCGCATCCGACTTGCACCGACCACAGTGCTGATGAAAAATATCCTCAGTGATAGACAGATCACTGGTTAGAGTCGTGGGTGGTTTTCCTCTCCAAACTGAGAATATGGCAGTAAGGAATAATCCAGGAAGAATAATTTTACTCCAGGTGGTAAAATGACTCAGGGGTTCTCTCTTTCTTCACAATAAATAAATCCCCGCACACCTTCCAATCCTCTTTTTTAAATGAGAAATTTATTTATTTATGATCTTTTTATTTAGTTTTCTTTATAAAATGTAAAAAAAAAAAATTTTTTTTTAATTTTTTTAAAACAAAGCATAGAGGAATGATACTTATGTAATAAAGTGATAGAGAGAACTTATTTCACTTTTCAGTATCACAAATAATTTATTTTAAATAAGGAAATTAAATAACGTTAAAAATAAAAATATACTTTTTTATTACATTTCCTACCCTTCCCGGCAGTGCCAACTTAAGGTGAAACGTAGTATAGGGCAATTCCACGAAATTGTCAACTTTTAAGTGAGAATTTTTTTTTATGAATTGCATATTTCAATTTTAAAAATATGTTCAAAAATAGCCAAAGTCTACATATTACTGTTTAATTTTTGATAATTTTAAGTTTTTTGAATCTGGCAGCATTCTAAAGTAATCACATGGCTGACAAGTGAATTCTTCACATTTGTGCTCAAATTGTTTTCTTGAAAAATACTTATAAAATAAAAGAAATGTATCTTTCTTTTGCAATATTTTGATAAAAATATGTATATAGTACAAAATTTAAACATTTAAAACATAGCCTTTAAGTCATTTTAAGTTTAATATATTAAATAAAAGTAACTTTTTTTTGTGTCATTCCGTCACATGTTTTAGTATATTTTTTTAAATAGCAACTGCGTTTTTGAATGAAAATGTGTATATTTTGGAATATAAAGCAGATGTGGCATAAGAATCAATGAGAAATTGTAAAATTCTATGCATTTGATTATTAACTTCCAATAATTAGCGTGACGGAATGACACATCTTCGGCGATGGAATGACAAAACGAGTCCTTGAGAAGCTTAGTCAAAAACTAGGGAATTATTTTTTTTTCAATTAACCTAATGGCTAAAACAGCTGTTGAAAGACAGATAAATGTTGAAAAAGACCAAGATCCCCATGATATGATGAAGGAAAAAAACAGAGAAAGAAAGGCAGAGAAGAAAGCTTCCGCGACAAAAGTTGGACTTAAAAAACTCAGAAGTGCAAACGCTGTTGTGCAGAGATTGTGTAAACAAAGAAAAAATCAAATTCTACCAATCTCTTCACATACAAATAATTTAAATTCCCTATACAAATTCCTGCAGAGTCTTGGTAAAGCCATAAAAAAAATTGTACACTCACCATAAAAAAAATTGTACACTCACTTCCAAAATCACCAATAGAGGTAAAAAAATTAATTCAGTCTTTATGTGAGAAGTATTTAACATCGAACTCAAAAGAAACTAAGTGAGAAAAGTAATGTTGATGAGCTGTTTAATTTGGTTAAAAAAATTTTACTGTCAAGATGATGTTAGTTACAAGCCCCCAAGTATGAAGGATTCAGTCATAATACAAACTCTGACAGAGTAACGAAGAGTGCAGATGCAATATGGCCTTTAAAGAGGCTTTTCATAAAGAAGCATATAAAGTGTGTCTTATCTCATTTTTGTTCTTATTTTTGTTAAGTGTATTTCATTAATACCTCTCAGCACCTATAAATACCATGTAATTGTGATGCTGTTCTAAAAGGCCAAACAAGATGTTGGCTGCTGTAAAACGGCACATAATATGTAAAAGAATTTTATGATTTCATAAAGTCGAAGCAACAAATCGTTGAAGTTTTGTTTTTGTCCAGCTATTCTATTTAAGAGAGGGCAAAAGAGAATGACTTCAGCTAGACACTTGCTACATTAGCATTGCCAGGAACAAGAGACCTGCACTAGATGCTCATGTAGTTGAGAAGCGAATCATCAAAATTGGAATGCTTTCTAATTTTAACCAAAACCAAGTGTATGATTTGAAAAGCCACTGTTTTGAAGAGGAAATGGAAAATATGATTGAGGAGTATGCGGTCGGCTCTTTAATCATTGTCCCATACTGCGAAAAAAAAGAAGGCACATTTATATGCAGCGCAAATAACTTTGATAAACAAAGACGATTTAGATGTTAAAGTATTTAAAGAACATGAGACAAAAATTGATTTATGCATAAATTTCCTGAGAACGAAGATAAGATGTGACATTGGCAAGTTAGATATAAAACCTCTTCTAAAACAACCTAATTTTCAAATTGTTGAAATTTTAACTGATTCTTACGTAAACATTAATTCTGTTTATCTGTTACATTCTGTTTATCATTTACATATTAATAAAACATTTTTTAAATGAAGACTTTTTTCCACTAAACTTTTTGTCATTCCGTCACAGCAAATAGATGCTAGCCAACCTGAGGTTAATTTTCCAAATTCACAATTTACATTGCTTACACATTATACTAAAAGTAAAAAATAGTTCAGGAAAATAATAGTTGCAAAATTCACAGAAACTACCAGTTCTAAGCGGCATGCCGAAAGCTTGGTTGCCAAAATGTCATTCCGTCACACAAGTAAAAAGTTCATAAAATTAAAAATAAAAAAAATAAAAAATTCTTTTTTATAGTTTATGAATCACATTATACCAATGATAATGATATGCATGAGAAAAAATCATGTTTATTTGAAATTAGATACATAGAGACTTCAATTAATTGTCCTCATGCAAGTCAAAATGTCATTCCGTCACATATGGAATTGCCCTATAATAAACACTCTATGTATATACATACATATTAAACTTGATTGTCATATTGTTTACCCCTTATTAAGCCTATAAATATTTCCTTTGGTTGGGTACACTAGCATGCGGCAGTGGTCCCCATCCCCCCAAGCACTTGGACGCATTCATCCCCCCCCCAAAAAAAAATTTGCTAACTTCCCCCTTCCATGTTAGCTTCTTCGAAATAGTGCTACTTTGCTTGCTCATAACATGACAATGCTTCTTTTATTTATGTACTTAAAAAAAATTCTCTCGTCTAAATTCCCCCCCCCCAAACTATTCGTTTTATTTAGTGTAAAAATTCCCCCCCAAGCTTTAAGTGGGCACATCGCGCGATTTATTTAGCTTAAAGCACCTCCTCCCGGTTAGTCAACAAAACTTATTTTGGCCCATTGAGGTCCCACTAATTGGTCTATAAAAAAATTCCTTCAGTACAATTGTTTGTAACCATAAACTCCAATTTCGGGCTGAGTTGGAAATTTGTAGGTTAATATCATAGGAAGTAGCGGGGTGTGATGTGTGCGTGCCTCCTGATACGACTTTTGTCCCTTTTTCAGCCATTATTCGCTCTTTAACGAAAAAAATAATTCTTTTCTTATACAGAACACCTTATTCACTTAAAAATATTGAAAAAGAAGTTAAAAAAATAACATGAAATAAAATAAATAAATAAATAAAAATTATATGAAATTTAATCGTTTATTAGCTATTATTCGCTATTTCCCAAAGAAAAAATAGTTCTTTTATATACAGAACACATTATTCACGTTAAAATATCGAAAAATATATTTAAAAAATAATATTAAAAAGAAATAAAAAAGATTTGAAAGTCCACCCTCGCAGGTTTTCGTACACAGGGCCTCCGCAAATACAAATCTAACTTGCCCCACAGAGCTAAAAACTACTCCAAGCTTCACATGCCAGCCCCGCGAATATTTAGCTTAAAACACCTTTTCCCAGTTGGCCAACAAAACATATTTTAACCCATTGTGGGCCCACTAATTGGTCAATAAAAAATTACTTTGTAACAATTGTTTGCTACATTAAACTCTAATTTCAGTTATTATTATAGGGAGTTACGGGGTGTGATGTGTGCGTGCCTCCTGATACGACTTTTCTCCCTTTTTCAGTCATTATTCGCTCTTTAAAAAAAAATAATAATTTTTTTCTTATACAGAACACTTTATTCACTTAAAAATATTGAAAAAGAAATTAAAAAAATAACATAAAATAAATAAATAAATAAAAAAAATTCCAAAATTTATCAGTTTAATAGCTACTATTCGCTATTTCATAAAGGAAAAATAGTTATTTCTATATACAAAACACTTGATTCAAGTTAAATTGTCGAAACGTGTACTAAAAAACATAATATAAAATAAATAAAAAAAATTTAAAGTCGACCCTTGCAGGGTTTCGGTCCCCGGGCCTCCGGGACTACATATGAACCTTGCCCACATCGCTACCAACTGCGCCACGCGTCACATACCAGTCCCTCAAATATTTAGCTTAAAGCACCTCCTCCCGGTTAGTCAACAAAACATATTTTGGCCCACTGTGGGCCCACTAAATGGACTATAAAAAATTCCTTTGGTACAATTGTTTGTTACATTAGACTCTAATTTCGGGTCGAGTTCGAATTTTATAGGTTAATATTTTAGAAAGTAACGGGGTGTGATGTGTGCGTGCCTCCTGATACGAATTTTGTCCATTTTTCAGCCATTATTCGCTCTTTAACAAAAAAAAATAATTTTTTTCACATAAAGAACACTTTATTCACTTAAAAATATCGAAAAAGAAGTTAAAAAATAACATAAAATAAAATAAATAAATAAATAAAAATTATCAAAATTTAACCGTTTATTAGCTATTATTCGCTATTTCAGAAAAGAAAAATAGTTATTTCTATATACAGAGCACTTGATTCACGTTAAATTGTTGAAAAGTATATTAAAAAACATAATATAAAAAAAATTCAAAGTCGACCCTTGCAGGGGGTCGAACTCGGGACATCCGTGCCTTCATATCTAACTTTCCCGCTGAGCTACCCACTGACCCATGCTTCACATGCCAGGCCCGCGAATTTGCAGTTTAAAACACTTCCTCCCGGATGGTCAACAAAACATATTTTGGCCCATTTTCGGGCCACTAATGGGTCTATAAAAATGTCCTCGGGTACAGTTGTTCGTCACATTAAACTCTAATTTCTGCCCCAGTTTGAAATTTATAGGTTAATATTATAGGGAGTCACGGGGTGTGATGTGTGCGTGCCTCCTGATACGACTTTTGTCCCTTTTTCAGTCATTATTCGCTCTTTAACAAAAACAAATAATTTTTTTCACATACAGAACACTTTATTCACTTAAAAATATTGAAAAATAAATAAAAAAATTTTTTCAAAATTTAACCGTTTATTAGCTATAATTCACTATTTCAGAAAAGAAAAATAGTTATTTCTATATACAGAGCACTTGATTCACGTTAAATTGTTGAAAAGTACATTAAAAAGCATAATATAAAATAAATTTAAAAAATTCAAAGTCGACCCTTGCAGGGTGTCGAACTCGAGACCTCCGTGCCTTCAAATCTAACTTTCCCACAGAGCTACCAACTGACCCATGCATCACATGCAAGGCCCGCGAATATACAGCTTAAAACACCTCCTCTCGGTGAGACAACAAAACATATTTTGGCCCGTTTTCGGCCCACTAAAGGGTCTTTAAAAATGTCCTCGGGTACAGTTGTTCGTCACATTAAACTCTAATGTCTGCCCCAGTTTGAAATTTATAGGTTAATATTATAGGGAGTTACGGGGTGTGAGGTGTGCGTGCCTCCTGATCCGACTTTTGTCCCTTTTACAGTCATTATTCGCTCTTTAACAAAATAATAAAAAAAAAAAATTCATATACAGGACACGTTATTCACTTAAAAATATTGAAAAAGAAGTGAAAAAATAACGTAAGATAAAATAAATAAATAATAAAAAATTATTGAAATTTAACCGTTTATTAGCTATTGTTCGCTCTTTCAGAAAAGAAAAATAGTTATTTCTATATACAGAACATTTGATTCACGTTAAGTTGTTGAAAAGTATATTAAAAAACATAATATAAAATAAGTAAAAAAAATTCAAAGTCGACCCTTGCAGGGTGTCGAACTCGAGACCTCCGTTCCTTCAAATCTAACTTTCCCACAGAGCTACCAACTGACCCATGCATCACATGCAAGGCCCGCGAATATACAGCTTAAAACACCTCCTCTCGGTCAGACAACAAAACATATTTTGGCCCGTTTTCGGCCCACTAAAGGGTCTTTAAAAATGTCCTCGGGTACAGTTGTTCGTCACATTAAACTCTAATGTCTGCCCCAGTTTGAAATTTATAGGTTAATATTATAGGGAGTTACGGGGTGTGAGGTGTGCGTGCCTCCTGATACGACTTTTGTCCCTTTTACAGTCATTATTCGCTCTTTAACAAAATAATAAAAAAAAAATTTCATATACAGGACACGTTATTCACTTAAAAATATTGAAAAAGAAGTTAAAAAATAACGTAAGATAAAATAAATAAATAATAAAAAATTATTGAAATTTAACCGTTTATTAGCTATTGTTCGCTCTTTCAGAAAAGAAAAATAGTTATTTCTATATACAGAACATTTGATTCACGTTAAATTGTTGAAAAGTATATTAAAAAACATAATATAAAATAAGTAAAAAAAATTCAAAGTCAACCGTTGCAGGGTGTCGAACCCGTGACCTCCGTTCCTTCAAATCTAACTTTCCCACAGAGCTACCAACTGACCCATGCTTCACTTGCCAGGCCCGCAAATATAGAACTTAAAGCACCTCCTCCCGGTTAGTCAGCAAAACACATTTTGGCCCATTTTCGGCCCACTAAAGGGTCTATAAAAATGTCCTCGGGTACAGTTGTTTGTCACATTAAACTCTAATTTCTGCCCCAGTTTGAAATTTATAGGTTAATATGATAGGGAGTTACTGGGTGTGAGGTGTGCGTGCCTCCTGATACGACTTTTGTCCCTTTTTCTGCCATTATTCGCTCTTTAACAAAATAATAAAAAAAAATTTCATATACAGAACACTTTATTCACTTAAAAATATTGAAAAAGAAGTTAAAAAATAAAATAAAATAAAATAAATAAATAATAAAAAATTATTAAAATTTAACCGTTTATTAGCTATTAATCGCTCTTTCAGAAAAGAAAAATAGTTATTTCTATATACAGAACACTTGATTCACGTTAAATTGTTGAAAAGTATATTGAAAAACATAATATAAAATAAATAAAAAAAATTCAAAGTCGACCCTTGCAGGGTGTCGAACCCGGGACCTCCGTGCCTTCAAATCTAACTTTCCCACAGAGCTACCAACTGACCCATGCTTCACATGCCAGGCCCGCGAATATACAGCTTAAAAGACCTCCTCCCGGTTAGTCAACAAAACATATTTTGGTCCATTTTCGGCCAACTAATGGGTCTATAAAAATGTTCTCGGGTACAGTTGTTCGGCACATTAAACTCTAATTTCTGCCCCAGTTTGAAATTTATAGGTTAATATGATAGGGGGTTACGGGGTGTGATGTGTGCGTGCCTCCGGATTCGACTTTTGTCCCTTTTTCAGTCATTATTTGCTCTTTAACAAAAAAATAATAATTTTTTTTTATATACAGAACACTTTATTCACTTAAAAATATTGAAAAAGAAGTTAAAAAATAACATAAAATAAAATAAATAAACAAATAAAATTATCAAAATCTAATCGTTTATTGGCTATTATTCGCTATTTCAGAAAAGAAAAATAGTTATTTCTAAATACAGAACATTTGATTCACGTTAAATTGTTGAAAAGTATATTAAAAAACATAATATATAATAAATAAAAAAAAATCAAAGTCGACCCTTGCAGGGGGTCGAACTCGGGACCTCCGTGCCTACATATCTAACTTTCCCGCTGAGCTACCCACTGACCCATGCTTCACATGCCAGGCCCGCGAATTTTCAGCTTAAAACGCTTCCTCCCGGTTAGTCAACAAAAAATATTTTGGCCCATTTTCGGGCCACTAATGGGTCTATAAAAATGTCCTCGGGTACTGTTGAGCGTCACATTAAACTCTAATTTCTGCAACAGTTTGAAATTTATAGGTTAATATTATAGGGAGTTACGGGGTGTGATGTGTGCGTGCCTCCTGATACGACTTTTGTCCGTTTTTCAGTCATTATTCGCTCATTAACAAAAAAAAATATTTTTTTTCATATACAGAACACTTTATTCACTTAAAAATATTGAAAAAGAAGTTAAAAAATAACATAAAATAAAATAAATAAATAAATCAAAATTATCAAAATTTAACCGTTTATTAGCTATTATTCACTATTTCAGAAAAAAAAATAGTTATTTCTATATACAGAGCACTTGATTCACATTAAATTGTTGAAAAGTAAATTAAAAAACATAATATAAAATAAATAAAAAAAATTCAAAGTCGACCCTTGCAGGGTGTCGAACTCGGGACCTCCGTACCTTCAAATCTAACTTTCCCGCTGAGCTACCATCTGTCCCATGCTTCACATGCCAGGCCCGCGAATTTGCAGCTTAAAACACTTCCTCCCGGTTAGTCAACAAAATACAGTTTTAATAAGTGAACGTACTTAAGTTTTATTAAAAGCTTAAAAGGAAAATTTTTACATTTAAATTAAAAAGCTTATTTAAGTGATAAAGGTTTTTTCTATCAGTAAATCCATTAATCAGGCTGTAAATTGACTGCACAATTTATTTAAGAAAGTAGTAATATAACAATTTTGTTTTTTTTTATTGCTGCATTAATGATCTGTTAATCATATCATTTGTCCTCTTAAATCAAATTAGATATGTTTTCTGAAAATCGTGCATTCCTTAAAGTTTTTAAGATTATAATTAGTTTTTTGGTTTATTCCTTTTAGCATAATTTCAATCTATAATGGCAAGATATTTCCTCATATCTATGATTTTTCATTTATTTTATCATATTTTTTTTTTATTCTCAGTTTTGAAATTTTTTTAACTAACCATTTTTCCACAAGTATTAAAAACTAATCTAATAAAATTTTAAGTCTATGGGCTGATAGTGTTTGAGGTTAGGTACTGGCAATTTGGAATTTTCCTTGCAGCATATTAGGAAATCAGTTAGTAATAAATTTTTAATTTTTGTGAAGTTATAAGTTTTGACAATTAAATTGATTTTTGTATGGCCATGAAATATTTCTAAGTACGAAAATCTTCTGAATTTTTCAAAGTGAAAACCGTTTGAAAATATTACTAAGTTTGAAATACCATTAAATATTTCTAAGTACGAAAATCTTCTGAATTTTTCAAAGTCAAAACCGTTTGAAAATATTACTAATTTTGAAATACCATGAAATATTTCTAAGTACGAAAATCTTCTAAATTTTTCCAAGTCAAAACCGTTCGAAAATATTACTAAGTTTGAAATACCATGAAATATTTCTAAGTACGAAAATCTTCTGAATTTTTGAAGGTCAAAACCGCTTGAAAATATTACTAAGTTTTAAATACCAAGAAATATTTCTAAGTACGAAAATCTTCAGAATTTTTCAAAATCAAAACCGTTTGAAAATATTACTAATTTTGAAATAACATGAAATATTTCTAAGTACGAAAATCTTCTGAATTTTTCAAAGTCAAAACCGTTTGAAAATATTTCTAAGTTTGAAATACTATGAAATATTTCTAAGTACGAAAATCTTCTGAATTTTTCAAAGTCAAAACCGTTTGAAAATATTTCTAAGTTTGAAATACTATGAAATATTTCTAAGTACGAAAATCTTCTGAATTTTTCAAAGTCAAAACGTTTGAAAATATTACTAAGTTTAAAATACCATGAAATATTTCTAAGTACGAAAATCTTCTGAATTTTTCAAATTTAAAATTCGTTTGAAAATATTACTAATTTTGAAATACCATGAAATATTTCTAAGTACGAAAATCTTCTGAATTTTTCAAAGTCAAAACCGTTTGAAAATATTACTAATTTTGATATACCATGAAATATTTCTAAGTACGAAAATCTTCTGAATTTTTCAAAGTTAAAACCGTTTGAAAATATTACTAAGTTTGAAATACCATAAAATATTTCTAAGTACGAAAATCTTCTGAATTTTTCAAAGTCAAAACCGTTTGAAAATATTACTAAGTTTGAAATACCATGAAATATTTCTAAGTACGAAAATCTTCTGAATTTTTCAAAGTCAAAACCGTTTGAAAATATTACTAAGTCTGAAATACCATGAAATATTTCTTAGTACGAAAAGCTTCTGAATAAGTCAAAACCGTTTGAAAATATTACTAAGTCTGAAATACCATGAAATATATCTAAGTACGAAAATCTTCTGAATTTTTTAAAGTCAAAACCGTTTGAAACTATTACTAAGTTTGAAATACCACGAAATATTTCTAAGTACGAAAATCTTCTGAATATGTCAAAACCGTTTGAAAATATTTCTAAGTTTGAAATACCATGAAATATTTCTAAGTGGAAAAAGCTTCAGAATTTTTCGAAGTCCAAAACATTTTGAAAATATTTCAAAGTCAAAAAAAAAAAAATCTTTTTTGAAATTCGAACACACGATCATCAAAAGACATGAAGAAAAAAACAATTGTTAAATTCGCACACACGAACAACGGAAGACATAAAGAAAGAAAAAAATTTAGAAATTCGCACACACGATCAACGAAAGACATGAAGAAAAAAAAATTTAGAAATTCGCACACACGATCAACGAAAGACATGAAGAAGAAAAAAAATTTAGAAATTCGCACACACGATCAACGAAAGACATAAAGAAGAAAAAAATTTAGAAATTCGCACACACGATCAACGCAAGAGATGCAGAAAAAAAAAATTTGTGAAATTCGCACACACTATCAACGAAAGACATGCAGAAAAAAAAAATTTGTGAAATTCGCACACACGATCAACGGAAGACTTATGAAGAAAGAAAAAAAATTTAGAAATTCACACACACGATCAAGGAAAGACATGAAGAAAAAAAAATTTGTGAAATTCGCACACACGATCAACGGAAGACTTATGAAGAAAGGAAAAAAAAACAAGTGTGAAATTCGCACACACGATCAACGAAAGACGAAGAAAGAAAAAAAAAATTAGAAATTCGCACACACGATCAGGAAAGACATGAAGGGAAAAAAAATTGTGAAATTCGCACACACGATCAAGGAAAGACTTTTGAAAAAAGAAAAAAAAATTAGAAATTCGCACACACGATCAAGGAAAGACATGAAGAAAAAAAATTTGAGAAATTCGCATACACGATCAACGAAACACATGAAAGAAAAAAAAAATTTAGAAATTCGCACACACGATCAAGGAAAGACATGAAGAAAAAAAAATTTGTGAAATTCGCACACACGATCAAGGAAAGACTTTTGAAGAAAGGAAAAAAAAATTAGAAATTCGCACACACGATCAAATAAGACATGAAAAAAAATCACGACGGTCTCCTGATGACTAGCTAAAAGGGATTCTGACTGAGGGCGTTCAGTCATTATGCCACAGATGGCATCTTCGCTCCATTGGTCATTCGACCCACCTCATGTACCAAAAATGTACCAACCACGTTCACCAAATGAACCCATATTGCGCCAATCACATTCAGAGACTTCGTTTTTGCGTTCGAGAGTTTCAAATCAAGAGTTTTCCTCCGAGAAGGGGGAAAATGCGTCGGCACGGGGCGGGGAGCTCTCTCAGGTCGAGCACCCTCTTCAAGCCTAGCCCTTAAAAGGACCTCCCTCTTGCCCAAGTCGAAGGGCCGGGAAACAGGCACGCCCACACGGCACTGACAATTGCGTTCGAGGCGGGGATCGCGAGTGAAGGATCCCCGTGTGTAGGCCGATGTCGGAGCCTACTGGCACCCATCTTTAATTGCCTAAAAGGGATGGTGACCTAGGGCGATCAGTCCTTATCCCACAGATGGTATCTTCGCTCCACTGGTCATTAGACCAACCACATGTTCTGCATTCTTCGCCGACCCGTGAGCCGAGTGATCCACTGCTCGGAGTGGTACTATCATTTCGGCCCACTAGAGTCGTTTTGCGTTCGAGAGTTTCGAATCAAGAGTTTTCCTCCGAGAAGGGGGAAAATGCATCGGCACCAACGGGGCGGGGAGCTCACTCAGGTCGAGCCCCCTCTTCAAGCCTAGCCCAGCAAAGGACCTCCCTCTTGCCCAAGTCGAAGGGCCGGGAAACAGGCACGCCCACACGGCACTGACAATTGCGTTCGAGGCGGGGATCGCGAGTGAAGGATCCCCGTGTGTAGGCCGATGTCGGAGCCTACTGGCACCCATCTTTAATTGTCCTTCCGCAGGTTCACCTACGGAAACCTTGTTACGCGTTAACTTCCTCTTAATGATCAAGTTCGATCAACTTTCCGGCACGCCGGCTCGACCCGGAGGTCAGTCCGAGCGCCAGTCCGAGGACCTCACTAAATCATTCCATCGGATGTTGCGACGGGCGGTTTGCACAAAGGGCAGGGACGTAATCAACACGAGCTGATGACTCGTGCTTACTGGGAATTCCTCGTTCAAGGCAGATATTTACCATTATTCCAGTGATGCCCTTCCGTCAATTCCTTTAAGTTTCAGCTTTGCAACCATACTTCCCCCGGAACCAAAAAGCTTTGGTTTCCCGGAAGCTGCCCGGCGTGTCATTTGAGGAACACAGCCGGATCGGTGGCTGGCATCGTTTATGGTTAGAACTAGGGCGGTATTTGATCGCCTTCGAACCTCTAACTTTCGTTCTTGATTAATGGAAACATTCTTGGCAAATGCTTTCGCAGTAGTTCGTCTTGCGACGGTCCAAGAATTTCACCTCTAGCGTCGCAATACGAATGCCCCCGTCTGTCCCTCTTAATCATTACCTCGTGTTCCGAAAACCAACAAAATAGAACCGAGGTCCTATTCCATTATTCATGCACCATTATTCATGCGTCATGCATACTTTGAGCACTCTAATTTTTTCAAAGTAAAATTGCCGAACCCGAACGACAACCGGTAAAGATCATCGGACAATTTCGGCGGCAATGCTCAGAACAGGCAGTGACCACCGGTGGGCGGACCACCCGTCTGGAACTAAGATCCAACTATGAGCTTTTTAACAGCAACAACTTCAATATACGCTTTTGGAGCTGGAGTTACCGCTGCGGCCGCAGCAGACTTCCCCTCCTTCTTTGATACAAGCATATGACTACTGGCAGGACCAACCAGGTTACTTTCACGTTCAGCGAGCGTTCGAAGCGGCTCTTCGAATCTCAGAGGTGGTGGTGCCCCCGGCTGGCGAGGGCGCCGGACCCGGCATGACGGCCGGGTCCCCGTTCGCACAGATCGAACTAGAGCCTTCTTCCTCTAGTCGGTTCGAGACTCACTGCGTCCCCCTTGGCGTCAACGCCTGGACGCGAGAGTGCTCTGCCGTCGAGAGTCGTGCTCGCGCCGGAACAAACTGCAGAAAACCTCGTAAATGCTTCAAACACTGTTCAGTCTCCACGCGGCTACAAACTACTGTCCGAGCTGCTACTGAATAGCCGAGGCCGTCGCTTTCAGTGAGGCAACCCCCGCCTGTGTCGAGACGAGAGCACTGCGTTTCTCAAACGCTCACTATGCCGCACAAAGGTCAAAGCTGGCGCGGCTACGGAATGACGTCCGAGCCTCTCGCTGAAAAGCCGAGACCTTTTGTTTCCGTGAGGCGAGCCCTCGCCCTTGTCGAGACGAGAGCGTTGCGTTTCTTGAGACACGCTCACTGTGCCTCACATGTATAGTCCCGCACAAAGTTCTTGTTCCAAGCGAAAGATTTTTCTCCCGGGCGGAGGCCGTCGACGTCCGCATCCATAGCCACCGAGAAATAAGGCCGTCGAGATCATCAAGGTCTTTTAGTGACGTCACATTCTGTGGGGATATGTGATTAGCCGCCAATTTCAAATATTTGTCCTTCATTGAATAGCAGTGTTGTTTGTCCGTCGGATGTGTCCTTTTAAACGATTTAAAATAATCGTGTGTAGTTCCAAGATGTAAAGGGAACTACAAAAATGTGCCTAAAGTATCAGTATTTAGGTTTCCAAAAAATGAGGAAATTTAAAAAAAAAAAAAATGGATTAATTCTACCAAACGAGACAGTTATCAAATAACCGTTAATAGTCGAGTAAGTGTTATTTATCTTTCATGTTTTAATATTCGTTTTTGCAGACTTAATAATAAGCTTTTTAATTAAATATTGAAATAAATTGTATTTAAGAATTACATTGCTTTAGGTATTGCTTATTGTTGGCAAACATTAGAATATGAAACTAGCAAAACATTCGTGCTTTTGCAAAACTCTTAAGACGTGGAATAAAACAAATTTAAACATCATTTGTCGTGTTTAAATGTATATATAAACAAATATAAGATGTCATTAAGAGTTAACACTTATATTATTTAAAAGAACTAGTAAAGAATCTTTAGTTTTATACTTTTAAAAGAAAGAAAAATTAATAACAATGTTGATTGGTATTTGAAGCTTATTTATTCTTAACGATTGCTTACGATCATATGAGTAAAACTTCATAAATATTCATACTTGAAAAAAAAAAACTCCGGTAGTACATTAGATTATATTAATAAAAAAGGAATTTGATTCATTGTTAGTAGCCATTTTAAGTTTTGTATGTAATTATTTTAATGAATATTAATGAAACTGTTGTTCTTGATTCATATGGTATGAATCTTTCGAATACAGATGAATCGTATATGTGTTATCTTTTGTTATCTTTGTGCTGTTACCTTAAAAAATTTTTTTTTACTATTTTAACAATTAACATTTCATACCAATTAAGGACAGTTCTGTAAACTAATATATTTTATTTACTATGTTGAATTCGTTTTAAAACTCGCACCTGAAACTGTTTCGCTCTGTATCATTTTCTCCCTCATTTTGTGAAAGGCATGTATATATACATATATATATATATATATATATATATATATATATATATATATATATATATATATATATATATATATATATATATATATATATATATATATATTTATAATATTTATATATATATATATATATATATATATATATATATATATATATATATATATATATATATATATATATATATATATATATATATATTTATATATATATATATATAATATATATATAATATATATATATATATATATATATATATATATACATATATATATATATATATATATATATATAATATATATATATATATATATATATATATATAATATGTATATATATATATATATATAGCCCGAATATTGTAATTTTCCCCACGAAGCTAACCAATCTGAAATTCTGCCGTTACTTGCTAGTGTGTATATATTAGAATATAATAGACAACTTTTTAATTAATATTCATAGTAGTTTGTTCATATTAAAAAATCTTCTCTATTTTCTTAGAATATGTTTTCTTCCCTATAATTATCCAATCAATATTTCCTCCTTGCAATATATTTTTGTACAAATCTGGCAACAAAAAAATATTATTAAATTGTTATGTTATTATTTTCTTTATTATTTTTTGAACTACCGTATAATGATCTATACTAAAACTAAAAAGAAACACTATTTTTTTTTTAAAAAAATAATAAAATTTAAATTTAGATTTTTGCAATTTTAAGGATAAATAAATTTTGAGTTTGCTCCAGGTTATATGTACTATTCTCATTTTATTCCAATTTTTATGTTTATTTTATAAGTCAGGAAGAGTATATGTCCTTTTTTTTAAGAAAAAATAAATAAATTTGAATTTAGATTTTTGCAATCTTAAGGATAAATGAATTTTGAGTTTGCTCCAGAGATCTAAGTTATATATATATATTTATATACTATTCTCATTTTATCCCAAATTTAATGCTTATTTTATAAATCTGGAAGAGTATATGTAAAATAAAAACTTCATAAATGTGCCAATATAACTATTATTTCTTTATTTGTCTCTTATTTGTTTTGCCATGATATAACATATTTTTATTTATCTCGTAACCGCTTCATTATTAAAATGTATTATTTCTTATTTTCAAATATATGATTAAATCTAATGTTTAATTACATATTAGAAAATAATTAATTATACACTTAAATAAGGTTTATTCTTTTGATATTAAAAATAGTTATAAGGAATCAAGATTTAAAATTAAAAAGTGAAAAAATTTCTTATTAAATTTGCTTTCTTCATTTCTATTCATTCATTTCTATTGAAAAGCATCAAGAAGTCCTACAGGTTCATTTTATTATACTTATAAAATGAGAACGATGAAGTTATCGATACTTAGAAAATTTCTTACTTTTTCGGTACTTAGAAAATTCTGCCGATTTCGGTACTTAGAAAAATTCTAATGATTTCGGTACTTAGAAAATTTCTGACCTTTTCGGTACTTGGAAAATTTCTGACCTTTTCGGTACTTAGAAAATTTCTGGCCTTTTCGGTACTTAGAAAAATTCTGACGATTTCGGTACTTAGAAAAATTCGGTCGATTTCGGTACTTAGAAAAATTCTGTTGATTTTGGTACTTAGAAAAATTCTGACGATTTCGGTACTTAGAAAAATTCCGACGATTTCGGTACTTAGAAAATTCTGACGATTTCGGAACTTAGAAAACAATCAGAAGTTTTCGGTACTTAGAAAATTTCTGTCGTTTTCGGTACTTAGAACATTTCTGATGATTTCGGTACTTAGAAAAATTCTGACGATTTCGGTACTTAGAGAAATTCCGACGATTTCGGTACTTAGAAAATTTTGACGATTTCGGTACTTGGAAAATTTCTGACCTTTTCGGTACTTGGAAAATTTCTGACCTTTTCGGTACTTAGAAAAATTCTGACGATTTCGGTACTTAGAAAATTTTGACGATTTCGGTACTTAGAAAAATTCTGATGATTTCGGTACTTAGAAAAATTCTGACGATTTCGGTACTTAGAAAATTTCTGACCTTTTCGGTACTTGGAAAATTTCTGACCTTTACGGTACTTAGAAAAATTCTGACGATTTCGGTACTTAAAAAACAATCAGAAGTTTTCGGTACTTAGATAATTTCTGACGTATTCGTTACTTAGAAAATTTCTGCCGATTTCGGTACTTAGAAAAATTCTGTTGATTTCGGTACTTAGAAAATTTTGACGATTTCGGTTCTTAGAAAAATTCTGATGATTTCGGTACTTAGAAAAATTCTGACGATTTCGGTACTTAGAAAATTCTGCCAATTTCGGTACTTAGAAAAATTCTAATGATTTCGGAAGTATCGAAGTATCGAAAACTTCTGATTGTTTTCTAAGTACCGAAATCGTCAGAATTTTTCTAAGTACCGAAAAGGTCAGAAATTTTCTAAGTACCGAAATCGTCAGAATTTTCTAAGTACCGAAAACGTCAGAAATTTCTAAGTACCAAAAACGTCAGAAATTTTCTAAGTATCGAAAACTTCTGAATGTTTTCTAAGTACCGAAATCGTCAGAAATTTTCTAAGTACCGAAAAGGTGAGAAATTTTCCAAGTACCGAAATCGTCAGAATTTTCTAAGTACCGAAATCGTCGGAATGTTTTCTAAGTACCGAAAACGTCTGAAATTTTCAAACTACCGAAAAAGGCAGAAATTTTCTAAGTACCGAAATCAACAGAAATTTTCTAAGTACCGTAATCGTCGGAATTTTTCTAAGTACCGAAATCGTCTGAATTTTTCTAAGCACCGAAATCGTTTGAAATTTTCTTAATACCGAAAAGGTCAGAAATTTTCTAAGTACCGAAATCATCAGAATTTTTCTAAGTACCGAAAACGTCAGAAATTTTCTAAGTTCCGAAAACTTCCGAGTCTTTTCTAAGTACCGAAATCTACAGAATTTTTCAAAGTACCGAAATTGGCAGAATTTTTCTAAGTACCGAAAACTTCTGAATGTTTAATAAGTATCGAAATCGTAAGAATTTTTCTAAGTACCGAAAGCGTCAGAAATTTTTTAAGTACCGAAGACTTCTGAATGTTTTCTAAGTTCCGAAATCGACAGAATTTTTCTAAGTACCAAAAACGTCAGATATTTTCTAAGTACCGAAAAGGTCAGAAATTTTCTAAGTACCGAAATCATCAGAATTTTTCTAAGTACCGAAATCGTCAAAATATTCTAAGTACCGAAATTGTCGGAATTTTTCTAAGTACCGAAATCGTCAGAATTTTTCTAAGTACCAAAATCGTCAGAATTTTTATAAGTACCGAAATCATCAGAATTTTTCTAAGTTCCGAAATCGTCAGAAATTTTCTAAGTACCGAAAAAGTCAGAAATTTTCTAAGTATCGAAAACTTCTGAATGTTTTCTAAGTACCGAAATCGTCAGAATTTTTCTAAGTACCGAAAAGGTCAGAAATTTTCCAAGTGCCGAAATCGTCAGAATTTTCTAAGAACCGAAAACTTCTGAATGTTTTCTAAGTACCGAAAAAGGCAGAAATTTTCTAAGTACCGTAATCGTCGGCATTTTTCTAAGTACCGAAAAGGTCAGAAATTTTCTAAGTGTCAAAATCAACAGAATTTTTCTAAGTACCGAAATTGACAGAATTTTTCTAAGTACCGAAATCGTCGGAATTTTTCTAAGTTCCGAATTCGACAGAATTTTCTAAATACCGAAAAGGTCAGAAATTTTCTATGTACCGAAATCATCAGGATTTTTCTAAGTACCGAAAACGTCTGAAATTTTTTAAGTACCGAAGACTTCTGAATGTTTTCGAAGTACCGAAATCGACAGAATTTTTCTAAGTACCGAAAACGTCAGATATTTTCTAAGTACCGAAAAGGTCAGAAATTTTCGAAGTACCGAAATCAACAGAATTTTTCTATGTACCGAAATCGTCGGAATGTTTTCTAAGTTCCGAAAACGTCTGAAATTTTCAAAGTACCGAAAAAGTCAGAAATTTTCTAAGTACCGAAATCAGCAGAATTTTCTAAGTACCGATAACGTCAGAAATATTCTAAGTACCGAAATCGTCAGAATTTTTCTAAGTACCGAAATCGTCTGAAATTTTCAAAATACCGAAAAGGTCAGAAATTTTCTAAGTACCGAAAAGGTCAGAAATTTTCTAAGTACCGAAAAAGTCAGAAATTTTCTAAGTATCGAAAACTTCTGAATGTTTTCTAAGTACCGAAATCGTCAGAATTTTTCTAAGTACCGAAAACGTCAGAAATTTTCTAAGTACCGAAAACATCCGAGTCTTTTCTAAGTACCGAAATCGACAGAATTTTTCTAAGTACCGAAATCGGCAGAATTCTTCTAAGTACCGAAAACTTCTGAATGTTTTCTAAGTACCGAAATCGTCAGAATTTTTCTAAGTACCGAAAAGGTCAGAAATTTTCTAAGTGCCGAAAAGGTCAGAAATTTTCCAAGTACCGAAATCGTCAGAATTTTCTAAGTACCGAAATCGGCAGAATTTTTCTAAGTAACGAAAACGTCAGAAATTATCTAAGTACCGAAAACTTCTGATTGTTTTCTAAGTACCGAAATCGTCAGAATTTTTCTAAGTACCAAAATCGTCAGAATTTTTATAAGTACCGAAATCATCAGAATTTTTCTAAGTTCCGAAATCGTCAGAAATTTTCTAAGTACTGAAATCAACAGAATTTTTCTAAGTACCGAAATCGACAGAATTTTTTTAAGAACCGAAATCGACAGAATTTTTCTAAATTCCGAAATCATCAGAATTTTTCTAAGTACCGAAAACGTCAGAAATTTTCTAAGTACCGATAACGTAAGAAATATTTTAAGTACCGAAATCGTCTGAATTTTTCTAAGTACCGAAATCGTCTGAAATTTTCAAAATACCGAAAAGGTCAGAAATTTTCTAAGTACCGAAAAGGTCAGAAATTTTCTAAGTACCGAAAAAGTCAGAAATTTTCTAAGTATCGAAAACTTCTGAATGTTTTCTAAGTACCGAAATCGTCAGAATTTTTCTAAGTACCGAAAAGGTCAGAAATTTTCCAAGTGCCGAAATCGTCAGAATTTTCTAAGAACCGAAAACTTCTGAATGTTTTCTAAGTACCGAAAAAGGCAGAAATTTTCTAAGTACCGAAATCAACAGAATTTTTCTAAGTACCGAAATCGGCAGAATTTTTCTAAGTACCGAAAAGGTCAGAAATTTTCTAAGTTCCGAAAAGGTCAGAAATTTTCCAAGTACCGAAATCGTCAGAAATTTTCTAAGTACCGAAATCGTCAGAATTTTTCTAAGTACCGAAATCATCAGAATTTTTCTAAGAACCGAAATCGTCAAAATTTTCTAAGTACCGAAATCAACAGAATTTTTCTAAGTACTGAAATCGGCAGAATTTTTCCAAGTACCGAAAACGTCAGAAATTTTCTAAGTATCGGAAACTTCTGAATGTTTTCTAACTACCGAAATCGTCAGAATGTTTCTAAGTACCGAAAAGGTCAGAAATTTTCTAAGTACCGAAAAGGTCAGAAATTTTCCAAGTACCGAAATCGTCAGAATTTTCTAAGTACCGAAATCGGCAGAATTTTTCTAAGTACCGAAAACGACAGAAATTTTCTAAGTACCGAAATCAACAGAATTTTTCTAAGTACCGAAATCGGCAGAAATTTTCCAAGTAACGAAAACGTCAGAAATTATCTAAGTACCGAAAACTTCTGATTGTTTTCTAAGTACCGAAATCGTCAGAATTTTTCTAAGTACCGTAAAGGTCAGAAATTTTCCAAGTACCGAAAAGGTCAGAAATTTTCTAAGTACCGAAATCGTCAGAATTTTTCTAAGTACCGAAATCATCAGAATTTTTCTAAGTACCGAAAACGTCAGAAATTTTCTAAGTATCGAAAACTTCTGAATGTTTTCTAAGTACCGAAATCGTCAGAATTTTTCTAAGTACCGAAAAGGAAAGAAAAGAAAATCTTAGAAATCTTAGAAAATTTCTGACGATTTCGGTACTTAGAAAACATTCAGAAGTTTTCGATACTTAGAAAATTTCTGACGTTTTCGGTACTTAGAAGAATTCTGATGATTTCGGTTCTTAGAAAAATTTTGACGACTTCGGGACTTAGAAAAATTCCGACGATTTCGGTACTTGGAAAATTTCTGACCTTTTCTTTACTTCGAAAAATTCTGACGATTTCGGTACTTAGAAAACATTCAGAAGTTTTCGATACTTAGAAGATTTCTGACTTTTTCGGTTCTTAGAAAAATTCTGCCTTTTTCGGTACTTTGAAAAGACTCAGAATTTTTCAGTACTTAGAAAATTTCTGACGTTTTCGATACTTAGAAAAATTCCGTTGATTTCGGTACTTAGAAAAATTCTGCCTTTTTCGGTACTTTGAAAAGACTCAGAAGTTTTCGGTACTTAAAAAATTTCTGACCTTTTCGGTACTTAGAAAATTTCTGACGATTTCGGTACTTTGAAAATTCTGACGATTTAGGTACTTAGAAAAATTCTGATGATTTCGGATCTTAGAAAATTTCTGACCTTTTCGGTACTTAGAAAATTTCTGACGCTTTCGGTACTTAGAAAAATTCTGTCGATTTCGGTACTTAGAAAACATTCAGAAGTTTTCGGTACTTAGAAAATTTCTGCCTTTTTCGGTACTTTGAAAAGACTCGGAAGTTTTCGGTACTTAGTAAATTTCTGACGTTCTGCCTTTTTCGGTACTTTGAAAAGACTCAGAAGTTTTCGGTACTTAGAAAATTTCTGACGTTTTCGGTACTTAGAAAAATTCTGTCGAATTCGGTACTTAGAAAAATTCTGTTGATTTCGGTACTTAGAAAAATTCTGTTGATTTCGGTACTTAGAAAAATTCTGATGATTTCGGATCTTAGAAAATATCTGACGTTTTCGGTACTTAGAAAAATTCTGTCGATTTTGGTACTTAGAAAACATTCTGAAGTCTTCGGTACTTCGAAATACTTAGAAAAATTCGGACGATTTCGGTACTTAGAAAATTCTGACGATTTCGGAACTTAGAAAAATTCTGAAAATTTCGGTTTTTAGAAAATTTCTGACCTTTTCGGAACTTAGAAAATTTCTGACCTTTTCGGTATTTTGAAAATTTCAGACGATTTCGGTACTTAGAAAATTCTGTCGATTTCGGTACTTAGAAAAATTCTGTTCATTTCGGTACTTAGAAAAATTCTGCCTTTTTCGGTACTTTGAAAAGACTCAGAAGTTTTCGGTACTTAGAAAATTTCTGACGTTTTCGGTACTTAGAAAAATTCTGATGATTTCGGTACTTAGAAAAATTCTGACGATTTCGGTACTTAGAAAAATTCTGCCGATTTCGGTACTTAGAAAATTCTGACGATATCGGTACTTTGAAAAATTCTGCCTTTTTCGATACTTTGAAAACACTCAGAATTTTTCGGTACTTAGAAAATTTCTGACGATTTCAGTACTTAGAAAAATTCTAACGATTTCGGTACTTAGAAAATTTCTGACGATTTCGGTACTTAGAAAACATTCAGAAGTTTTCGGTACTTAGAAAATTTCTGACGTTTTCGGTACTTAGAAGAACTCTGATGATTTCGATTCTTAGAAAAATTCCGACGATTTCGGTACTTAGAAAATTCTGACGATTTCGGTACTTAGGAAAATTCTGTCGATTTCGGTTCTTAGAAAAATTCTGACGATTTCGGTACTTAGAAAATTTCTGTCGTTTTCGGTACTTAGAAAAATTCTGCCGATTTCGGTACTTAGAAAACAATCAGAAGTTTTCGGTACTTAGATAATTTCTGACGATTTCGGTTCTTAGAAAAATTCTGACGATTTCGGTACTTAGAAAATTTCTGTCGTTTTCGGTACTTAGAAAAATTCTGCCGATTTCGGTACTTAGAAAACATTCAGAAGTCTTCGGTACTTAGAAAATTTCTGACGATTTCGGTACTTAGAAAAATTCTTACGATTTCGATACTTCGAAAAATTCTGGTGATTTCGGAACTATGAAATATTCTGTTGATTTCGGTACTTAGAAAAATTCTGTCGATTTCAGTACTTAGAAAAATTCTGACCTTTTCGGTACTTAGAAAATTTCTGACCTTTTCGGTACTTAGAAAAATTCTTACGATTTCGATACTTATTAAACATTCAGAAGTTTTCGGTGCTTAGAAAAATTCTGTCGATTTCGGTACTTAGAAAAGACTCGGAAGTTTTCGGTACTTAGAAAATTTCTGACGTTTTCGGTACTTAGAAAAATTCTGATGATTTCGGTACTTAGAAAATTTCTGTAGTTTTCTGTACTTAGATAATTTCTGACGTTTTCGTTACTTAGAAAAATTCTGTTGATTTCGGTACTTAGAAAATTTCTGACCTTTTCGGTACTTTGAAAATTTCTGACCTTTTCGGTATTATGAAAATTTCAGACGATTTCGGCAATTAGAAAAATTCAGACGATTTCGGTACTTAGAATATTTCTGACGTTATCGGTACTTGGAAAATTTCTGATGATTTCGGAATTTAGAAAAATTCTGACGATTTCGGTACTTGGAAAATTTCTGACCTTTTCGGTACTTAGAAAAATTCTGACGATTTCGGTACTTAGAAAACATTCAGAAGTTTTCGATACTTAGAAAACATTCAGAAGTTATCGATACTTAGAAAATTTCTGACTTTTTCGGTACTTAGGAAAATCCTGCAGATTTCAGTACTTAGAAAAATTCCGACGATTTCGGTACTTAGAAAATTTCTGTCGTTTTCGGTACTTAGAAAAATTCTGCCGATTTCGGTACTTAGAAAATTATGACGATTTCGGTACTTGGAAAATTTCTGATCTTTTCGGTACTTAGAAAATTTCTGACCTTTTCGGTTGTTAGAAAAATTCTGACGATTTCGGTACTTAGAAAACATTCAGAAGTTATCGATACTTAGAAAATTTCTGACTTTTTCGGTACTTAGGAAAATCCTGCAGATTTCGGTACTTAGAAAAATTCTAATGATTTCGGTACTTAGTAAAATTCTGACGATTTCGGTACTTAGAAAATTTCGGACCTCTTCGGTACTTAGAAAACATTCGGAAGTTTTCGGTACTTAGAAAAATTCAGACGATTTCGGTACTTCGAAAAATTCTGGTGATTTCGGAACTTAGAAATATTCTGTTGATTTCGGTACTTTGAAAAATTCTGTCGAATTCGGTACCTAGAAAAATTTTGTTGATTTCGGTACTTAGAAAATTTCGGACTTTTTCGGAACTTAGAAAAATTCTGCCGATTTCGGTACTTAGAAAAATTCTGTCGATTTCGGTACTTAGAAAACACTCAGAAGTCTTCGGTACTTAGAAAAATTCTGCCGATTTCGGTACTTAGAAAAGACTCGGAATTTTTCGGAACTTAGAAAATTTCTGACGTTTTCGGTTCTTAGAAAAATTCTGATGATTTCGGTACTTAGAAAATTTCTGTCGTTTCCGGTACTTAGAAAAATTCTGCCGATTTCGGTACTTAGAAAAATTCTGTTGATTTCGGTACTTAGAAAAATTCTGTCGATTTCGCTACTTAGAAGATTTCTGACTTTTTCGGAACTTAGAAAACTTCTGCCGATTTCGGTACTTAGAAAAATTCTAATGTTTTCGGTACTTAGAAAAATTCTGACGATTTTGGTACTTAGAAAATTTCTGACCTTTTCGGTACTTGGAAAATTTCTGACCTTTTCGGTACTTAAAAAATTTCTGACCTTTACCGTACTTAGAAAAATTCTGACGATTTCGGTACTTAGAAAACAATCAGACGTTTTCGGTACTTAGATAATTTCTGACGTTTTCGTTACTTAGAAAAATTCTGTTTATTTCGGTACTTAGAAAATTTCTGTCGTTTTCGGTACTTAGAAAAATTCTGAAAATTTCGGTTTTTAGAAAATTTCTGACCTTTTCGGTACTTAGAAAATTTCTGACCTTTTCGGTATTTTGAAAATTTCAGACGATTTCGGTACTTAGAAAAATTCAGACGATTTCGGTACTTAGAATATTTCTGACGTTTTCGGTACTTAGAAAAATTCTGCCGATTTCAGTACTTAGAAAAATTCTGTTGATTTCGGTACTTAGAAAAATTCTGTCGATTTCGGTATTTAGAAAAATTCTGTTGATTTTGGTACTTAGAAAACACTCAGAAGTCTTCGGTACTTAGAAAAATTCTGCCGATTTCGGTACTTAGAAAAGACTCGGAATTTTTCGGAACTTAGAAAATTTCTGACGTTTTCGGTACTTAGAAAATTTCTGTCGAATTCGGTACTTAGAAAAATTCTGCCGATTTCGGTACTTAGAAAATTCTGACGATTTCGGTACTTGGAAAATTTCTGACCTTTTCGGTACTTAGAAAATGTCTGACCTTTTCGGTATTTTGAAAATTTCAGATGATTTCGGTACTTAGAAAAATTCAGACGATTTCGGTACTTAGAATATTTCTGACGTTATCGGTACTTAGAAAATTTCTGATGATTTCGGAATTTAGAAAAATTCTGACGATTTCGGTACTTGGAAAATTTCTGACCTTTTCGGTAGTTAGAAAATTTCTGACCTTTTCGGTACTTGGAGAATTTCTGACGTTTTCGGTACTTAGAAAAATTCTGTCGATTTCGGTACTTAGAAAACATTCAGAAGTCTTCGGTACTTAGAAAATTTCTGACGTTTTCGGTACTTAGAAAAATTCTTACGATTTAGATACTTATTAAACATTCAGAAGTTTTCGGTACTTAGAAATATTCTGCCGATTTCGGTACTTAGAAAAATTCTGTCGATTTCGGTAATTAGAAAAGACTCGGAAGTTTTCGGTACTTAGAAAATTTCTGACGTTTTCGGTACTTAGAAAAATTCTAATGATTTCGGTACTTAGAAAATTTCTGACCTTTTCGGTATTTAGAAAATTTCAAACGATTTCGGTACTTAGAAAAATTCAGACGATTTCGGTACTTAGAAAAATTCTGACGATTTCGGTACTTAGAAAATTTCTGCCTTTTTCGGGACTTAGAAAACATTCAGAAGTTTTCGGTACTTAGAAAATTTCTGTCGAATTCGGTACTTAGAAAAATTCTGTTGATTTCGGTGCTTAGAAAAATTCTGTCGATTTCGGTACTTAGAAAAATTCTGATGAATTCGGTACTTAGAAAATTTCTGACCTTTTCGGTACTTAGAAAATGTCTGACCTTTTCGGTATTTTGAAAATTTCAGACGATTTCGGTACTTAGAAAAATTCAGACGATTTCGGTACTTAGAATATTTCTGACGTTATCGGTACTTAGAAAATTTCTGATGATTTCGGAATTTAGAAAAATTCTGACGATTTCGGTACTTGGAAAATTTCTGACCTTTTCGGTAGTTAGAAAATTTCTGACATTTTCGGTACTTGGAGAATTTCTGACGTTTTCGGTACTTAGAAAAATTCTGTCGATTTCGGTACTTAGAAAAATTCTGGTGATTTCGGAACTTAGAAATATTCTGTCGATTTCGGTACTTAGAAAATTCTGACGATTTCGGTACTTGGAAAATTTCTGACCTTTTCGGAACTTAGAAAAATTCTGACGATTTCGGTACTTAGAAAACATTCAGAAGTTTTCGATACTTAGAAAATTTCTGACGTTTTCGGTACTTAGAAAAATTCTGCCGATTTCAGTACTTAGAAAAATTCTGTTGATTTCGGTACTTAGAAAAATTCTGTCGATTTCGGTTCTTAGAAAAATTCTGTTGATTTTGGTACTTGGAAAATTTCTGACGTTTTCGGTACTTAGAAAAATTCTGTCGATTTCGGTACTTAGAAAACATTCAGAAGTCTTCGGCACTTAGAAAATTTCAGACGTTTTCGGTTCTTAGAAAAATTCTTACGATTTCGATACTTATTAAACATTCAGAAGTTTTCGGTACTTAGAAAAATTCAGACGATTTCGGTACTTAGAAAAATTCCGACGATTTCGGTACTTAGAAAATTTCTGCCTTTTTCGGTACTTAGAAAACATTCAGAAGTTTTCGGTACTTAGAAAATTTCGGACGTTATCGGTACTTAGAAAAATTCAGACGATTTCGGTACTTCGAAAAATTCTGGTGATTTCGGAACTTAGAAATATTCTGTTGATTTCGGTACTTTGAAAAATTCTGTCGAATTCGGTACTTAGAAAAATTTTGTTGATTTCGGTACTTAGAAAATTTCGGACTTTTTCGGAACTTAAAAAAATTCTGCCGATTTCGGTACTTAGAAAAATTCTGTCGATTTCGGTACTTAGAAAACATTCAGAAGTCTTCGGTACTTAGAAAAATTCTGCCGATTTCGGTACTTAGAAAAATTCTGTCGATTTCGGTACTTAGAAAAGACTCGGAATTTTTCGGAACTTAGAAAATTTCTGACGTTTTCGGTACTTAGAAAAATTCTGATGATTTCGGTACTTAGAAAATTTCTGTCGTTTCCGGTACTTAGAAAAATTCTGCCGATTTCGGTACTTAGAAAAATCTGACGATTTCGGTACTTGGAAAACATTCAGAAGTTTTCGATACTTAGAAAATTTCTGACGTTTTTGGTACTTAGAAAAATTCTGCCGATTTCAGTACTTAGGAAAATCCTGCAGATTTCGGTACTTAGAAAAATTCTAATGATTTCGGTAATTAGAAAAATTCTGACCATTTCGGTACTTAGAAAATTTCTGACCTCTTCGGTACTTGGAGAATTTCTGACGTTTTTGGTAGTTAGAAAAATTCTGTCGATTTCGGTACTTAGAAAACATTCAGAAGTCTTCGGTACTTAAAAAATTTCTGACGTTTTCGGTACTTAGAAAAATTCTTACGATTTCGATACTTATTAAACATTCAGAAGTTTTCGGTACTTAGAAATATTCTGCCGATTTCGGTACTTAGAAAAATTCTGTCGATTTCGGTACTTAGAAAAGACTCGGAAGTTTTCGGTACTTAGAAAATTTCTGACGTTTTCGGTACTTAGAAAAATTCAGACGATTTCGGTACTTAGAAAAATTCCGACGATTTCGGTACTTCGAAAAATTCTGTCGATTTCGGTACTTAGAAAAATTCTGACGATTTCGGTACTTCGAAAAATTCTGGTGATTTCGGAACTTAGAAAATTTCGGACTTTTTCGGAACTTAGAAAATTTCTGACCTTTAGGGTACTTAGAAAAATTCTGACGATTTCGGTACTTAGAAAACAATCAGAAGTTTTCTGTACTTAGATAATTTCTGACGTTTTCGTTACTTAGAAAAATTCTGTTGATTTCGGTACTTAGAAAATTTCTGACCTTTTCGGTACTTTGAAAATTTCTGACCTTTTCGGTATTATGAAAATTTCAGACGATTTCGGCAATTAGAAAAATTCAGACGATTTCGGTACTTAGAATATTTCTGACGTTATCGGTACTTGGAAAATTTCTGATGATTTCGGAATTTAGAAAAATTCTGACGATTTCGGTACTTGGAAAATTTCTGACCTTTTCGGTACTTAGAAAAATTCTGACGATTTCGGTACTTAGAAAACATTCAGAAGTTTTCGATACTTAGAAAACATTCAGAAGTTATCGATACTTAGAAAATTTCTGACTTTTTCGGTACTTAGGAAAATCCTGCAGATTTCAGTACTTAGAAAAATTCCGACGATTTCGGTACTTAGAAAATTTCTGTCGTTTTCGGTACTTAGAAAAATTCTGCCGATTTCGGTACTTAGAAAATTCTGACGATTTCGGTACTTGGAAAATTTCTGATCTTTTCGGTACTTAGAAAATTTCTGACCTTTTCGGTAGTTAGAAAAATTCTGACGATTTCGGTACTTAGAAAACATTCAGAAGTTATCGATACTTAGAAAATTTCTGACTTTTTCGGTACTTAGGAAAATCCTGCAGATTTCGGTACTTAGAAAAATTCTAATGATTTCGGTACTTAGTAAAATTCTGACGATTTCGGTACTTAGAAAATTTCGGACCTCTTCGGTACTTAGAAAACATTCGGAAGTTTTCGGTACTTAGAAAATTTCGGACGTTATCGGTACTTAGAAAAATTCAGACGATTTCGGTACTTCGAAAAATTCTGGTGATTTCGGAACTTAGAAATATTCTGTTGATTTCGGTACTTTGAAAAATTCTGTCGAATTCGGTACTTAGAAAAATTTTGTTGATTTCGGTACTTAGAAAATTTCGGACTTTTTCGGAACTTAGAAAAATTCTGCCGATTTCGGTACTTAGAAAAATTCTGTCGATTTCGGTACTTAGAAAACACTCAGAAGTCTTCGGTACTTAGAAAAATTCTGCCGATTTCGGTACTTAGAAAAGACTCGGAATTTTTCGGAACTTAGAAAATTTCTGACGTTTTCGGTACTTAGAAAAATTCTGATGATTTCGGTACTTAGAAAATTTCTGTCGTTTCCGGTACTTAGAAAAATTCTGCCGATTTCGGTACTTAGAAAATTCTGACGATTTCGGTACTTGGAAAATTTCTGACCTTTTCGGTACTTAGAAAAATTCTGCCGATTTCAGTACTTAGGAAAATCCTGCAGATTTCGGTACTTAGAAAAATTCTAATGATTTCGGTAATTAGAAAAATTCTGACGATTTCGGTATTTAGAAAATTTCTGACCTCTTCGGTACTTGGAGAATTTCTGACGTTTTCGGTAGTTAGAAAAATTCTGTCGATTTCGGTACTTAGAAAACATTCAGAAGTCTTCGGTACTTAGAAAATTTCTGACGTTTTCGGTACTTAGAAAAATTCTTACGATTTCGATACTTATTAAACATTCAGAAGTTTTCGGTACTTAGAAATATTCTGCCGATTTCGGTACTTAGAAAAGACTTGGAAGTTTTCGGTACTTGGAAAATTTCTGACCTTTGCGGTAATTAGAAAAATTCTGACGATTTCGGTACTTAGAAAACAATCAGAAGTTTTCGGTACTTAGATAATTTCTGACGATTTCGGTACTTAGAAAAATTCCGACGATTTCGGTACTTAGAAAAATTCTGACGATTTCGGTACTTAGAAAATTTTGACGATTTCGGTACTTAGAAAAATTCTGATGATTTCGGTACTTAGAAAAATTCTGACGATTTCGGTACTTAGAAAATTTCTGACCTTTTCGGTACTTGGAAAATTTCTGACCTTTGCGGTAATTAGAAAAATTCTGACGATTTCGGTACTTAGAAAACAATCAGAAGTTTTCGGTACTTAGATAATTTCTGACGATTTCGGTACTTAGAAAATTTCTGACCTTTTCGGTATTTAGAAAATTTCAAACGATTTCGGTACTTAGAAAAATTCTGACGATTTCGGTACTTAGAAAATTTCTGCCTTTTTCGGTACTTAGAAAACATTCAGAAGTTTTCGGTACTTAGAAAATTTCTGTCGAATTCGGTACTTAGAAAAATTCTGTTGATTTCGGTACTTAGAAAAATTCTGTCGATTTCGGTACTTAGAAAAATTCTGTTGATTTCGGTACTTAGAAAATTTCTGCCTTTTTCGGTACTTTGAAAATTTCAGACGTTTTCGGTACTTAGAAAACATTCCGACGATTTCGGTACTTAGAAAAATTCTGCCGATTTCGGTACTTAGAAACTTCTGACGATTTCGGTACTTCGAAAACAATCAGAAGTTTTCTGTACTTAGAAAATTTCTGTCGTTTTCGGTACTTAGAAAAAATCCGATGATTTCGGTACTTAAAAAAATTCTGTTGATTTTGGTACTTAGAAAATTTCTGACCTTTTCGGTACTTAGAAAATATCTGACGTTTTCGGTACTTAGAAAAATTCTTCCGATTTCGGTACTTAGAAAATTCTGACGATTTCGGTACTTGGAAAATTTCTGATCTTTTCGGTACTTAGAAAATTTCTGACCTTTTCGGTAGTTAGAAAAATTCTGACGATTTCGGTACTTAGAAAACATTCTGAAGTTATCGATACTTAGAAAATTTCTGACTTTTTCGGTACTTAGGAAAATTCTGCAGATTTCGGTACTTAGAAAAATTCTAATGATTTCGGTACTTAGAAAAATTCTGACGATTTCGGTACTTAGAAAATTTCTGACCTCTTCGGTACTTGGAGAATTTCTGACGTTTTCGGTACTTAGAAAAATTCTGTCGATTTCGGTACTTAGAAAACATTCAGAAGTCTTCGGTACTTAGAAAATTTCTGACTTTTTCGGTACTTAGGAAAATCCTGCAGATTTCGGTACTTTGAAAAATTCTAATGATTTCGGTACTTAGAAAAATTCTTACGATTTCGATACTTATTAAACATTCAGAAGTTTTCGGTTTTTAGAAATATTCTGCCGATTTCGGTACTTAGAAAAATTCTGTCGATTTCGGTACTTAGAAAAGACTCGGAAGTTTTCGGTACTTAGAAAATTTCTGCCTTTTTCGGTACTTTGAAAATTTCAGACGTTTTCGGTACTTAGAAAACATTCCGACGATTTCGGTACTTAGACAATTCTGACGATTTCGGTACTTAGAAAACAATCAGAAGTTTTCGGTACTTAGATAATTTCTGACGATTTCGGTACTTAGATTCCGACGATTTTGGTACTTAGAAAAATTCTGTCGATTTCGGTACTTAGAAAAATTCTGTTGATTTCGGTACTTGGAAAATTTCTGACCTTTGCGGTACTTAGAAAAATTCTGACGATTTCGGTACTTAGAAAACAATCAGAAGTTTTCGGTACTTAGATAATTTCTGACGATTTCGGTACTTAGAAAATTTCTGACCTTTTCGGTACTTGGAAAATTTCTGACCTTTAAGGTACTTAGAAAATTTCTGACCTTTAAGGTACTTAGAAAAATTCTGACGATTTCGGTACTTAGAAAACAATCAGAAGTTTTCTGTACTTAGATAATTTCTGACGTTTTCGTTACTTAGGAAAATCCTGCAGATTTCGGTACTTAGAAAAATTCTAATGATTTCGGTACTTGGTAAAATTCTGACGATTTCTTTACTTAGAAAATTTCTGACCTCTTCGGTACTTGGAGAATTTCTGACGTTTTCGGTACTTAGAAAAATTAATTATAAACAAACAAGTGTTTAAAAATTGCAAAAGATGCACGTTAAAAATACTTTTTCTTTATTTAATTATTATAGTACAAAACATGCAAAGTTGTTTTGCTCTGTTTTTTCTTGAAAAAAATTTGAAGAAAATTTCTTGAAACATTATAATATTTAGTTCTTTCCTTTATAATGATACTTGCCTATTCAAAATTTTGAAATTATAGTGGGCATAATTTTGAAACATTTCAATGACATGCATGATTTCGTTTATTCTTTTTTAAACGATCATTTTATTGCAATTTAAAAAACCTCCATTGGCATACATTTAAAAAGCAATATTTTAAATATGTGAAAAAGATGTTTTATTTCTAATATTGCTGAAAATTATGTTCTTATTACTAACTATTTTAAAATTATTTTAAATAATTATATCATTATTTTAAATTCTTTACAGAATCTTTAATAATCGCAATTAAGAATTTAAGTTATTGCATTTATTAATAATTTGCTTTTAAAAAAATAGTAAATTAGAGTTCCAAATTTTTTTTGAATTTATTGAAAGCAAATATCACTTAGGAAGCAGTAATGGTAAAAGAATAAACTTATTTTAAAAATTAAAAATAATATTTGATTTAAAAAAGGATTAATTATTTTGTTGATGTATGTATTTGCTGATGAATTGTTTTAATTTCTTGATTTGTCCTGCAATAGTTTCTTATTAATCTAAACTAATAAATCTAATCCCTTAAATAAAATCTGACCCTTAAATCTGAATATTTGTACACTGTCAATTGATATAAACTCAAAATTTTCTTATTTTATTTGTGAGTTAAATTGTCTCCCTCCACTCGACCGAACGCAAAGTGCTTGAAACGGAGTTCTAAATAAATTTTTAAACCTCTTAATTTAATTAAATTTTAATTTAATTTATTTAATTTTAAACTTCTTAATTGCCAAAATGGTGGAGAAGGAAGTTCTAAATAAATTTTTGAACCTCTAAATTGAATTAAATTTTAATTTAATTTATTTAATTTTAAACTTCTTAATTGTCAAAGTGGTTGAGAAGGAAGTTCTAAATAAATTTATAAACCTCCTAATTTAACTAAATTTTAATTTAATTTATTTAATTTAAAACCTCTTAATTGTCAAAGTGGTTGAGAAGGAAGTTCTAAATAAATTTTTAGACCACTTAATTCAATTTTCAGAGGTGAATTGATGGTTGATACTTATTCTATCTTTCGATAATGAAGCTTGAGATAACTCAGATCTCTAATTTTTGTGCCAAATTATACCAACACGAAGATTAGAATCAGTAGTTTTTGAAATGCAGCTAAATAGTATAAAGCTGTCTGCTTTTTAAAATTTGATAAGCATCTTTGTTGTTATGCACTCAACATCAAAATATTTTATAAACATCGTCCAACTTAGTTTGTACCAATTTAAACTAAAATAAAATTACATTTCAAAAAACCAAAAAACTAGCAAATGCGTAGTTTTCAATAACTTACTGAGAATCACATATTGGTTATTTTTATCGCTTTAAGATTTCGAGGGAGAAAAAAAAATCAAAATTATCGAGTGCTTTTATTTCTAATCTAATGAAACGACCCCTTTTTTTCTGACTTCTGACTGAAATTTAAAAAATTACAAAATCCAAATAAAAGGAGATCGATACAAATAATTTAGTTACTAAAGGAAAACAATTTTAAGTTTTTAAAACATTGAGAGATATTAAAAAAATAGTTCGTGGAGTCCCACTGCTCGGAAGAAGTTAAACTTCGCAACCTGCGACGTTAATTGTAGAAGAATCAGCAGTCGTAGAAGGATCACTAGTTCTATTCAACGACTCTTTTTCCTGTTCCGCTCGCTTCCGTGCTCTGTAATCGGGGTAATATTGTGCATTTTTCCCTCTTGAACCAGTGGAAGCGCTTGTGGTTGCTTCATCGTCTCGCCCTGGAAAATGTATTTGTATTAATAATGTATGTGAATGCTTCATAACGTAATTTCAGAAGAGAAAACCTAACAATCAATTGATATTCACAAGAGACGTACTTTGACATAACCTTAAATCCGTCACATTGTCCGTGGGATTGTCTTCACTCATTTTTGACAATTGTTATCCACTAAATTTGAAAATAAAAAATACAACCCTATTAAATTATATGTGTATCAAAACAAACTAAAAAAATATTTATAGAAAAACAATACTTTTATGACTTTAATTATTTTTATGCTAGTGAGAACCAAAACACTATGGAAATGAATGAGGGAGAACTGGATCCTACCACGTGATTTCCCGGCAAATAAAAATGTAGCGTTAAACGTTTAACGCAACCTTGTTGGAAGTCGCATAAGAAGTATAACTTCAAAAATATCGAAATCAATATACTTTCAAGTTCTAAATGAGTTTTTATTGTATCAGTTGATAATTGCCTAAAGGAGCATAAACAGAATCTTTAGGAAAGGTTTAACACTTTATGTAAATTTAGTGGTAAGCAAACAACAAAAGCTATCTAATCTAACTGAAATTTACAAAATCCAAATAAAAGGGAATCGATACAAATAATTTAGTTACTAAAGAAAAACAATTTTAAGTTTTTAAAACATTGAGAGATATAAAAAAAAGCATATGTATTAGTGTGTATATTACCGTCGTGGAACAGTCGACCCGATTTTTGGGTTTACGTCTACTAATTTTCAACTTGTAATTTTGAACCCAATCCAGAAGACAAGAGAACTCCTGGATAAAGTATTGGAGAAATTTGCCTTCGTGGAGGACTTTTTTAATTGAAATAACCCTCATATTCGCGTTACATGGAGAGGTAGATCACGAGAACCTCCCACGATTAGCCTAACGGCAAAAGGACTCTATCCCATAATCCGTCTACTGCTGAGGATATTTCACGTCACCACTGTGGTCGGTAAAAGCCGGATACGGAATTCGTACAGATCAGACATTGCTCGGATTCGAACCCGTTTAACTTTATTGGAAGGCGAACGCTCTATACCCTGAGTATTTTATTTTATTTTATTCGTCGTTGAACAGTCGACCCAATTTTTAGGTATGCTACTACTAATGTTCAACTACGTAGCTTTGCAATTTTGAACCAAATCAGAAGACAAGGAAACTCCTGGATCAGTACCCCCAGAGGTATTGATTTGTTATGCGAACATGGAGGACTTTGAAACTCGACCGATTTAACGTGCATCAGCCGCTCTTTACTGCACTGGGAGTCTTCGTCCGGTGGGGATCGAATTCAAAAACTCTTGGACATGTGCTCTACCAACCAGGCTATCCCGGCCTTATCCCTGAGTATATAAAAATATGTACTCGAAAAATTGTAATTTTTTTCTCGGCTATTTTTTGTCGTTACGTATTCTTAAATAACTGGTGACTGGTGTCGTGCCACAGGTCCTGGGATCAATCCTCGCCCCTTCATCCCTACAGCTAGTCGATAAAATGAGTACCATGCATACTTGGAGACTAAACTCGTCTCGCACCGACCACAGTGCTAACGTAAATATCCTCAGTGGCAGGTGGATCATGGGTTAGAGTCCTCTTTCTATCAGGCTAACCTAGGAAGGTATTCGTGGTTTTCCTCTCCATGTAACGCAAATGCGGGTTAGTTCCATCAAAAAATCTTTCCATCTTCAAGTATTTCTCCCAATACTTGATCCATTAGTTCCGTTGTCTTCTAGATTGGGTTCAAAATTACATGGCTACGGAGTTGAACATTAGTAGTCGTAAACCCAAAACTTAGGGTCGGCTGCTCAACGACAGTTTACAGACCCAACTCTTTGGGTTTACAACTATTAAGGGCTGGCATGACGGAGAGGGTATACTAATCCACATTCCGTGAATCACTAACAATGTTTTACGTCAGAATTGTGATCGGTGCAAGCCTGGTGCAAAATTCGTATTGACCAGCTATCGCTGAGATTGGAACCTGGGTTACCTCAGTGGAAGCCAAGAACTATATTCCCTGAAAAAGAAACGGTTTTTTACTGATGTATTTTATTTCATAACAATTTCTTCTTTTTTTTATATATTATTTTTTTTAATATATTTTTTGATATTTTAACGTGAATCAAGTGTTCTGTATACAAAAAAAAAACTATTTTTTGGGGAGGAAATAGCGAATAATAGCTAATAAACGGATAGATTTTATTTATTTATTTATTTTAATTTATGTTATTTTTTTCAATATTTTAAATCGAATAAAGTGTTCTAAATGTGAAAAGAAATATTTTTCTTTGCTAAAGAGTGAATAATGGCTGAAAAAGGGACAGAAGTCATATCAGGAGGCACGCACACATCACACCCCGTAACTCCCTATAATACTAACCTATAAAATTCAAACTCTGCCCAAAATTAGAATTTAATGTATCGAACAATTGTACTGAAGGATTTTTTTATAGACCAAATAGTGGACCCACAATGGGCCAAAATAAGTTTTGCTTACTAACCGGGAGGAGGTGTTTTAAGCTAAATATTCGCGGGGGAGGTATGTGAAGCATGGCGTAGTTGGTAAAGCTGTGTGGCAAGTTAGATTTGTTGTTCGAAACCCTGAGACGGTCGACATTAAAATTTTTTCTTTTTTTATATATTATTTTTTTAAATATATTTCATGAAATTTCAGCGAGAATCAAGTGTTCTGCATACAAAAAAAACTATTTTTTCTTTGGGAAATAGCGAATAATAGCTAATAAACGGATAAATTTCGGATAAATTTTATTTATTTATTTATTTTAATTTATATTATTTTTTTAACTTCTTTTCAATATTTTAAAGCGAATAAAGTCTTCATTATGTGAAAAGAAATATTTTACTTTGTTAATGAGCGAATAATGTCTGAAAAAGGGACAGAAGTCATATCAGGAGGCACGCACACATCACACCCCGTAACTCCCTATAATACTAACCTATAAATTTCAAACTCCGCCCAAAATTAGAATTTAATGTATCGAACAATTTTATTGAAGGATTTTTTTATAGACCAATTAGTGGGCCCACAAAGGGCCAAAATAAGTTTTGTTTACTCAACGGGAGGAGATGCTTTAAGCTAAATATTCGCGGGGGAGGTATGTGAGGCATGGCGTAGTTGGTAAAGCTGTGTGGCAAGTTAGATTTGCCGTTCGAAACCCTGTGACGGTCGACATTCAATTTCTTCTTTTTTTTATATATAATTTTTTTTAATATATTTTTTGATATTTTAACGTGAATCAAGTGTTCTGTATACAAAAAAAACTATTTTTTCTTTGGGAAATAGCGAATAATAGCTAATAAACGGATACATTTTATTTATTTATTTATTTTAATTTATATTATTTTTTTCAATATTTTAAATCGAATAAAGTGTTCTATATGTGAAAAGAAATATTTTTCTTTGCTAAAGAGTGAATAATGGCTGAAAAAGGGACAGAAGTCATATCAGGAGGCACGCACACATCACACCCCTTAACTCCCTATAATATTAATCTATAAATTTCAAAATCAGCCCAAAATTAGAATTTAATGTATCAAACGATTGCACTGAAGGATTTTCTTATAGACCAATTAGTGGGCCCACTATGGGCCAAAATAAGTTTTGTTTACTAACCGGAAGGAGGTGTTTTAAGCTAAATAATCGCGGGGGAGGCATGTGAAGCATTGCGCAGCTGGGAAAGCTGTGTGACAAGTTAGATTTGTTGTTCCGGGGGCCACGGGTTTGAAACCCTGAGACGGTCAGATTTTCAAAAAAAAAATTTTTTTTGTTTATTTTTAATTATATTATTTTTTTTAATGTGTTTTTCGATATTCTGGAGGTTCCTGCATGTAGGAAAAAAATTTTGTTTTTTGGAAAAGTGGGAAAAAACTGGAAAAATCCAGGAAAATCAGTTTATTTGCCCTTTTTCGACTTATATTGTAACATTTTGGATATTCTAGCATGTATGGGGTGTTTTCTGTGTGTGAAGTCCAGCAAAGAAAGCGTAATGGAATAATAAAAAGAAAAGAATAAAAAAATAAAATGGCTCGAGAAAGGTTCAAATTTCAAGACCCCCTAGCTCCCTTTAATATCAAGGTATAATTTTCAAGCTCGAACCCTAAGTAGGGGTCTATGTTCCAAACAAGGATGCTGAAGATAATTCTAATAGGCCAATTAGGGGGGTCACTGTGGACCCCTAAAGGTATATTGCGAAGATGAGTGGAGGGAGCTTTTGAAGCGAAACTTTGGAAGGCTTTACGTGTCAACGTGGACTGGAAGGTAGGCCACCAGACAAGCAAGTTTGCTGCAAGACGGAGGAGTACTGGGTTGGAATCCCAGGGACGGTCAAATTTTCAAAAAATTTTCTTTTCTTTTTTTTTTTTTTTGTTTATTTTAAATTATATTATTCCTTTTATGTGTTTTTCGATATTCTGGAGGTTCCTGCATGTAGGAAAAAAAAATTTTATTGGGAAAATGGAAAAAAACTGGAAAAATCCATTAAAATCAGTTTACTTGCTCTTTTTCGACTTCTATTGTAACATTTTGGATATTCTAGCTTTTTCTGTGTGTGAAGTCCAGCAAAGAAAGCGTAATGGAATAATTAAAAAAAAAGAAAGGTTCAAATTTCTAGACCCCCTTGCTCCCTTTAATATCAAGGTATTATTTTCAAACTCGAACCCTAAGTAAGGGTTTATGGTCCAAACAAGGCTGCTGAAGATAATTTTTATGGGCCAATTAGGGGGGTCACAGGGGGCCCCTAAATGTATATTGCGAAGATGAGAGGAGTGAGCTTTTAAAGCGAAACTGTGGTAGGCTTCACGTATCACCGTGGACTGGAAGGCAGGCCACCAGACAAGCAAGTTCGCTGCAGGAAGAAGGGGCCCTGGGTTAGAATCCCAGAGACGGTCAAACTTTCAAAAAATTTTCTTTTTTTGTTTCTGTTTAATTTAAATTATATTATTTTTTTATGTGTTTTTCGATATTCTGGAGGTTTCTGCATGCAGGAAAAAAAATTTTTAGTGGGAAAATTTGAAAAAACTGGAAAATCCAGGAAAATCAGTTTATTTGCGCTTTTTCGACTTCTATTGTAACATTTTGGATATTCTAGCATGCATGGGGTGTTTTCTGTGTGTGAAGTTCAGCAAAGAAAGCGTAATGGAATAATATAAAATAAAAAAATAAAAAGAATAAAATGGCTCGAGAAAGGTTCAAATTTCAAGACCCCCTAGCACCCTTTAATATCAAGGTATAATTTTCATACTCGAACCTCTGGTAGGCTTCACGTGTCACCGTGGACTGGAAGGTAGGCCACCAGACAAGCAAGTTTGCTGCAGGAGGGAGGAGTCCTGGGTTCGAATCCCAGGGACGGTCAAATTTTCAAAAAAATTTTCTTTTTTTTTCTTCTTTTGTTTATTTTAAATTATATTATTTTTTTATGTGTTTTTTGATATTCAGGAGGTTCCTGCATGTAGGGAAAAAAAATTTATTGGGAAAATGGGAAAAAAACAGGAAAATCCAGGAAAATCAGTTTATTTGCTCTTTTTCAGCTTCTATTGTAACATTTTGGATATTGTAGCATGCATGGGGTGTTTTCTGTGTGTGAAGTCCAGCAAAGAAAGCCTAATGGAAAAATAAAGAAAAAAGAATAAAAAGAATAAAATGGCTCGAGAAAGGTTCAAATTTCAAGACCCCCTAGCACCCTTTAATATCAAGGTATAATTTTCATACTCGAACCTCTGGTAGGCTTCACGTGTCACCGTGGACTGGAAGGTAGGCCACCAGACAAGCAAGTTTGCTGTAGGAGGGAGGGGTCCTGGGTTCGAATCCCAGGGACAGTAAAATTTTCAAAAATTTTCTTTTTTTTGTTGTTTATTTTAAATTATATTATTTTTTTATGTGTTTTTCGATATTCTGGAGGTTCCTGCATGTAGGAAAAAAAATTTGTTTTTTGGAAAAGTGGGAAAAAACTGGAAAAATCCAGGAAAATCAGTTTATTTGCCCTTTTTCGACTTATATTGTAACATTTTGGATATTCTAGCATGTATGGGGTGTTTTCTGTGTGTGAAGTCCAGCAAAGAAAGCGTAATGGAATAATAAAAAGAAAAGAATAAAAAAATAAAATGGCTCGAGAAAGGTTCAAATTTCAAGACCCCCTAGCTCCCTTTAATATCAAGGTATAATTTTCAAGCTCGAACCCTAAGTAGGGGTCTATGTTCCAAACAAGGATGCTGAAGATAATTCTAATAGGCCAATTAGGGGGGTCACTGTGGACCCCTAAAGGTATATTGCGAAGATGAGTGGAGGGAGCTTTTGAAGCGAAACTTTGGAAGGCTTTACGTGTCAACGTGGACTGGAAGGTAGGCCACCAGACAAGCAAGTTTGCTGCAAGACGGAGGAGTACTGGGTTGGAATCCCAGGGACGGTCAAATTTTCAAAAAATTTTCTTTTCTTTTTTTTTTTTTTTGTTTATTTTAAATTATATTATTCCTTTTATGTGTTTTTCGATATTCTGGAGGTTCCTGCATGTAGGAAAAAAAAAATTTTATTGGGAAAATGGAAAAAAACTGGAAAAATCCATTAAAATCAGTTTACTTGCTCTTTTTCGACTTCTATTGTAACATTTTGGATATTCTAGCTTTTTCTGTGTGTGAAGTCCAGCAAAGAAAGCGTAATGGAATAATTAAAAAAAAAGAAAGGTTCAAATTTCTAGACCCCCTTGCTCCCTTTAATATCAAGGTATTATTTTCAAACTCGAACCCTAAGTAAGGGTTTATGGTCCAAACAAGGCTGCTGAAGATAATTTTTATGGGCCAATTAGGGGGGTCACAGGGGGCCCCTAAATGTATATTGCGAAGATGAGAGGAGTGAGCTTTTAAAGCGAAACTGTGGTAGGCTTCACGTATCACCGTGGACTGGAAGGCAGGCCACCAGACAAGCAAGTTCGCTGCAGGAAGAAGGGGCCCTGGGTTAGAATCCCAGAGACGGTCAAACTTTCAAAAAATTTTCTTTTTTTGTTTCTGTTTATTTTAAATTATATTATTTTTTTATGTGTTTTTCGATATTCTGGAGGTTTCTGCATGCAGGAAAAAAAATTTTTAGTGGGAAAATTTGAAAAAACTGGAAAATCCAGGAAAATCAGTTTATTTGCGCTTTTTCGACTTCTATTGTAACATTTTGGATATTCTAGCATGCATGGGGTGTTTTCTGTGTGTGAAGTTCAGCAAAGAAAGCGTAATGGAATAATATAAAATAAAAAAATAAAAAGAATAAAATGGCTCGAGAAAGGTTCAAATTTCAAGACCCCCTAGCACCCTTTAATATCAAGGTATAATTTTCATACTCGAACCTCTGGTAGGCTTCACGTGTCACCGTGGACTGGAAGGTAGGCCACCAGACAAGCAAGTTTGCTGCAGGAGGGAGGAGTCCTGGGTTCGAATCCCAGGGACGGTCAAATTTTCAAAAAAATTTTCTTTTTTTTTCTTCTTTTGTTTATTTTAAATTATATTATTTTTTTATGTGTTTTTTGATATTCAGGAGGTTCCTGCATGTAGGGAAAAAAAATTTATTGGGAAAATGGGAAAAAAACAAGAAAATCCAGGAAAATCAGTTTATTTGCTCTTTTTCAGCTTCTATTGTAACATTTTGGATATTGTAGCATGCATGGGGTGTTTTCTGTGTGTGAAGTCCAGCAAAGAAAGCGTAATGGAAAAATAAAGAAAAAAGAATAAAAAAATAAAATGGCTCGAGAAAGGTTCAAATTTCAAGACCCCCTAGCTCCCTTTAATATCAAGGTATAATTTTCAAACTCGAACCCTAAGTAGGGGTCTATGGTCCAAACAAGGCTGCTGAAGATAATTTTTATAGGCCAATTAGGGGGGTCACAGTTGACCCCTAAAGGTATATTGCAAAGATGAGAGGAGAGAGCTTTTGAAGCGAAACTGTGGTAGGCTTCACGTATCACTGTGGACTGGAAGGTAGGCCACCAGACAAGCAAGTTTGCTGTAGGAGGGAGGGGTCCTGGGTTCGAATCCCAGGGACAGTAAAATTTTCAAAAATTTTCTTTTTTTTGTTGTTTATTTTAAATTATATTATTTTTTTATGTGTTTTTCGATATTCTGGAGGTTCCTGCATGTAGGAAAAAAATTTGTTTTTTGGAAAAGTGGGAAAAAACTGGAAAAATCCAGGAAAATCAGTTTATTTGCTCTTTTTCGACTTCTATTGTAACATTTTGGATATTCTAGCATGCATGGGGTGTTTTCAGTGTGTGAAGCCCAGCAAAGAAAGCGTAATGGAATAATTAAAAAAAAAAAGAAAGGTTCAAATTTCTAGAACCCCTTGCTCCCTTTAATATCAAGGTATTATTTTCAAACTCGAACCCTAAGTAAGGGTCTATGGTCCAAACAAGGCTGCTGAAGATAATTTTTATAGGCCAATTAGGGGGGTCACAGTTGACCCCTAAAGGTATATTGCAAAGATGAGAGGAGGGAGCTTTTGAAGCGAAAGTGTGGCAGGATTCACTATCACCGTGGACTGGAAGGAAGGCCACCAGACAAGCAAGTTCGCTGCAGGAAGAAGGGGTCCAGGGTTCGAATCCCAGGGACGGTAAAATTTTCAAAATATTTTCTTCTTTTCTTCTTTTTGTTTATTTTAAGCTATATTATTTTTTTATGTGTTTTTCGATATTCTGGAGGTTCCTGCATGTAGGAGAAAAATTCTTTTTATTGGGAAAATGGGAAAAAAACTGGAAAAATCCAGGAAAATCAGTTTATTTGCTCTTTTTCGACTTCTATTGTAACATTTTGGATATTCTAGCATGCATGGGGTGTTTTCTGTGTGAAGTCCAGTAAAGAAAACGTAATGGAATAATAAAAAAAAACGAATAAAATAATAAAATGGCTCGAGAAAGGTTCAAATTTCAAGACCCCCTAGCTCGTGCTCTTGCGCGCCGAAGCCTATCAATTAAAACGTATTGGCGTTTTATATAATATAGATTAGCCATATGATGCTCACTACGTGCTCTTTCGCGCCGAATCCAATCAATTAAAAATGAAAACTGTTGCTACCGCGAGAAAGGAAATATCATCGGTTTTATTGATACATACGTACGTATTAGCGTTTTATATAATATAGATCGATAAACACTAGTTTTGTGTTATAATTCATAAAAATACTCTACAAAGATCGATTATTACACGTGGATCAATATGAAAATTCCAAACGTGTTTAACAATTCCTATGGGGTGAACATCACTTTCCCTTTTTAATACCGTTATCTTTTGATGCCATGACAAATTGCTTGATCGTTGGATTCTCATCACTGTGATATATTGTCATGTATTTGGCCGTTCGAGGCTTTCATTACGAACTATCACGCCTACGCAATCGAATTGGGACGTTCCCTCTCTAAAAGTTTCAGTTTAGATTCCTCACCTGTTAGCGTTGAGTTAAGACGCATCTTTTGTATTCTAAATTCGAAGTGTTGTAATTAATTAATAAATAGTTCTTGTTAAATATAAGAGTGTTATTTCCTTAAACCCCACGCTATGGGACAGCACATATATAATATTATGATACAAATATTATGTTATTAATTATGTAATATATAACGTGATTAATAATGTCTTATGTGGATCTTAAAAATGTTGTCTTTCCAGAATATTTGAATATGATTTTTGGGATGCCTTATAAAGATAACTTGAATCGGAAACTCAAAACCGTGTTATTCTTGTTTCTATTGGCTAATAATGCTCTTTCATGTATTTCATTACTATATATTATGACTATTTTGTGAGTATTTTATGACTATTTATGACTTATGTGAGTATTTTATGACTATTTATGACTCTTTTGTGAGTATTTTATGAGTATTTATGACTTATTTTTCGGACATTTCTACAGAATCTGAAAAGACTTCAGAAACACCTTTACTGGTTGAAAAGAATTTTGGGCCTATTTCATCGTCTACAATTTCTAAAGCTGCTACAGAGCAAGGCAACGGAAACAAAAGAGTGAAGCTTGTTATTCCACCCCAAGTGACTGGATCTGGGCGTACAGTGCGCATTCCAGCACGTTATGCATGAGGTTCTTCATCGTTCGAGTAACTCACTAGGGGGGGAGTGCTATGGTGCGCAAGAGCAATAACATAACAAGCATTTATATTTAGTTTTATGAAAAATAAAAACAACGTTGCTAAGACAACTCAATATTAATTACTATATTGACGTTCCAGACATTGGGATGTAAAAGTATTAATGGATTTATATATTTTATATTAACGGTAAATAACTGTGTATATGGATGGTTGGCCTAATGTAAACAATAACAAGCGTCCTTAAACCGGAAGAAATTTAGAAAATTTCCGGTGTATCCCTCCGCTTATGTTATGACTATGAGGCGATGTGTAAATAAGCCTAAATTCTATGCAGTTTTGTTATTGTAATTTGGGTTCAAATCTAAACGTAATTGTACCATTCATAAGAGCTTTCAGAAATGTATTGATACTCAAAGGTCGTAAGGCCAAAAAAAATTTTGAAAGTTAATATCTCATTGTGAATAATTCTTAAGGTTTGCCATGTTTTGTATTTTATCCCTTATTTAGCTACATTGGAATAAAATGTCGCAAAAATATCTTTTTAAGTTAGTCTGATTAGAAAATATTCTTAAGATTATAATATTAATATGATAATGCTGAAGTTTAAAGGCTGAAAGAAAGAACTCGGTACATGTGAAATACTGCAAAAGATATGATAGCGCGTACATAGTAGGAAGATAGAAAACCTTCCGTTACAGGGTTATAAGAAGATTGATGGATATGAGCTAGCGCCAAGCTCACTCCGCTCAGTTACCAATTCCCAAATTGACCAAATATCAATATTAACCAGGGGTGCTTGACTTCGGTGATCTGCTGGGAACTCCATGTCTTAACGATCAGTCCACTGCGGGACAAAAATAGAAAACCGGAAACTTCGTGTTCAGAAAATGAATAATTTTTCATTCTGTGTTTGAAAAAGGCTTAAAATGAGCTAAATTTTAACTTTCATGCTGCAAATTAAGAGATATTTAACTTCGTTAATAATGTCTAAGTCTAGATTGCCAGTTGTTGTAATCTTAGGATGCACTGGAACTGGAAAGTCTAAACTTGCTATAAACTTGGCTACAAAATTTGGCGGGGAAATAATAAGTGCAGATTCAATGCAGGTGTGTTTTGCATTCTCTTAAAATAACTTTTTCAGGCGTATAATTCTTCCAACTAATAAATTCAGTTACAATTGCTCATATAAGAGTTAAAATATTTAATAGACTTGTAATTCCTTTGTCTTTTAAGTTGCAATGCACGTACAGAAATAGTTTTTCTACTTATCAGGAAGTCGAGACAATTTTTAAACTAAATCCGACAAAAATTAGAATCAATTGCACCACATTGTATGTATTCATTTGTTTTGTTTTTTTGTATTATTATAGACACCGCTCTCTCCAAAAGAGTTGGGAGATGAAGGAATGGCAAAACAGCTCCGCAACTCCTTTAATCATCATATAGTGCGTATATATTATGATGAAATCGGAGATATTTCCGTATCGTGATCTATCGAGCCAACTACAATCGCCAGGGTGCTAAAAAGATTTTTAACACAGATTTTGCACATTTTTGAAAAAAAAAAAGAATATGTAGATGTTTGCAGGGATGTTGTTCATGTTATACCTTTCGAGTTGGTCTTTTTCTGAGATGATTTTTTTTACTTTCTCGTGGGCCACTGCCCACAAGTTTCCAATTCTGCCGCAGATCACGATATAGAAATCCCACAAAAACTATAATACGCATTTTAATTTTTCCATTGTGCCGGTCAGGCGGTTAGCGTGCCTGACTGCGAAGCCAATGGTTACAGCTCCGAATCCCGCTCTGGGCATGAATGTTTCTCTCTTTGTGTTGTTTTTGTCCTCTGTTGTGTGTGAATGTGGCCCACCCTATGAACGAATATTTGTGGCATGGGTAATGTTGCTCGCCTCCGTGACTTAGGTTTACAGGTGCCCACTGGGTAATGTTAAATAAGCAACACTTCCTGCATCTTCCCAGGTGAAGAACGAAAAGTTCAGTACCTGCCGTTAGCGATAAAAAGAAGAAAAAATTTTCCATTGTTGTTTATAACTTAAATAATAAATATTCTTGAGCCAAAGTGATTAAGCATTCACTTGATGAGACTTGTGTTCGAATTGACATGTTAATTCACATACTGCTCTCGCTTTGCAGTAGCAACAGTTCCTAGATACAATACATTCATTGGTAACGGGATCATACCAGGGATATTTCCGTATTGTGATATGTTGTGCCAACTGCAATCGCCAGGGTGCCAAATAGATTTTAAACTTGCGAATTGAAAAAAAAAACATTTAGATGTTTGCAAGGGGGTGGTATTGAGTTATAACTTTTGAGTTGATCCCTTTCTGTCATGATTTTTTCTTTAGCTTATCGAGGGCCGCTGCCCGGAAGTTGCCAAGACTTGGCGATTATTCTGCCACAGATCATGATACGGAAATCTTCCCAATTGTACTATATAGCTAACTCATAATTTAATTTTAAATACTTAAATATTATTAAATCTAATAATTAAAAAGCTGAAAGTACTTAATGTATGTTGGTGCTTTTACTATAAATAAAATTTTCCTTTTTCTTATTATGGTAAGATTTCCTTATCGTGATTTGCAGCAGAATAATCGCTTAATTTAGTTAACTTACGGGTAGCAATTCACGAGAAATTAAAAGAAAACATCACTGAAGGTGACCAACACGAAGGGTATAACTTGTAGCAGCCTCTAGGCAAACTGTTCTATGTTTGTTTGTTTTTTTAATTTCAAGTTTAATATCCATTTGGCATGTAGGTGATTGGCACATCAGATCATGTACTCTTTGAGTTGGTCTATATGTTTCCTCTTTTTTTAGTTTCCGTAAAGTATTATTCTGCCGTAGTTCACAATAAGAAATCTTCCCTCCGCCGTGGCAGAATCGCACCAACATTGTCGCAGAAGGCTACAGAGGTCTTGCAGAACGATTTTTCTTTTGAAAAGTTACAAAAAAATAACCTTTCTTTTCTACAGAAATTTACACTTAATATTCATGCATTTAGATTATCACTTTTTTAACTTGCTCAATTCACGCCACACTTGATCTAATGTTTCGGCAGTTATTGATTTTCATGTGGTTTTTAAATATCCCGAAATATATTTCAAACATTCTGGAAAATTGTGCATTTGAGTTCTTAAAGGCAATATGGATATTCTATTCGCAGTTAATGCTATTGATTTCTCCGTAGTTTTTAAATCCGATATTTTTCTTCGATATTATTTATTACCACAACTTAATCTCAAAGCAAAACACACATTTGAGGCGCCTGAATTGCGTGATTTTGCCGTCAATCTTTTTATCGGCAATTACAAATACCGATTTCATAGTTTTCGATTCTTTTTTTGTGATGATTATTTACAAACGGCGAAGAAAGAAAAAATTTGAGCATTTCCCAGCCCCTGCCCCCCCCCCCAAAAAAAATACAAATTTATTACATTTTCAATTAAAAAAAAAACATATATAGTTCTTTCTTTTGTAAACACAGCACTTTTTTTATTTTAAATTAATACCATATATGTTAGTTATTATTAAAAGTATCTTGCAGAAAGATATTAGTGATAGAGAGTTTTGTTACAGATAGCTCGAAAAAATTCTCCCACAGGGCTTTCCTCAAACTTCAAGCAGTAAAAGTTTACAGTATTGCTCTACTCTTCTTTTGTTTTTTTAGAGATTTTTTATTGTCTTGCAGTAAACAGGGAAAATTACTTTGAGGAGTAGGATTTATCTTAATAAGAAACCACGATAAAAATAGGCGAATAGAAAATTTTATTTATTGTAAAAGATTCTAAGTACAGCGCCCAATTCAAGGGGTGCTCTATCCCATAACATATATCTACATTCTAACCAATTTCATATACAAGTAAAATTTCCAAGTTTCAGTGATATCTTTTAATTTAAGGGTTTTCTATTATATTGGATTAGACCGATATACTATACTGCATGATCATGTTGTGTTATTAAGTCCTTGATTATTATGTGAATGTTTTTATTTTATAATAGTCGTTAAGCAGCTGACACAGATTTTCGAGTTTACAACTACTAGTGTTCAACTCCATAACCTTGTAATTTTGAACCTAATCCAGAAAGCAAGGGATGTCCTGGATCAAGTATTAGGAGAAATTTGCCTTCTTCTTGATGGAACTAACCCGTTACATGGAGAGGAAAACCTACCATAGTAAGCCAAAACCTCGTTAAAAGGCTCTATCCCCTGAACGGCTCTTAATGTGGGAATAGACTTTTTAAATATATCAGAGCATGCTATTGGATGCTGAAAATTCTTCATCCTTAGCACAAACAAAGCACTACCTAGGTTGAACTAGTATTGAAATTTGTTTCATAAACTCAAATTTCTAATCTTAATTTTCAATGTCTACAATGACATTGTATTTAAGCCTTAATGGCTCAGGGGATAGAGCATTCCAATGAGGTGAACCGGCTTCGAATCCCGACGATGGCCGATCGATCGTGCATCCGGCTTGCACCAGCCACAGGCGTGAAATATCCTCAGCGGTAGAGGAATCGTGGGTCCCATTGCGCTCAGAGAACCTCCTACGAAAGAGCGCGAGTTGGTCCCGTGATCTTTTCCTCCATGTAACCCAAATGCGGGTTAGTTCCATCAAAAAAGTGCACACGAGGCAAATTTTTCCCAATACTTGATCCAGAAGTTTCCTTGTCTTCTGGATTGGATTCAAGGAGTTGAACAGTGGTAATTGTGTTGGCTGTTCAATGACCGTCATGAAATAAAATATGTATATTTTTAAAGCTAAAATATTTATTCATTTTTAGGTTTACAAAGGATTAGATATAGTTACCAATAAAGTTTCTGTTGAAGAACAAAAATTAGCTCCTCATCATTGTATTGATTTTCTTGATCCTCTTCAACGTTATACTGTTGTTGATTACAGGAATCAAAGCCTTCCATTAGTATCCTTTCTTATAATCTGCTCTTATTCAATTAAACTTAAATTGTCTCTTTATTTAAGTGTGTAGTCAACCTTCTTCTATTAAAATGTACATAGTCTTATATACTAGTGAATTGTAAATTTGTAGTGGTAGACACACTACAGTACCAGCCACCAGAATTATAGCTGGGATGGAATTCAATGAATAAGTGATTCATTGCTGTTTTTGTAGCTGTATTAAGATCAAGTTACTTTTGAATGCTGAATTGTTCATAGTCATGGGTCGCTCTTGTGTTGCCTTTAGCAGTCGAGTGTGTGGATCGAGACTGAGTAGCAACAGGAGGTGGATAATGCCGCATATAGCAAGTCAACTGTTCAGTTCTGAGCTATTTTGCCTTTATTATTTCAGTTATCTCTTTTTGGAGCGCTCTATTTGCGTTGACTCCATCCTAAAGCTACGTACGTTTGCTGATCGTTTTTCCGAGATTGCATGTCTTTTTTTTTCCTTCTAGCCATCTTCATGTTTTTTTTTTTTCTTTTTCTCTTAGGGGAAAAAAACTCTGATATTTTTAATGTGGTACTCATATTTAAGTTATCACTTAACTAGCTCTGTTCGCAACGATTCCATCCTACATTTGCACCACTTATTCATCATTTTCTGTAGTTCTCATAATTTTTTTATTATTTTTCCGTGTAATTTTGCAAATGTTGATGTTTTTAATACAGTACAGAAACCGTTATCCGGAAAACCAAAAAAACGGAACGAAATTCGATACATTTTCCCGCCATTTAAATAAAATAAAAAAAATTTTCCTCCTAAGATTTTAGGATTTTTCTTTCTTTTTTGAAAGATTTTTACCTTACCATCATTTTGGAAATAATCATTAGTGTATTTCTTCATCTTTTTTTCTTATTTTTTACAAATATATAGATATTTTTTTTCGTTGGGTTCAACAATAAAAAATACGGCATTTTGTAGCGATTCAGAAAACCGGAAAAATCAGTTATCCGGAATAGCGATGGTCCCGATCATTCCGGTTAATCGATTCCCTACTGGACAATGTTATTACGACCAGCAAATTTTTATTTCGATCTATCTCTTTTAACCACTCAGTTTATAACGATTGCAGCATAAATCCACATTGTTTGCCGATCGTGTTTTTTGGTAGTTATTTATTACTTTTTGGCAGCGTTCGTTGATTTAAATCAAAGGAGTTTCTTTAAAAAATCATTGATTTAAATCAACTAATTTTTTTTATCTATATATATTGATTTTAAAAGTTAAAAAACAGTGTTTTAAATTTTTGATACTTTTATTATTTTCTTTTCTTAGTATTAAAATTTAATTTAAATAAATTGCTTCATTAATTAATTTTAGTTAACGAAATTTCTTTCTTGGTGTGTGTTAAATTCCAACACATTTGAAATTACATTTTTAAAAATCTTTTGATTCTTGAGATTGAAAGTACAGATTAAAGTAAACATTTAATGCTGTCTTAATATAGACTTGCATAGCTGTAGAAAGTAATTAATAAACATGAATTCTTTTCAAAAAATAATACAAATAATGTTAATTAAAATTCTTCCTTTTGAATGAAAAAGCGTGAATTAAAATCTACATCATATTTTATTGGTGGAAAATGTATATTTCAGAAGCTTGAGGTTATATTAAAAGGAAATTACCCTAATATCAGGGTTGGCAAGTTTTTGACACATGACGGTTTATACCTTGGTTTTTACCGTCATGTCAAAAACCCATAGTTTTGATAAAACTGTATTTTAATTTGAGTTTAACTGCTTATGATTTAAAATTAATTTATTTTTGGACAATAAAATTAGAAAAAAAGTTGTTAAAAGATATTTAAGAACAGATTTTTTCATTTTCCCAACATGATTATATCAAATCATACTATTTGAAGTAAAATATTCTGATACTAAACAAAATTTTCAACATTTCCAAGCATCATTTTGTTTGGCATATTACATTACTGAAGAATGTCAAGTCATCCCTGACTTAGAGTTGCTAGTAGTTACAAGTTTTTAAAGTTTTGTTTAGCTTATTTCTAATATTTAAGAAATGCCGAATTTTAAATTCTTCTTTTTAGTTCTTGAATTTATTAATAATTCCAAGTTTTTTTTGTTTGTTGGTTTATTTCTAACAATTAAGAAGTGCAGAATTTTGAATCCTTTGCAAATCAAGCTGTAATGATAAAAGTTAAGTATCACTATTTTCAATAAGTATGTTACAATATTTCTGTATGAATGTATATCCTTCTATAAGAATGCGTGTATATAGTTGCAAAATCAATAGCAATCATTTACAACATTCATTTATAAAGGCAATTAAGTGAAAATAGTATATTGTCCGCTATATGCCATAAATTAAAGAAAACAATAGATTTTTGACGGTTTTTACCACTGTCATGTCAAAAACCAGTTTTTCAGTTGTCATGTCAAAAACTTTTTTCTCATAATATGTTTACAGTATCTTTGACATTATCTGATTTTCTATAAAGAAATTTTGTGAAAAAAAATTCCAATGAGTACATAGATTTTCTAAATTTTTTTTTTTAGCTTAACTTATCTATTTTGATATAGAATTAAAAATTAATATTTTAATATAAAAATATATAGATTAAATATTTATTTATTTTTTGATGAATGACTACATTTATAAACACAGTCTGCTACATTTATTTTGTCATTTTAAAAATCAAGAGAAAAAAAAAGAAATCACAATTTTAAATTAAAGTTATGGTTTGCTAACTGAAACTTTGTTTTAATAGTTAAAGTACAGGGGTCTGTCCAAGCCAAATTTACTACCGTTTAAGGATACCTTTACAAATTCAACTTTAGGAAAAATGATAGAATAATCACACAAAATACTTTTTCTTAAAATTTTATTTTGGTGTCTCGTAGGAAACGATAAATCCATATATTTTTACTATATTTGTGTTGATTTTTAATAGGATTTTTAATTTTCACAAAATAGTTACCTCTCAGAAAAACCCAGACAGACCCCTGAAGTATTCTTTAAATTCTCTATTTCATCTAGTCTTTAAATTTTAATCATGCATTTGTTTCAAAATGGTTGCTATGCATTCAAAGCCATGTATTATAATAAAAAATTATTTTAGTTAAAGCTTCTAAAATATTGTTACAATAAGTTTTAATATTAAGTTAATTTGATTAAACATTTATAATTTTTTTTAATCATAAATTAAAGTTCTTACAGTATATTTAAATAAAAATCAAAAAAATCTGATTTAAATCAAAAAAATCCGATTTAAATCAAAAAAATCTGATTCTTTTGATTTTTTTTAAAAAAAAATCAAGAACCCTGGTTTTTGGCCATTTTCATGTAATTTTTCAAATTTAAACATCATTAATTTCATGTTATTAAGACATGCAAATTTAAATTTGAGCTATCACTTCTAGAAACGCATTTGCTTTAAAAAAAATTTATAACTTTGTTTAAAAAATGTTGTCTTTTTATAACTTTGCACTGTTTTGGATCTTATAACCTGTACCATTTTAAAAATGGATAACAGAATTTTTCATACTGTTGAACGCGTAACCGCTAAATCACATTACTATTCGAAGACTTGCTATAGAGAAACTGTAGTTGAGGGTTCTTTACAACCACAGAGTAGTGATTTTTTTCCTTCTTTTTGACAGATTCGTTCATAACTTTTTTGACAGCATCCCCAGGTCTCTTCAAATTTCCTAATCAAACCCTTCTTCAATGTAGGCCCTTTAAAAGAAGATTTTCGTGCAGATCTGGTAAAACTTTCTTTCTTGATCTTTCTGCTGTAAGGATATGATTAACAATGATGAAGAGGCCGGGATAGCCTGGTTGGTAGGGCACTGGGCCCATGTTCAAGAGTTCGGGGGTTCAATCCCCACCTGAAGACTCCCGGTGTAGTAAATGGTGACCGATGCATGTTAAATCTGTCGAGTCACAAAGTTCTCCATGTTTCTATAACAAATCACACCTCTGGGGATACTGATCCAGGAGCTTCCTTATCTTCTGGATTAGGTTCAAAATGACAAGGCTACGGAGTGGAATTTTACTAGTCCCAAATCCAAAATTGAGTCGGCTGTTCGGCGACGGATATAAAATAAGATATAGCAATGATGAGGCAGTTTTCTGGCTCTAACTGCAAGTCTCTTTACATATTAGACTAATTTGCATCAGCAAATTTTGAAAAGTGCCCTCTGGTGGTCAAAATGTGAACTATTTTACGTCAGAAATCTTTTTCTACGGTCCATATAACACATGTGCCAAGATCTTCATCAAGATTCAATGTGCAGAACTGATTTTAGAGGAGTTTGAATGGGGTCACTTTAATTATAACGGGGATGTTATAGGCAACCAAAGACGTTAGAAGTTGCAGAAACTCACTTCACTTTTATTTATTTGTTTATTATGTTGTTACTTATTCGATCGCAACTATCACTATGACTTACAATTCAAATTATTCATATTTAAAACCAAAACGATATTTGCTTTCACATTCCATTGTAAACTGGGAAAAAAAAGTTGCTAATTTTAATTTCATTTTTAGTCTCCGTGGTAACCTTGTTATAACCATACTGCATAATGTAATTGAAATAGATAAAATTTCTTTCATATAGTAATACAAATTTGAAACTAAATGGTGTAATATTGCAGTTTTTCTATTTTGATGATAAAAGTTCCCTAAAATTTCCTATGTGTAGAATATTCATTATGCAACAGTTATCATGAAATTTATATTATCTCGTAAAATCTACTGGATTTTTTCCTGTCCATGTTGGCCGCTATGTATATAATAATGCAAGTTTGAAACTGTTTCAAAATGGTATATAACCCAACATTCTTTTAACTTATGTCCTAAAGAGAATGCTGGCTTTATTTGCTGCTCAAGCTCATCATTATTTGTGAAACTATAGTGATAAGTTAGTAGTTAATCAGAAATTAATTTACATTTGTTTATGTTAAGTTTTATATTGTGTGTGTTTGTATTAAAATTAATTCCATTAGATATATTGAAAGGGAAATAATAGTTTTGCTTTAAAAAATTTTACCTGTAACTTTTCTTAATACAGTTATAAGCTTACTAAGTTGTACCAAGACCAAAAATTACCAATTATTGTTGGAGGCACAAATTATTATATTGAGTCTCTTTTGTGGGAAGTTTTGATTCAACCAAATGTAGGTACATTTTTACAATAATCTTTTTAATTCCTTTTATGGTTTGTCTATAGAAAGAACTCCCCTACCCATGAGGCTGTCTGCTGCTATGGAAACAAGAAACAGTGCATTTAAAAAAATGAAGCTTCTTTCTATTGAAATTCTCTTGCTGACAAAATCTGTCTTAAATATTGACCCAACACACCTACTTTAACTTCTAACCACAGTCTCTGCTTCAGACAAAATGGCTAGGGTGTTTCTTTACATAGACAAACTTTAATCTTTTTTTATTTGGTTTTTATAAAAGAAGAAAATGTCTGCTTTGTTGATTTATACGATAAAAGAAATGATTTTAATAGAAATAAACTAATTCCTTGAAATTCTAAGACCATCTATTTAAATACCATTTTTAATCAAATAAATAGAATTAAGAGAATATGTAGTATTGTTTATTTATCCAAAAAACAAATAGACAAATTCTTTCAAAATTTGATTTAAAAACAATGGATACCCCACTAGTTGAGTTAATTTATGTTATTATAAATAAATTTACTAAAAACATCTGTTAATTTATATAATTTTTACCATGTTCAAATCTGTGACTGAAAGTACTGGCAATTTATGTTTTGAACTCTTCTCTTTTTCTCAAATAAATGTTAATTCTCTAAAATGATTAAAATTGTATAATTAAACATCAACCTTATTAATTATAAACGTCTGAATTTTCCAGTATAATATTACTTTCTGCTCATCCATTTTTTGGGCCTATCCTTAGTAACTAACAAATCAAACTCGCTTCAGTACTGCAGTAAGAATGCGCTATAAAAAAAATCCCTATGCTTATGCTTTTACCTCAATTCACATTTCTGTTTTTATATTTTGTAATCTGGCTATTTTATTACGGAAATATTTTAGATCATTCTTGAAGATTTTCCCGTGCATGTAAGTTCATTTGAAATCGCTACTCGCTTTGTACATTTAATTTTGTTCTGTTTTGTCTTTACATTTTATTTTCTGTTTTTTATATGATTTTTATTACTTAATGTGTTCTATTTTGTTTTTTAAAAAGATTTTAAGTGCTCCTCACACTATTGTATTGATATATTTTGCTTTGGCTATATTGATAGAAAGCACTGCTTTTTGCAGATGTAATGATGAGAAATTTTTTTCCGCAATTTTTTTTGAAATAATTTTCTTTTTTCATTATTCTGTAATTTTTTCCATGTTTTCTCAACATTTTGAACTTTATATATTATTTAAGATAGACACAGATAACTATCTCCTAAAAAAAAATCCTTGCTCCCAATCATGTGTTGGGAAGCTAAGATTTCCGAAAAAAGAAAGAAGAGGCAATTTTTTTTTTCATTATTAAAATTAATAAAATATAAGAAATTTTCTTTTATGTTTTTTTTTTCTTAATTGTTGTTATAAGAATTGGGGGTTTTAACACCTTTTCTAAATTTTCTAAGAAAAATATGCATGTGAAATAGTTTTTGAAAGAAATGTTGTTATGTTGCAAAAGCAATAATCTACAATTGAAAGCAATTATTACTTCTTTCTGAACTGGTTATGCGATAGAATCCAAGGTAAAAATGTTACTAAACTATCAGTTGCTCGCGGAACTAGATGACAAATGTTGATATATTATGCAATTCGACATCTGAATTTAACACTAAACTTAATGTATACTTATTTCTACCATAGCCGGTGAAAGGACGGTACTTTATGTTTCTTGATTGAATGTATGAAATATGGATGTTAGGAAGGAAGTGAACTAAAAAAAAATTATTAATTTATTATATTTAAACAAAATTGTATATTCCCAATTTTTATCTATTACAAACACAAATATCAAGAATCTTTAATTCATTGCTCAACGCATTTTTTACATATCCACATTGTACATTTTCCGCAAACATATTTCTTCTAATTATTATTATTTCTAATAATAAGTTGACTGGGTGGCGCAGTTGGTTTATCGTCGGCTTTCTGAGCCCAAGTCTGCGGGTCCAATCCCTGGCCCAGACACCAGATTTTCGGGATGCAGAAAATCCTCATTGGCCATGACGTATGATTATGTGGCATATAAAAGATCCCTGGAGTGCCTTATTGGCTCTTGGCATTTCCTAGTGCACTTTAGCATCCAAATAGAGTCTCGGTGCTGCCATCTAGTGTGGCAGAAACTGGACGTCCAAATTAACATGACCAACGGTATCTCACCCATTGTGGTAGTCCTGAAAGAGTGGATACCACCTCTGGAGAACGCACTAGGTCTGCTCATCGGCAAGACCGATTGTGCAGCTCATTGGAAATTTTAAAAAATATTTCTAATAATTATTCTTATAATTAATATTATTTCTTCTAAGAACTTGTGCTGTCTTGATTTTTTTAACATTTTTCTGGGTAAAAACTAACAGTCAGATAGAAATGGAGTAAAGCTATCAAAATAAAATATAAGCTACTTACCAAAACATTTAGTTTTTGTCGCTTTTTCTTACACAAAAATGCCAATCTAAAATTTTAGTTAATTTCTTGAAATTTTGATTTACAGTTATTCTGATTGAACTAACTACGCAACAGTCTTTGCAGAAATGCCCAGCTCATCGAATGCAATACTTTGAACATGCATGACATAGTAATTTCTGATCCTTTAACCTTATAAAGCAATAAATTGTTCTCCCGGTCAAATGGCCAGTTGTGGTAGAAATAGGTACACGACACGTATTGTTCGGAACAAACAAAATATTAAAAAAATAAAATTATAATAATGGAATATCAACTATACATAATTGTTAGAAAAGGTCATGAAGTGAAATGTGCAAAGACGATAAGCCCATTTTTGATACAAAAGTTCTTAAACGGCTATTTGACTGTTATGGTATGTTTAGTGTTTAAAAAAAAAATTTTTTTTCTTTACTAGGATAATCAGAATATTCTTTTGTATGAATCTGATAATGAGTCTCCATCATTTCATGCACCATGTGACGCAGCAGAATATACTGCGGAAGTTGTCTTAAAATACAAAATTACTCAAAATTCATTGGACGGTGTTCCTAGTTTAGATCTGCACAAATGTTTAAAAGAAATCGATCCTGATATGGCTGATGCTCTACATCCTCAAGATAGGAGGAAAATCATTAGGTAAATAAAAATTTTAAAAATTATGCATTTTATTAATTTTTAGCTTAGTTAAGCTTACTGTAGTGTATCTACCACTACAAAAATATAATTCCATTCCACTAGTATAAAAGACATGTTAACTCGAATCTATGGTGGGGTACCTTTTCATAGGAAAAAGTTGACATTGTATATATTCCTGGTAACTACTCTCCCCACATTGGTGACCTGGGCGGGATGTGAACATGCCTACCTTGACGTAAACTCCCACTTTGATGGATTGCCCACATTGAACAGTTGACTTGTGACATTGTCTACCTCCTTGTGCTGTTGCTACTCAGTCTCGATTACACGCAACATCAGCCTGTATACACTCGGCTGCTAAAGGCAACACAGGAGTGACCACGACAGTGAACTTAATACAGCTCTCCCAGCTTCTTACAAAAACAGCAATGAATCAACTTTTGGTATCCGTTCATCAAATTCTGTCACAGATATAATTCTTGTGGGGCAGTACTGTAGTGTATCTACCACTACAAAAATATAATTCCCTTTCACTATTAAAAAAGACGTGTTAACTCGAATCTATGGTGGGGTACCTTTTCATAGAAGAAGGTTGAAATTGTCGACATTCCCGGTAAGTACTCTCCCCACACTTACACTAGAATGCAGAAGTTTTTGGTCAACACGTTAAAAGCAATTTAACGTTTCTATGATTTTTTTATAGAGATTATTTCCGTTTTATTTAGTCAAGCCAACATATATATTACACTTGATTTCAGAATTTTTACTTTTCTTGCAATCTAATAGAAAATGTAACCTTCTTTGGATTAAATTTAAATCTTTGGACTCAGTTCAGTTGAATATTTCTTTTTATATATATAATTCGAGTCTTGTAAGTACTGATTCTTCAAAAATAAATGTTAAAGTTAAAATCATGATTTCTGTAAATAAATATGTATTGTATCTTCGATTGTATTTTCATCCAATTCTTAGATGTAAGAAAATTGCTTCACGAAAAACAAATACCCGGCTGATATGATGTTTGATTTAAAGTGAAGCGCTAACTTTGCTTCCTGGTTGATAAGCATATTAGGAATGTTTAGGTATACATTATTTATTACATTTCCAATCAGCCATCTATAATATTGAGTTTGACCAAAGACTTTTACACGCTGGTGTACTTTCTCGATTTTTCTTTTTTTTCCAGAGTCATCAATGCGTACCTGCCGATTCTCCTGTTTTTTTAATGAAGACTCTATATTCTATGACTATCTCCTGTTTACCCATACATTCTCAAATTTCTCCTTATTCGTTGAAGATAAAAAAAAAATTAAAAAATTTTTGGCGATAAAATATCCACTGATGGCAAAATTACTTCTCTTATTCCTCAACAGATAGTGCTGTTGTCAATACTTCAGTATGTGGAGTGTTAAGAGCTGGTCGTTACAAATACTGCATCCGGCTTGCACTGGCCACAGTGCTGACATAAAACAACCTCAGTGGTAGACAAGTCCCCTTGCTGTCAGGCTAACCGTGGAAGGATTTCTTGGTTTTCCTCTCCATGTAACATGAATGTGGATTAGTTCCATCAAAAAATCCTCCACTAAGGCAAATTTCTCCCAATATTTGATCAAGGAGTTCCCTTACCTTCTGGATTGGGTTCAAGGTTACGGAGTTGAACATTAGTAGTCATAAACCCTAAAAAAATTGGGTTGGCTGTTTTAATTAATTATTAATAATGGTTTGCAAAAATCTTCTTTAGCTTGAGATTTCTATGCATATTTTTTACCTCGCTGCATAAGTGCCTATATCATTTCCAATTTCTCTTTTTGACTTAGATGATTATGCAGGATGTATCTAACCTTTAATTGTAGCCAGTAAAATATCCGATACTTTGTTTTTCCAATGCTGGCAGGTGTGCCAATGAGTTAATGTTAATTATATATGCTTGTTGTCACAGAAGCTTACAAGTTTATCAGCAGACTGGTTGTCGCCATAGTGAACTTCTAAAAAAACAGCATTCTCAAATTGGAGGCTCAACAGTGGGCGGACCTCTGCGTTTCAAAAGAATTCTCATGTTTTGGTTGAAATGTGACAAGGATGGTAAAAATATTTATTTCATTCTTTAAGGTTAATTTTTTATACTTTAATAAAACATTAATTTTATATTTTAATTAAAATTAATTTATTTATTAAAATATATAATTAATTTTATATTTTAATAAAAAATTTCTTAATATATTATGTTTTTGAACACTTCAGTTTTGTGAACATGTAAATTTTTTATGTTTTTCTCTTTTTAGTATTTAAATTTAATTTTTTTTTCATAATTAAAGGTCTGATATGTCTTATTTTTTTTAATTCACTATGTTTAACAGATTTGCTTTTGATTTTTTTTATCAATAAACAAGCAAGAAAACTATGAAAAAATATTTATCACTAAGACAATCTTGACAATCCTATTCGTTTAATGTCATATTTTGTGTATTTTATTTTTTTAAAATATTATTTTATCTAGTTGATTAAGTAGGATTTTAACTATTGTGGAATTCAGAGAATATTTACATATTTATTAGTTTCTGTTGTCAGATGATTTAGTATTCTTAACCCTTTCGAGCCGACTGTCACATATATGTGCCAGCAAGAAACGCGCTCACTTCCCGACCAACACACCCGCGTGTCAGAGAGTTTTCTCGTTCACCCCCGACCGTCACTTATTTGTGCCAGCGTTTCGGAACGTTTTAAAAAATGAAATTTCTTCCAAAAGATGGCATTGTATGTCCATATGGTTTCAGATACATGTAGATTTGACCTTCTACTCAAGATGAAAGTACAGTCACGTGGTTTTTAGGGGAAGGAGTGGGGGGGATGTTTTATGAGTGCTCTTTAAAAATTAGCACGTGATATTTATTTACAGTAAGTAAGGGAGTTTTTTTTTTCTCGCGCTACTTTCGATTTTCGGATTAGTTTTTAGTGGATAATTAGATCTTGTAGGCTTGAATTTTTTTTCTTTTTACCGTTAGAATGTCGAAGCGTCGAAAAATTTTGACTGAGCTGGAAATAGAGGAAATTATGCAAAATATTTCAGATATTGATTCTGAAACAGATTCGGATAGTAGTGATAGTGACACTGTAATGAAAATAAAATGTGTAAAATATACATTTAAACAGGAAATAACTTAAGTAAATAAAGTATCCATAGAAATGTATATAAAGCATATGTCACTTAAATACTCTACAGAACAATATTAAACAACGCGCTGATATTTCGGTAATTTCATGGAATTAGGCTTAACATCGAAAAACCCTCCGGCCCTGGGGAGACACATGCTAGAGAGACTGCCGGCCTCAGCGGTAAGCGCGCTTTGCGTCGCGAAAGGGTTTAAAAAAAATATTTTTTTTGTGTGTGTGTGTCAACTAGTATCTGTGTATAGCAAAGTTTCTAATAAATTTATTAATATTAAATTTTAACATTTGATATCAATGTCAAATCTGGAAGAAGCTCAGATGAATTATGTTTATTTAATTTGCATTTGATATTTATATTAATGACAAGTTAATCTCTGTGAATAATTATTAGTTAATGATTTATTAATAAATATTTTTTTTGTAATTTTATCTCTTCAGCATTGTATGTTGAAAAATTATATTTTAGTTTGCTTCTAGACCTCATGCAAGAATTCCACAACCATGGTAAATTTATTAAAAATTAAATTCTTACAAAAATTATATTGTTTGCTTTGGAAATGATATTTTTTTCTAACTGTTATTTATTCCGGTGACAGAATTTATTCGGACTTTCTGCTTCCCTAGCACTAATATTTTGCTTTCAGATGCTTTTAATTATAACAATTACTAACTTAAAGCCCTGTGGCAGAATTTTTTCGAGCAATCTGCAACAAAATTATATCTTTCTGCAACATATTTTTAATAATAACAAACATATATGTTACAAATTTAAAATAACAAAATCGCTGTGATTACAAAAAAAAAAAACTATAGAATTTTTTTTAATAAGTCATGTAATAATATTTTTCATGTAATATGTTTTCATGGTTACTAAGAGCAACTATATCGTTCATTTTATTCTGTGGCAACCCTGGGTAAAAGAAACACTCCACTCATTATTGTTTATGTCTCCTTCTTAGTGCTGTTTATACGAGGGGGGGGGGGAGATAATCTACCTTTTATTTTGTTTAAACTTAATGTTTTTGGATGAAGTTGTAATTGCTGTTCATCAGTTTTTAAATCGGTATTTCAGTTTTTTTTTTTTACATTTCAAATTAAGGTACATTAAAGACTTATAGTAGAGCTAAGAGGATAACTTAGCCTGTAGACCCCGTAGCAGAATTGCAGCAACATTGCCACAGAATGTTAGACTTCTTGCAGAAAGATTTTCTTTTGAAAAGTAACAAAAAAAAAATACTTTTCTTTTCAATAGAAATTTACATGTAATATTTGAATCATGCATTTAGATAACACTTGACGTCCTCAATTTACGCCAATAGTTTCGTAAATCCATGTAACATTTTTATTGTATTTTCGGCTGTTATTGATATTGATTTTATGGTGGATTTTAAATATCCCAATGTATTTCAAACAATATGAAAAATTCGATTCGTGCATTTGAGTATTAACTTTTTAAGGCAATATTTCTATTGAATTTTCAGAAGTAATTGCTATTGATTTCTCCATAGTTTTTAAATCCGATATTTTTTATACAATATTATTTAGTACAACAACTTAGTCTCAAAACGAAACACGCATTTAAGGAAACCGATTTGCTTGATTTCATCGTCACTTTCTTTTTCAACAATTACTACTGACAATTCCATGGTTTTCAATTATTTTTTTGATATGATAATTATTTACAAAATGCAAAGAAGGAAATAATTTGTGCGCCCCCCCCCCAAATGTGAGAATATCACCCATAATATTAGAATAAAAATTTATTACATGTTCAAATAAATACAATTATGTGTATATTTTTGTGCAGACGCAACACTTATATTATTTTAAATGATTAACATATATGTTTGTTATTATTAAGTATCTTGAAGTTATCTTGGTATTAGTACTAGAGAGTTTCGTCGCAGAAGCCCTAAAAAATTCTACCACAGGGCCTGCAGGTACATTATATTTATTTTTCAAGAATGATTACTTAAGTAATTCTGATTACTTAACATGTTCTGAAAGTATTAAAAAAAAAATTCAAATGGTTTTTCAGTCCTGGATAAGCGCCTCGATGATCGAGTGGATGAAATGATAAGCAGGGGACTTCTCTCAGAGTTGATTGAATTTCACAATAGTTACAATAAAAAAGGAAAAAATAAGTAAGTAGTTAATTATGCATATATTTATTCTGAATTTACAGATTCCATGCTATTTCTTTTTATTATTTTATACCATAATTTAGAGGACGTTAACGGACCCTCCACAGAATTTCTTTTCATAAAAACGGACCCTTCACAAAATATTTTAACTTAAAGCGGACCCTTCAGAAAATAATTTATCTTTTAATCGGACCTTCACAAATTTGTTTATTTTCATTATTGTTTTGTTAATCGAATAAACCCTTCCCAGGAAGGGGGGGGAGAAAGACAGATGTAAACGAACTAAGTTTTGTCTTTGGCAGAAGCTTCTTCCTTTATTCGTCTGAATTTAATATTCTGCGCTCAACAGTATGGGCTAAATACCAGATATTTGTATGTTGCATCTCTAATTTAGTTGCAGCAATTACTCTTTATTTTTTAAAATTTAATTTCATTTAATTACAATCTTACAGTGTTGAGCGTAATCTTGTATGTCTTTACAATTTAAAAACTCCTTGAAAAAGTTTTTTGCTATAACAGGACCCTATTTGCACCCTATTTTATATTCACAAATTACGAGTAATTTTTTCACAATTTTACAAAAATTGGCCTTTCACAAAATGCCTGGACAGATCCCTGCGTACAGGGATAGTTCAGCAATCCCGCAATAAAATGATTCAAACAAAAATTATATGCCTAGTTTCATTGATTGCAGAAAAGTGTCTCCTGATATGTCTAAAAACTGATTGTCATGTGTTGGGTTAAATTACTCAGATAATATGGTTTGAAGCATACCAAAGAAACCAAATATAGATATAAAAGTACATATTTGCACAAAATCTCTCCTGGGTTTGAAAAATAATCTGTTAAAAAAGGGAGTGTCCATTCAAAATCAGGACTTTATGAATAACTCCAAGCATTAGTGCTGCTGGCGATTGTGTGATGACATCATAAAGTTTTCAAATATCTCTTCGATCAAGGCTATGTTTCTCTTGGCAGGCCATTATATATAAAGCTTTCTTTCTCAACCTGGACTGAGCTGTACACCTTTTTCTATGATGGTTAGAGCATTCAACTATGACCCCAGAGGTCCTTGGTTCGAATCTTGCCAACAAGCATCTCTCTCACACTCTCCCCCACATTGGTGACTACGGACGCTCGAACACTCAACTATCTCACTTCTCGACAGTTGGCAGCCCTACGCTACATCGTCTTGATTCGACAAGCAAATTGCCTGGATCCATCAAGGCCCAAACTGCACTGGAATGGTGCCTTCACTACTCAATCTTGTGAGATAACTGACAACGAGTCAGACTCACAGGAGTGTGTGGCTTTGTATAATGCTTCCTACCTCACTCTGGATTGCAGTGATGTTAGTAAGAAATGTTAGAAACCGATTTACTTCATTTTCCAGCAAGCAATTGGAAAATAGTTTTTGTCATGGAATAATACATAAAATTGTATTATTCGTCTACATCGTCTTGATTCGACAAACAAATTGCCTGGATCCATCAAGGTCCAAACTGACAACGAGTCAGACTCACAGGAGTGTGTGGCTTTGTATAATGCTTCCTACCTCACTCTGGATTGCAGTGATGATAGTAAGAAATGTTAGAAACCGATTTACTTCATTTTCCAGCAAGCAATTGGAAAATAGTTTTTGTCATGGAATAATACATAAAATTGTATTATTCATCTACATCGTCTTGATTCGACAAACAAATTGCCTGGATCCATCAAGGCCCAAACTGCACTGGAATGGTGCCTTCACTACTCAATCTTGTGAGATAACTGACAACGAGTCAGACTCACAGGAGTGTGCGGCTTTGTATAATGCTTCCTACCTCACTCTGGATGGCAGTGATGTTAGTAAGAAATGTTAGAAACCGATTTACTTCATTTTCCAGCAAGCAATTGGAAAATACTTTTTGTCATGGAATAATATATAAAATTGTATCACCACTTAACTGCATATGGGGCAACCTTCTTATTTGATAAAATATAATGGTACAAAATTATTACTAATGATAAATTTATAGCTGCCAACTCTACTGGATTTTCCAGCTTATGTATCCTAGTTTATGTATATTTTAGAAAGTTATGTATTTTTATCTCCTAGTTTATGTATATTTTAGAAAATTCTCTAAAATTGAGTAAGTTTCCTTGAGAAATCCCTATTGAAATAGAATTTTTGTGCAGATTATTGCTGGCTAGAATATTTAAATAAATGTCACTAATACATATCAAAGCAAGCCTCATTTATAAAATTCAGCTAACTATCTTTGATGAATTTAATGCCTATTAATATTCAAAATTATGAATAAACATAATACATAACATTTCAAGATCATACACAGGGAATTTAAAAATCACCTAAAATAACTGGAAAAATACAGAGAATTTTGTTTCTTATTTTAGTCTTTTAAATAATGGTGACCACTCAAAGTGCGGAATATATAAGGATGATTTACTATAGCATTATTTAGGTATGAACAGCTGTTCCTTTTTTACTCAAAGTGTTTCCAGCAATTAAAACTAGTATAGTTAGGCCAACCTACAAAAAGTACAGTTCTTCTTAGTACTTTGTGTACAGGGAAAACATAGTGAATTTTTTTTTCCAGATAAGAGTGGCAACCCTGTCATACAATGTGAAATCATAACAGGAAAATATTGCAGTTTTTTTATTTTGATGACTATAAAAATCCTTAAAATTCCCTGTGTGTAAAATATTTAGTATATTTTGCAACAATTGTCATTATTTCATAAAATCTACTAGATTTTTTCCCTATCCATGTTGGCAGCTATGTAAATTTTGTCCATTGAACATTTATGGCTTAATTGCATAAACAATAAGTGAGAAAAAATATTTTACCTGCTGGAAAAGAATTTTAAGTTAAGAAGAAATTTGTTCAGCTCAATGTGCATAAGAATTAGTCTTCAGATTTCTTCAGAAGAAAATAAATTGTATAGGGACTTCCTAACAATATCCTGCTCCAAACAGTTGTCAAATATGTTCTTTCTTTTTCTTTAAAGGAACAAAAGTGTGTTGCGAAAATCCAAACTTTATATGTTACCAATGCCGGGAAATAGCAATACGAACATATAGCCCGGCCGCGTGATATGATTCTTGTATAATTTGAATCTTGGGAAATAATACACCCCTTCGGTGTTTCGAGTTATTTAAGTTACTTTTTACAGCATTGGGATTGTCGAAGAGACAGAGAATGACCAATTCAACCCTTTTTCTGGGGTTACATTCAAAAATTGCTTATAAAAACGATTTATTCTTTAAAAAGTTATTTTACCTAAGTTTTGAAAAAAAATTGTCAAACTTGTTTTTTTTTTTTTTTTTTCGTCCTTTAAAAAAAAAAAAATTCAACCATTAATTTATGTTATTAATAATAGCTTAAATTTTTTAGCAAACACCAATATAGTGAAGGGATATTCCAATCTATAGGGTTCAAAGAGTTTCATAATTATATTTCTCTGTCTGATGAAGAAAAAGAAAGTGCTGAAGGAATAAAACTTTTAAACCATGGTAAATCTTTTTAAATAGCTACTTTTATTGTTTGCTCTTAATCTTTGTTTGTCGTAATTTTCCTAATTAATTCGTATATATATATATATTTTTTTAAATTCTCTATAAGAAAAAAAAACGTACACATAATAAAAGGCACTATATTAGTACTATATTTATATAGTTAACAGAAAGAAGAGAGGAAATTGGATATTATGAGAGTTATCCAATTTCCTAGTATTGTCTAGGAATTCTCATAAAAACGCAAAGGGGGAAGAAAAAAGAAAAAAATTTTCTGTGTGTCTCAAAAAATCTTGTGCGGTCAAAAAAATTTTAAATTGAACTCGATAAATGATATCCAGCAGTAAGTAAAAAAGCATAACATTTATTCTTTCATTTAAGAACTTATATTAGAATCTTACATTCTAGAAACTGTTCTGTTACTTCAACAAAAAATAAAAGGCTGAAGACAGAATTAATGAAGTCAAAGAAAATAATGTCCTTACTTAAACCTGAAAGTTACTAATGGTTGAAACTCTTCCATAATCTATTTTTTAATCTCATTATTTTAAATATTTATGCTTTTTTTTTTAAATATTATGCTTAAATGTCTCTTAGAAACTGAAAATAATTATTTTATTTTTTAATGATTAACGTGTGCTTCAGGGTATTGTTTTCTAATATCCAAGTATAAAAAAATAGTCTTTAAAAATATATTAAAGTAAGTCTTAAACTTGGCCAAACTATTGCTATCGAACAGTATGTAATCATAAAAATTAAAGATAAAAACTCTATAATAAAATATTTATAGAGTCATTTGTGACAACTTTTGAGTTATTTTTCAGACCTTAAGCTGTTCTTTTTTAGTATTACTGGGCATACTGAGAAAATGTTCTGGTTATTATTTTTGAAATTAAGTGTAGTGTTAAATAGCTTGACTCAAAAGAAGAAGGAACAGATGTATAGTTTGTCTAAAATAAGAATGCCCTAGACATTTGTCTGGGCTTGTGTTGCAATGACTATGGTAATGACTAGGACTGGACTATAAATCGGTGTATCAAGGCATATCGATTTAACGCATATATCGGCAAGACGATGCAGCGACTTTCATTCAAGGCGATGCATCATAAATCTGATTTAAGCCGTCGAGTAAAGACAACGAGCGCAAAACGACATAGCGATATAAGACACACAAGGATATAAGATAGCGATATAAGACTCTTCTCTTACGTTCCGATGTCGACTCGCACTGTGGAAGACGATGTTCGTTTCGTTATGTTGAAATGGCCTTGATTGGTGAGCTGTAGAATTAGAATCAGAGTTTTGAGAACACATATCGTTATATCGCATGTTCCTTTTCGCACTTCTTAGCTTTTTTTTTCTTTGCCGCGACTTTTCTTGTAGATTATTTTCAGTAGGACTAACTTCGTGATCGCCGATGTTACCTTGTTCTGAAGGCCATCTATTGAAAAAAATATATAAAGAAGAGTTTCTTCATAAATTAGATAAGTTTCTTTTTTTAAGAAAACTTCTTTTTATTTTTAAATGTGAAAATTATCCGCAATCTAATTTAGGCACCATAAAGAATTTGTTAGGTTATTTTTTTACTTTCTTTTAATTTATTAAAAACTTAAAACAACAAAATTTATAAATTTTGTTGTTTTCATTTTTAGAAATAAAGTTAAAACGAAATTTATTTTTGTCGTTTTGATTTAGACATAAGTCAATCAACTTTGTTTATACAAAAAAATTTGAAAGGTTTGCGTATTTTATTCATTTTTTTAAATCACTTGGTGCTTTGTTTTATTAGAGAGTATAATAATTTTTTTAAAAAAATATTCTGTTCATATTATTTGTTAATTAGCTAAATATATTATCGAATATCACAATTTTTTTATTTTTAAGAAATTAAATCTTACTTTGTTTTTTGGTCATTATTTAATTTAATTTAATTATTTATCTGAAATGATAAGGTCCCGCAGTGGACTGATCGTTTAGATCACTGAAGTCACACAGATCACTGAAGTCAAGCATCACTGGCTGCGGTCAGTGTGCGGGTGAGTGACCACTTGGATCAGTCTGCGTAGGGACCGAGGGTGTGTGGTATTGGTCCTCGTTAAACTGTTCTACCGTAAAGTGCTCGACTTCGCGTGCAGGTCGTCGGGCTACCAAAGCGGGTGTGCCATCCCCTCTGCAGAGGATCAAATTTGTGATGGAATGTCTTCGGATCATTTTTTCTTTTGTCAAAATGATTCAAGATGTTTTAGTATTTTTAATTTTAAAAAAATTCTCCAAAAATTGGTTGGTTATAATTTCTTTTTTCCATAGCTCTACAGCCCTTTGTGGTCCCTGTCTTGTTTCATAATACTATTCCATACAGCCTTCTGTTTTGACTAAGAAGATAATTATATTATATACATAATATTAAGTAGTATATGTATCAAAATTGGGTGCCATTTGAAAGTATAGATGAATAAAATTGTTAAACATGTCTTAAAAATTATGAAACTTATATAAATCTTTCATATTATTTTGATGTTTTTCGTACAGTTTTGTTTTTAAACTATATTTTAATTGCTATAGTTTTGTCAGATTTGTTGAAAATTGTCTTGTCTGTTACTGGACATATTTAATTAAATTAAACCACTTAAATTTTAGCCCACAATAGTTGTATATTAGAATTAATTGTAACTTTAGAGTTTTACTATAGATTAAATTAAGATTTTTAAATTTAGAAAGCATTGCTTAATTTCTTTTAAACTTGTTTTCGTCAGATCTGTTATGATTCTAAAAGTATTTTTTTATCATTAAGTACTGTAAAACATAATTAAAGATTTACTTTTATTGTATGTTTTTGTATTAGATAAAGAAGAAATTATATGAACCTTTTACAGTACTAATAATGCATGACTTTGCATTGACAATTGTTTCACAATTGTAAAATGCAACTGAGTAGAAAGCTTAATTATTGGAATGGAATTTGTGTATAATTTGTCTACGATAAGAACTCCCTCCACCACAAAGTCTAAGACCATCTGCTGCTATGAAACAAGAATAGTGCATTTCAGGGAGGGTAGCTTCTCTTCACTCTAGGGCTAACACAATGGACCAAAGAAAAAGATTGCCTTTCTCTCGTCGACCCGACCCTAAACAGTGTCTCCACACCCCTACTTGAAATAGTTATGCCTCGTTACCATAGTCACCGCTACGGTATCAGACGAATGGCTAGGGGAGTTATTACTTTAGACAAACTATAATAACGTTTTAGTATTTTCGTTTTGGACAACTATTTTTAATTTCCCTTTATTTGATTTTCTTAAAATGCTATTAAATGCTTTATTTAATTATCTTAAAACATTGTACTCTCTATAGTAGAAACTGTTTGTTTATAAGTATGACACAAAGGAAAAATTTTTAAAGTTTCTCAGAATTTCTGAAATAAATACTTATAAGATGGACAACAAATGGCACCAAAACATGAAAATTACCCACACTTAAAACACTGATTGGCATTGGAGTTTAAAAAAATTTATGGCAAAATCAGTTTTTTTCTCTCTCTCTCTCTTTTTTGTATATATTGTTATAAAAACTTTTTTTTTTTGCATTAACAACAAATAACTGAAGGCTGAAATATCAAGAGAGTGGGCAATAAGCATGAGCACTTAAACATAAATAAATACAAATTTTTGAATGAAATAAATATACTTTGGGCAATCAAAAGCTGAAATAAACTGAGCTTTAAGTATGTCAAAAATGGAAGGTTAAAAACTCTTATATATTTTTGTTTTAACTATGCTTATTAATTTGTGCCAGTAGTGCCTACAATTTAGAAACATAATTTAGCCCTAGTGGGAGAATTGTGGCGATGCGCCGACATTGTCGTAGAACGTTTCAGAGTTCTTGCAGAAAGATTTTTCCTTTGGGAAATAAAAAGTTTAGTTTTCTTTTCTGCAGAAATTTTAAAAGATTTTATTTTTTCTTCAGAATTATATTCAAAAGATGCCTTTCTCGCACATTGGAGTTGGAAAAAATTCTTATGGTTTTTCTATTTTCATTTGAGAATAATGGAAAATAAAGAAATAATGAATTGAGAAATTTGGTTTTCTTTTCTGTAGAAATTTTCATTCTATTTTTTATGCTGTTATTACTATTGATTTAATGTGATACTTTTAATACCATATTATTTATTAGAACAACTGAATTCCGAAGTGAAAATACTCATTTTAGTAACCCCTTTTTGAAGAGTCTGTGATTCGTGTGATTTCGTCATCGATCTTTTCTTTTTTCCGGTAGTTACTACTGCTACGGATCTCTACATTTTTTTATTATTTTTAATGTGATGATAAATTACGAAATGTGAAAAAAGAAATCGTGTGTTATCCCCCTACAAAATGTGACAATATTGCCCATAATTTTGGAGTAAAAAACTATTACATATTCAATTTAAAAAAATTATTTTATTTGATCAGAAAAAGAAAAAAAAAAATTTTGAAGTTGACGCTTCTGTTACTTAAAATTAGTAACATGTATATTTGTTATTTTCATAAGTATCTTGCAGAAAGATATCAATATTAGAGAAGTATGTCGCTGAAAGTCCGAAAAAATTCTGCCGCAGGGTAATTTAGTTTCAATGATGCATCATAATTAACAGTTAACTATGCTTTTTTATTCTTATATCTCTCTCTCTTTTTATATAAATTTTATGAGTTTCTATGAGAATAAGACTTAAAATTGTTGTGTCTGTTCTAAAGGTTTAAAGCAGGTTTTCATCTTTTTTACAGCAATTGAAGATATGAAGTTAGCTACCAGACAATATGCAAGAAAACAAAGAAAGTGGATTGTTAACAGGTTTTTAAGAAGTTGGTATTTATAAGTATCTCTAATCTATCTTAAGTATTGTATTCTTAGAATTTGATTTTCTTTATTACCTATTTATAAAAGAGATCTTATTGACCTATTATTTAGGGCAACTTTTGATCTATTATCTAGCTAATTTGTGATATCACCAAATAAAAACTGACGATTTCTATTTTCAGTTTCATGTTTCAATAAGTGGTTAGACTTTTAACTGTTTTATCCACACAAATAAGAGTGACAAAACAAATATGTGAAGGTCGAGATTTGATTATGTATAAGTGTGTGACTATTAAGCTCTTGCTTTTTTTTTAACTTTTGTATTTACAATTGCATACCTGCCAAGTCTCCTGTTTGTTAACGAAGACTCCTGTATTTTACGACTATCTCCTGTTTACCAGTTTATTCTCAAATTTCTCCATATTTGTTGAAGAAAAAAAGTAAGTTTGGGATAAAATATTTGCTGATGGCAAAAAGTACTTCTTTTTTTCTCAGCAGATGGAGCTGCAGTATGTTGAGTGTTAATAGTTAAAGTAATTATAAATAATGGTTTTAAAAAAATTATAATTTTTTACTTCGCTAAATGTAAGTGCATTTCCAATTTTGAATTTCTCTTTTTGACTTGCATGATGTATCAAAATTTTACTTGTAGCCTGAAAAATATCGCTAGTTGAATCTCTGTTATTTTATTTCTTCAATGTTGTCAGGTATGCAATTATCGTAGCACCTGTCCTCATTAATAAAAAGATTTCCTGTTCTTGTAGTATTTTGTTTTTACATTAACTAATTAAAACAAATTTTTAAAAAAATTATTATTTTTTCTGGCTAAACACTTCTACTAATTTTCCTTCCAAAACATGTAAAACAGTTTGAATGACATGTAAACAGAAATCTTTTTAATTCTCAAAGAAAACTTTTGGAAAAGAAAATATTATACAGTGCAGGGGTGGCCAAGCTTCTTGATAGTCGAGCCATTTTTCTCGAGCCGCAATTAAATACGTATTTAAAAGGTATGAAAAAAATATTTTTACATTAATAATCAGGGAATAATTGGTGACAGCACTTGTTAGTAATTCTTTGAGATGCTTTTTAGTTAATACTGATTGGTGTTTCACGAATTTTAAACTAGAATAAAGTGATTCACATAAGTATGTTGCTCGGAATAATTCCACAAGCAGCATTTTTTAATTCAGGATACTTCAATTTTGGTACAAATTTCCAAAATTCAGTAATCGACATCGACTTAATTGTAGAGTTTGATCTTCTTGCATCTCTATTTCTAATTCTCCAGATGCTTTTTGGGTCATAATTATATTAGAGATGGAAAACTCACCTTAAATTATGTTAATTTCAAATGGATTCAGAAAAAAATTGAGAGACTTTGAAATCTATTTTGGAATTCAATCAATATTTCATTTTGTTTTTTTGTATACTCGTTGAGTTTTTCTTGTTTAATATTGGAACAAATTTTTTTTAATTCGAGGAAAATGACAAAATGTTTTATTTTTAATGACTTTTTGAAAAAATTATAATTTAGATTGAAAACTAAATGTACACTATGAGAGATCAGATATTATTTTATCTTTTCCCTGCAATTGTAAATTCATTGTTTTCAAATGTTCCATGACATCAGTTAAAACATTAAGTCTTGTAACTACTTGTTATAGTCTAATTCTGAATAGGTAATATCCTTTTCTTTTAGAAATGTAGTTATCAGATCAAACAAAAGCAATTTAATACGTTGTAGCTAGATAACCATCTAACAATGCAAAATAAATTAATGTCATTTGGAAGTTCTTCATCTTTTAATTCTTTAAGGAAATTTTTAATTGTCGATGATTTTTCGCATTAGTGCGAATCTAATTTACAATGTGTAGCACTGTTTTCATAACATCAGGTTGTTTTAAATATTTTGTAACGAGATATTCTCGGTGAATTATGCAGTGAATCGGTATGAATTGTGGAATTTGAGAATCATCTCTTAAAACCCCAATAAGACCAATTTTTTTTTTTACCCAGCATTGCCGAAGCTCTATCAGTTGTAATGCTTACAAGATTATTAAGAAGCACATGAATAGTTTCATTATGGAATCTAATACATGTTTAATATCGACACCTCAAGTTTACTCTTGAAGTGCTTCTAAGATCTGTGATATCTGTCGATTCGTCAAGGAACGATAATAATTTTTTTAAAAATATAATAGCACAAAAATGAAAAGGGAACTCGGGTACATTTATCGAGAGCCACAAATAATCCTTCAAAGAGCCGCAGGTTGGCCACCCCTGATACAGTGTGTAAGTAACAATAAAAATTATTTTTTACTCTATGAATTTATGCATTCCCTATGAATTCAGACTAAATTTGTCAATGAAGATTTCTCAGAGTGGTTGTTACCACTTATGTCTTCTAATTACTATTTTCATTTATATTTTTAAGTTTATCTCATAAATTCAAAAAAAAGAAGAATTTTATATCATGTTACTTAACTTCCTAAATTAGGTTCAAATCTGTAATAAAATACCTTTCATGATTTTCATCTTTATAATGTAACAAATTTGTAAGTATGTTTATGATGTAATTAGTCCTTTATCTGTGTTTATACACTAGTTTCAAACAAAGTACGATTTTCCAGTCCCAACAGTGGTCTTGTGTATGTAGAAAAAAGCCAACCATGCCCTTTAAATGTTACTTAAATAACAAAAAATTGAAAAACAGTCTTCCATTTGCTTGTTTGAACTGCTCTCATATATTTTGTTCCTTTTATTTTGCACTTTTTTTGTGTACGTGGAAAGCTGCTTTTTCACATAATAATATTTTTTAATTGATGATGCTTTGCTTTTTTTTTTCTATTGATTTTCAAAATATTATAGGGTGCGTAGCATTCTTAAAAAGTGCTTAAAGGTATTTATTTTTTATTTATGTTTTTTAAAAGCCTTTAAAGTGCTTTTTTATTCAGGGTTTGTAAAAAGTGCTTAATTTTCTGTCTTTTAATAAGAGGTTATTTTTCTTTGTCGTGTCGATTGTCGTTTTAAATTACAAAAAAAAGGCAGGATTTTTCCCAATTTTCTCTGCAATATTCATCAGAAACTAATAATTTTATCATGATTATGTTAAGTTTTTGAAAATGTTCTTGAATTTTATTGATTTTATGTTTATAAATTAAGAACTTTAAATTATAGAGAGAAAAAAATTATTACTGAACAGACCCTAATTATGATTTATTTTTTTTTTGAAACAGATTAAAAATATATATTGAGTGCTTAAAAGATGCTTATTTTTTGTTGAAAATCTGGCTATGCATCCTGTATTACATACTACCCTATTTGTGAATGGTTTTTCAAAGATCTATTTCAATCCTTTGTACTTCAGAGTGATTTGAGGAAATTCATGGATCCAATACAGCAGTAAAGAAATGCTTCAATGAATTATCAAAGATATATTTACTTATGAAAGTAATAATGTTTGTATCACTAAACTGAACTGTTATTATACACTTCTGTTATTCACTTTTTTATCCTTATTAATATGCATAAAGTTTTTTCAAATTCGAGCTTTTTTATTTGTATTTAGTTAAAAATTATTTATCAATTGGCTTGAAGATTAACGTTATTGTTTAATCTAGATTTCAATTATAACAGTTTGAAATTTTAATTTAAAATTTTCTTTTAAAAAAAGTTCTTGGTTTAAAAGAATTTTTTTTTTCCAAGTGGTTTTTCCACTTTAGAAAAAACTTGCCATCCCTGGTTTTTGTGAAGTCACAATCATCCCTGTATTATTTCAAATGTGTTTCACTCTTAAAATCAGTGAATTTCTGTTTTCAGATTTTTTTTTTTTTTTCTTTTTTTTTTGTTCTTTTTACCAGAATTACCCTTATGAATCGGGGAGGGGGGGAATAATTTAAGTGCAATGTGCAGTTCTTTTTTATTTTTCACAGGTATTTAATTTATAGTTGCTTTCTGGAATTAAAATAGATTTAATTATCTTGAACCTCAAACAATCTTTTTTTTTTATATATATTATAAATTATATTATTGTAGATTGCTTTTTTTATATTGTTTTATATACATTGTAAAAAGTAAGGAAAATGGTTTATTTTTAAAAAAGCAGTTGTTCAATTGGTAAATGGACTAAGTAGAAACTTATGAAATGTAAAAGAGAAGGTTAGAAAAATGAAAAAAAAGAGGGTTGGGTCTAATAGATAAGTTTTGAATTTCTTATAAATACTAGACTAATTAATGTTTGAAGTTATTGTTTTATGCAGATATGTCATGCCATGCATTTTTTGAGGTGGTTTATTTTAATAATTAACCAAAAGGCTACACCATGGAGAAAAAAACCAACTTAATTATTTTTCTGTGCAGATTATTTATTTTTTATATTTAAGATTACTAAAGCAACTATTTTTATGGATAATTGTAGTGGAAATCCTAGAAAAGTACAGGCATCATTCAGTAGCCCTGCACAAAATATTCCGGGTGACCAGAGGGGAAAAAATGTCACAGGGCATTAAAAATAAAGTAAAGCAAATAAAAATAAGATTTTTTTTTTTTTTTTTTTTTGTAAAAACTTAAGCAGAAGAATTACTTCAAGTTGTGTTCAATTTTTTGTATTGTACTTAATAAGATTTTTTCCTCTTTTTTTTTTTTTTTTTTTTTTTTTTTTTTTTTTTTTTTTTAAATAAATAATACGGAGGAATTACTAACAAGTTGTGTTCAATTTTAAACTGATTTATTTTATTAATTTCTTATTTTTTATGTGTTCTTACTCAGAACTTTGCTTCTGCATTCATTTAATAGCTTTTACGTAACTGAAATTTAAATAATATAAAATTTTGGATTTAAATTAATGCCTGTGAAGGATTTCGTTTTGTGTGTATTCAAATTGTATGTGTTTTATTTCTTTTTTATATCTTATCTTCATTTGAAATTATTTCAATAATAAATGCGATGTGATACACACTATTTCTTATGCTTTGTTAACTCTCAGGGTTTCTTTATTTTTCATCAGGAATTTTGTTAGTAAGTCACTCTCCTAGTTTTATAAATTTTTTTATTGCAGAACCAGACAGACAGGTTCCACCCGTTTATGGTCTTGATGTGACTGATTTGAGCTTATGGGAAGAAAATGTTGAACAGCCTGCTATTGACATTGTCAACTCATTTATAGAGGTTAGCCATTTTAACCATTTTTTTTTCTAATGAAAAACTATCGATTTTTGTTTTGGTTTCTTTCTAGTAATTTTCTTTTTTTTTTAAAAACTTTTTTTTTCATTATTAAGAGCTTTTAGGCTTTCTTTTTTTCTGATTTCTACTTAGCTTTTTTTCTTTTAAAAAAAACTGTGGTTTTTATGACAGAGACATTAAGATCCTTTCTATTAGACTTGATTCTTTTGTTTACGATTTTTGCTCTGGTTTCTATCTAGGTGTTTTCATTTTAAAAAATATCTGTTTTTATTATGACATGAAAATTAAGATGGTTTCTTTTAGACTTTATTCTTTTGTTTTCAGTTTTCCTTGAAAATACAGTAATAGAAAAGCTAAGATGTTCGTTTTCAGAAGTTTTTTTTTTTTTCTAGAAATGTTTTTTTTTTTTTTTTTTTTTTGGATACTTTTGTTCAGAAAAATATTATTTTTAGCATTAAAAACTTGTTTTAAGAATCAAAGGGATATTTTTTTATTTCCCTCTCTCTTTTTATCCACTTCACGACTTAATTTTTATTTAATAGCTCTTAGTCAGTTTTTTATTTAACTGAAGTATTTTTATAGATTACTATTGTGCTTTTTTTTTCCCTTGATATCATAGAGGTTTCATTAATGACTAAAATTATGTTATTTAATCATTTATAAAAGAAATGTTCGTTAGATGCCCTTCAAAAATGACTGGTATTTGTTTTAGAACAAGACTGTTTACAAAGCATTGCCCATTGAGGAAGGAACTAATGATGTCCAAGAAACACATTTTTGTGAAGTTTGTGAGAAAATTTTAGTGGGTCGTCAAACTTGGCAAAGTGAGTCTTTTACATTTAGTATTTGCATACATGGATTATGGTGAGTTTGTTAAAAAGTTATACATTTGTAATTTAATTTTCCTCCAAATAGACAATCTTTAACGTGTATTCAAGCAGTTAATATATATATATTGCTCTGAGTGACATGTCAATGACTCGATAGCCCAGGGTTCTCGAAAAGTTTTTTCCTGCTAGTGTTTTTCAGCTTAAGACCAAAAGGTCTTTTTGTAAGTCATCTATCCATCTCAAATTCTGCCTTTTTCAGTGTGCCGCATTGAAATCTCTTTTTGTGGTGCGGTCTTCGTCCATTCTGATAACGTGTCCATTTTATTCTTTGTTGTTTAATAATGCCAGGCTCCTGAGTGACATATAATGTTTAAAATAGAAAACTGCAGACACAAAATTTTAAATGTTTATCATTTCATTAAGAGATAATATTTAAAATCGCTAAAAGTATTTATAAATGAGTGCGGCCATTAATGTTATGGACTAAATCTGAGTTGGCCTCACACCTAAAATTAAAACTTCATGTGTGTGTTTATTAAGTTTTATTCTATCATTAAAGGCATCATATATTTCACTAATCTGCCATATTATAATTATTGCATTAAATTATTTATGTTGAGTTAGCAAAAAATGCATCCCATGGCTTCTTGGATGTTCTATTTTTAAATAAGGAAGCTGCTTCATTATTATTTTTTTCGTATAATGCTTTAACAAGCTAAGACTGCTTTATTTACTCTTTTACTAGTATAATTGCTTTAAATTTATTGTTTTAATGGTGAGTGTAGTGTTATCTACCACTACAAAAATACAATTCCAATTCACTAGCATATATGACATGCTAACTCGATTCTATGTTGGGGTTCCTTTTCATAGACGAAGGTTGACTTTGTCGATATGACTCACCATAGGCAGCAGTGGCGGATCCACCCCACCCCAAATTGAAGCAAATAATAAAAAAATTTGATAGTTTACAAAGGAAATAAAATATTTTAAAAATTATTTAAGGGGGCATATACACCTAGGTAGGTCGAAAAAATAAATTTTTTTCCATCTAATTATGTTTCAAGAATCCAAAAGATTAACGAAATTCTTCATAGTTTCATTGTAAACATTACATGTCTTATATACTAGTGAATTGATGTTTTTAATATATCCGGAATAATATTCAGTGAATGGATACCACTAGTTACCAAATTTGCGAAAGAGCTGTCTTTCCTCTGTTGCAGCCGAGTATGTACAGTCCGCAAAAAAAAAAAACGAATCACCCTGAATAACTTTCGTTCTAATGATCGGATTTTCACGAACTAAGTGTCAATCTTAATGGTTCCTGGGGGTGACCTCAAATATGCTAATTAATTAGTGCTAACTATTAATTAAGTTACGAAATCAGACACAAAAACGTACTTTCTCTGAATAAACATGCATTTTTTTTTACATATTTGGATTCCTTATCTTCAAAATATAGGGGGTAGCCGCAATCTGGTAAATATGGTCCCCATAGTTTGGTCAGGAGAGCGATTCAAAGTTCGTACCCCTTAATGTTAATTTCGCTTTTTGCGTTTTCAGTCATATTTTCAAAACTAATGAAGCAATTCAAAAAAAATTGCACCCACTCATAAAACTCATTTACCCAAAGATAATTTCATGCAAAAAATAATTTTTAATAATTATTTATTATTTTTTATTATTTAATTAAAGTGAGGATGAAAAAATATTGAATTATAAGGTATGAATTTTTTTATACCATATTAATTTACATATTTTTCAATTGAAAAATCTAAAGTTTCAACTGTTTTTATTTATTAGAAGCTGAGAAAAATTAAAATTAATTATTTTTAAAAAAATAATTTGGCGACAATAAAGAAATAACTAATTGGGGCGATTAATATTAAAATGTGATAAACTTGGGAGGAACTTGATTTCTCGCGTGTAGCGTAAAATTTCATTAATATTTTTTTCGCTAATAATCGTTTGCTAATCTTTTTATTTTTATTTCTTTCACACTATAAAATACTATGTTTCTTTTTTAGTCATTTAATAATTTATTTGCAATTTAGTAGAGAATTTTGAATAAAAAACACTTTATTCAACAAATGCCTAGTTTTAAAAAAGCGTGCTTCTGATAGAATACACCAGATTGTGCTTATTTAATGTGATTATTTTTTATTTATTTTTTATTTTGTTTTTCAATAACTGATACAATTTCAATAATATACATACGTATGCATAGATTTGGAATAATATATTTATCAATTTCTTGAATATATATTTTATAAATATTAATAAAAATAGGTAGTCAACATTTTTAAACATCTCTCACAACATCGCAAATTTCTCAACATCTTATAGGGTAAACTAAACAATGAAGGAACACTTAAGCTTAGCTTGCCTTTAAAAAAAATTTATAAAAATTTCAAAATTTGTAATTTTGACTAAATGATGGTGTTGACATATTTGTTATTAAATGCAAATTATGTAAAAAAAGTTAGATAACTTACATAATATTGTTTTAAGCTTTTGGTGGTTTAAATAATAAGTAGTAAGATGACCAAGTGAAGGAACAGTTTTTACCAGTGAATAAACACTAAATTTTCCAGAGAATGAACACTTAATTTTGATAATGTTTGATGCTCGTTAGGAACCCATAGGCCACACAAATGTCTAAAAACAAGATTTTTCTTGGAATTACGACATATAACCATAGTTAATGTGGAAAATGTTACTTTTTTTTCAGTCATGGAATGGAAAGTAAAATATGTTTGAATACATAATTTTAAAAAAATGTTTTTAATTTTTTTCTCACAGTTTAATAGTCTGTTCTAAATTATGAATGTTTATCATTGTGTAATCTGATGATGTTTTTATTATTATTATAATTCGATCATTTTTTGTTTAATCTTTTCCTCATATTTTTTAAGCTTTTTTTTAAAATCTTTTTAAGTATTTTTTTTCTCTTCGTCATGAGTAATTTATTTCTTTTTCTTTTGATTTAACCTTCCTCTTTTTTCCAAATTTTTGGCCAATGTAAATGTATCTTCGAAATTTCTTTTGATTTTCCAGTTCTATTTCCAGAATTCCTCACTGGATAATAAATGAGAAAAAGGAGTTTCGAAGTTTGAGTAAAACCCATCTCTCATTGACTTATATCTAGTAGTTACTTATGAAACCAATCGTTTTTGCAACTAACAATGCCTCAAGAGGACTTATCTCAAAATCAGTTTTCAAGATACTTTCATTATTAATGTTAGTTGTCTCAGCTTCAGAGCCAAAACTTGATTATACAATTGTTCTTTTTGAAATAAATTCTTCAATATTGAGAAAAGCGCAGGCTATTGGATATTTGGGAGATTATACTTTTCTGTCAATGTTCCTTTAAAAATTTGCAACATAACTTGTGAGATTTCCTTCTCAAGCTTCTGAAGAAATAGCGCATCGTTACTCTCGAAGCATGTGTTTTGTTGATAAGTTGTCTTGCTCATTAATTCTTGGTGTCTGTTTTGCATGCATTTGTTACAGTCAACGTTTTCTACATCGAACGAAAAAATATCGCATTTCATAAAAGCATTTTAACTTCATCAGTTGATGCCTCAAATCTTATTTAAAAATGGATGTAAAATTTTCTAGGCATATTGTTTTACAATTCTTTTGTTTTCAAGATCTAACGAGATTTCCAAGAATTACGTAGAAAACTAAACCAGAAAATTTGTTTTGAGGAACAAAACTTGCTCAGTTTCAAATTGATATGAGATTTATACCTATCCAGAAGAAGCAAAATTAGGAATTTGATTGCATTTTTAATTAGCCATGGGTAGAAACATTTGCAATATATTTGTAAAATGTTGCTGTGGTCATCGTTTCATTTCATGAATAGCTTTTTCCAATGAAATATGTAGCAGGGACTGATTCTGTAATATCTCAATGAATTCTTCTGTAAGGAAAAACTACCAATGGAGGTACTTTTTCTTTTCTAGGTACTTTAGAATATAAATCCTTATAATTTTTAAGGCCGCAGATTTTTCCCGTTTAAGGGCAGTATTCAACTCTTGTTTCATTCGCATTGTAAATGCAATCACTTTATAAAAAGATGCCAGGGCTACTTCCCTCCTAAAGATTCTCTGAAGTTCTAAAAACCAGTATTTCGAATATTATTCTCAAAGGGAAGTTTTGCCTTTTGAAATTATCTTCGCATTGCACAGAGTTATCGGTGGATGTCACCTTAAAAAAACTTCACCCATTTTTCACCTAGATAATTGTCTTTAAATTGATTTTTCCTACCAGTTCCCGTTAGGACATTAAAGACGGCAATAGGATAATAATTTAGCTAATTATTGGCACAAAATCCTGCAAAGATTCCATTCAAGCTTTTATTATTATATTTAGTTGTTATATTTAGTTAATAAACATAGTTTATTAAGGAGTCTAAGGTATGATGTAATAACTAATCACTACATTTATGAAGATAAATAATAAATAAATTATTATTATAATTCTTTAAATTTAGCAATTAAATTTGCATATTTAAATGAAATAGTTATAGGAACTATTCATACAACATTTAACTGAATTTTAGGAGTCCTCTATGTCGCTGAACTACTAATTATCCAAGTAAAATCATATTTCACACATACTATTCATTCACTGGGAAATCTATTCTCAGTGAAGGAACATGCCTGTCCCTTCACTGGTTAGAAGTTGTTTTTTTTATTTTTAACATAATTTTGATGTATAATATAACTAAAGGTACAAGAAAATTAAAATTTTTCATTTATTTTCTTTAACTTGAAAAAATCCCAATTAAGGAACACTTGTTTATTCATTGGTTTTTCATCGTTTGATAATCCAGTTAATAAACACCCCCTAATCTCAGTACTTGCTTATGTTATGATGCTTAAAATAAATAAAACGTAACTTCAATGACCATATTTTGAATTCTTTTTTTCACAATGAAAAGAAAAAGCATTATTATATGCAATTAATTGTAGTTTAAACGGATAACAACAACCACTGACCTTATAATTTTGTCGAAGAAACAAGGCGTTGACCAGATACTAACAAATTCAAAACTTTTTCCAGAGAAGACTCAAAGGCCAGATAACTAAATGCATTGTTAGAGGACTTCCTATTGTTAGGTAGTAAGCTACTCTTACCAATCAATCTAAATTAAAACGTTTAAAATCTTATTTCTAAGAAATATCTATGAAATGCTCCTTCATTTGTTGGTTTACCCTATATCATCCTAATCTTAAAAGAAATTTCCGGAAGTGTATCGCAGAACTATTTTACCAACTATTTAATAAAATTTTAAAATTCTTATTCTTTTTCATTTTACGTTTATTATTTCTTCATTAATATACTAATAATTTTTTTAGAACTTTAATTTAGATTTTCCTTAATTTAGGTTTCCTTTTCAAGTTATAGTCAAGTTTTTTTTAAAGAATTATTGTCTGCTAGCTAAGAATAAAACCTTCTTAAGAAATTAAAAACATTCAGCTGTTTAAAATTATTTAATGCAAAACAGCTGATTATTTGTTTAGCATACTATTTTTTTTGAAAAAAGAATATAAATTATTGATTGTCTTTTTTTTTTTTTTTTTCTTGTGACTTCAACTTAGATTGTCTAAAATAGTGTTGATGTTTTATAAGTCACTACAAAGAGGATAAAGATACCGAACATAAAAAGCTGTGGAATACGTAGCGAATTTTTTTAGTGTCTTAAAATATCTCAGTATCTTAAATGTCGTCCTACTATCTTAGTTGCGAAATTAAATTTTTAATTATCTGACCACGTGTGATTCACTAATTATTTCATTATATCTTTTACTCTTTATGATACCAAGTAGATTTTTTTTTCTGATAATATACTAAACTATTTAGTTTAATTTTTTACTTTAGCATGATTTCCAAGATATTATTGTAGTATAATTTGTTATCAGGAAAATGCCTTATTTTGTTATTCAGGAAATAATAAAATTGAAATCTGTAAGGATTCCGAAGCTGTGCACACAATACACAATTTCCGACCTTATTTTAATAAAAAAAAATTTTTAAAAAAACGTGGCAAGTAGGCTAACATACTTTTTACAGAAACTGTGAAAACTAATTTTTCCTATATTTCGTCAAAAGAGGATAAGAATGATATTGCTCCAAAGGACCTACTCAATTATTTCGCTATTTCCAGAATGAAATCTGTTTGATCGAAACATATTATTCCTTGAAAATTACACGAGGGAAAAATTAACTTTTATGATTTATCTAAGCTTATTCCATTTATTTAATGATAGCGGTATTAAGGTTAAGGATATGCGTCGGAAGCTCCGTTTATTATTTATTATACTACATGCATTAAATCATGTAGCTTGAATAATTTATTTTAAGTAAATTATTTAATAATTTTAAGCAAATAAGGGCGTAAAAATAAACTCGATCGAAATACTCCGAAAGTATACCCTGAAATATATGTAGAATAAACTTTGGAATCAATATATAAAAAATACCTTTTCAAACAACTTCGAGTAGGACAGAAACGCTAACTTGTTTAAAAAAGTTGTCCTTGTTACTATTTAATTTCGATTCCTGGTACTAGGGGACATTCCATTTTCACATTCGACTTTTGAAATTTCAATTGTAAACGGAATTTTTTTATGACCTTAAGCTAAAATGTTAAGGCTTGCAGCAAAAGAAAATTTTTTTTTTTTTTACTGCATTAATTTTTTTACAAAGTAGTGAATTATTATTTTTTCAATCTAAGAACCTGTGCCTATAACATATGTAAAACTTATTTTAATATCAAGTGAAATAATTTAATATGTTGTGTAACTAAATGGATAATCCCAAGAAACTGAATCGAAAATATAAAAACTTCATTGATTTAAAAAAATAATAGATGATAATAAAAATAGACATGCTTTGAGCGTCCAATAATAAAAGTCACAAGTTATCCAAGCCCGACAAGTCTTGAGAATGGGCGATTATATTTGAAAACTCGAAACATGTCGACTTTTACTTCCCTCTTCATATGTTTTGAAGCCAGTTGAGTTTTTATCGTCAATTATACTGTTTTACATTTGGATCTTGATCATTATTTTGATAAGGATTTTACACTCGTTAAAGGAAACATATGCATTTTAATATTTTATCAGGATTCATGTGATCTTTAAAAATGTAAGAACATCAATATTGTAAAAGTTATATTTAACTTAAAAATTAACATTTTGACACCAGATATTTTGAGTTAATGAAATTAAATATTTTATCTCTTAAGGTTTTGTGCCCCCATTTCAGTATCTTAAGGATCTTACGAGCTCTGTTTAAAAAGAGATCATCAGATATATATAAGAAAGCAAAAATAACCATATTAGCAGTATTTGGTGGTAAATGTAGCTTATCGTAATTGAAGAATATGCTGTGCGACATTTTATGGTGAATTTGCGAACGTATAAGTTTCAGAATGTATCGAAACATGAGGATGCTATTTGCTAATCATCTTTATCTAAAGGAAACGATGTAACCTAAATATCAAGTAGAATGAAGCGATTTTTTAAACAATGAATCCTACAATTTGCAACATATTATTTCAATATCTTATTCTTAAACATAACATATTTTAATCTTTTTAAAATGCCACTAAACATTCAGCAATTCCTTGAGTTATAGAAAAAAGAAATATCGTAAATTATAGAAAGCCTTGTGCATTAGAATTATTATACAATCTACATTTTATTTTTCAAGCACTTTTTTTTTCTTCAAACTTTCTTGCCTAGAAGACTCGATTAAAACTGTAAAAATGATTATCCCTAAAATTTTGTATATAGCTATAATAAGTTATGCTCATTATATTTTAGTATAGAATCCTCGAATAAATATAGTAAAAACAGTGTAATCAAAATAATATCAGATAAAAAGTTCATGTATTTAAATTCTAAAAACTATCATAAATAATTTATAAATCGATTCAAATATACTTTTCAAAGGAGATTAAAATAATATTTTTTTTGCTTTTTGGACAGAAATCCCCTAAAAAAATTGTTTATGGCCTGGAAACTTCGAGATATTTTCTATTAACAATAAATTAAGCCCCTCCGAGCAATCACTGAACATTATTTCAATTTTTTTACTATCAGAGTTTGGTTGCGTAGCAACCTAGTAAAATTAAGCACTCCTCTATTGAATTAGTCAATGGGTTATCTTAAAATATTTATTTGCGCAGGCGACTTTTTTTGGCGGTTTTCTGGACTATCGCCAAATATATAAACCTTTATTGCGGCCCAATTTACCACCCAATTTTTTTAAAATTTTGTCTACCCCCACTAATTCAAGGGTCTAGATTCCAAATATGTAAAAAAAATTATATGTTTATTCAGAGAAAGTACGTTTTTGTGTCTGATTTTGTAACTTAATTAATAGTTAGCACTAATTAATTAACATATTTGAGGTCACCCCCAGGAACCATTAAGATTGACACTTAGTTCGTGAAAATCCGATCATTAGAACGAAAGTTATTCAGGGTGATTCGTTTTTTTTTGCGGACTGTACAGAAACTGTGTAATTGAGATGCAACAATGCGAGGAGTCGCAAATCAACTTTTCATTAAAGTACTTTCGAGGCACAATATGGGGAGAGCTATCAAAAGGTAGCTCAAGAATGTCTTATATCGTCACAGATAGATCAAATTTTGCTTTTGTATGTTTCAACACAACAAGTAAATTAAATCGCTTTTTTTGCTCTGTTACTATACTTATAAAAACTACATTGTAAGTCAAGAATTATCGATTTTTAATGCTTCTGAATTTTTTTGATTAAATTTAAATGATTAAAAAAATGAGAAATAAATTTTTTTTTTTCAATTTCATTTGAAGCTTAATATTAGATAGTAATATGTATAATTATTAATATTAAATGTAAGAACATTTAGCTTTTCTGTGTCAGCCTTCCCCTTTGTTACTTTATTCCACTTTGTTACCTGCCATTTATTAAGTGATTTACAGTGTAAATCTGTCGTAAGTTGTGTGAAATTTTTAGATATTTACTTGAAATGTAAACAATAGATTTAATATAAGCGTAAAATTTTTCCAGAAGGGAAATTTTTATTTTTTATTAAACATAGATGATTGTGCTCCGAAGGTTTCTGAAAATCCAAGGTCCAGAAGTTTCAAGAAATGATTGATCACATTTATGTATAAAAATAGTTGAATATTTTATTTAAAAATATTAGAACTAGAATTTATGCTCTCTTTCATTTGTAAATATTTTTTCTTCTAGAATAATAAATGTGACTGAAGATAAAAGTAAACTTGACTGCCTCATGAATGATGTTACTTAGGGAATTTTCAAAATTTTTGAGTTGGACTCACACTGATTAAATAAAAATAATGGATAACTTACAAGTAACTTTTTATTTTAAGCAAGCAAGCATCGAGAGATTTTATTAGCATGAATAATATTCAACGGTTGAGACTGGAAGGCCCGCAAAGTCGCCACAGATTTAAATTGAATTAATTTGTTCCTAACAGACACAGGAGAAGAGATCAGGGTTGAACAGGGAGAACAGGAAAAACTACAGGGAGTCTTGATTTTTTCTTTACAAACTGGGAAGATACAGGAAATTTTGATTCTTTTAAAAAATGGTGACTCACTCAAAGTGTAATCTATGAGATTTCAGCTATATTAAACTACTTTATTTACTGCAGCATGTTTCCAGCAACTAATAAATATAGTTAGCCTAATATAGCAGTAATTGTTGTATCCTCTTAATATAGTGTGTACAGGGAAAACACAGTGGCAACCCTGAAGATCAAAATATAAAAAAGTAAAGGTTTGTACTTTGACGATCGCTGTGAGAATGATTGTAACCATAATTGGATATTAGGTGTGTGGCAGTGAATTGCATTGAATATTCTATGAATTAACTCATTAATTTAATTTAAATATTGTTTGATTAGAAAAAATAAAGGTATTTTAAAAAAGCTAGAAAATGTGTAATCACAGCAATTAATAATGAATGTTGCTGCCATTATCAATCAAACAGATTTACAAAAAAAAATTATATAACATCATGTAGGCAATGATATTTCAAATGGAATGGAGCTTTGAATTTTTTTAACTTAAAAAACAATGCTTTGAATGCATACATGATTGTTATGGAATTACTTTTCAAAGAATTGCTTGCTTTAAATCTGTTTCCCACAAATATTCGTGTATAAAATTATACTTATTAAAGATTTAACAAGTTATTTTAAAAAAAGTATTATGATAAATCCAAATTATGTTTTAATAAAAATCTAAAAAATTTAACTTCTTTTATTTTTATAGAAAGTACTATTCATTAAGATTACAAGTTTGTAGTTTTTTACTAAAGTAGATTCATTCTAAAACTACTGCTTATAAAAATATGTAGCGCACACAAATTTAAGAAAAACATATAACGAATTTGTGTGTAATAACAAATGTGTGCTTTTAGTTAATTATTTACAGACAATATTGGAACTACATGTCGCTAAGAAATATGTGATTTGTTAACTGTGTCCTCTAATTATATTTTAAACTTTTATTTCTTAAAGTGTATTTTTGAGTGGCTGTTGCAAATAAATTGACAGTTAAATGATGTGAATCTCATACATATGTAGATTTAGACCCTTTTTTTTTATGAGCCATTAAATAACAAAATCATTTTTATTTCAGTTCATCTGCAGTCCAAGAAACACTGTAAAAGAAAAGCTAGTTTAGCAAAAAAAGATGTAAGAAAACAATTTTCAGAAATAAGCTAGAAATTTTATATTGTATGTAAATAAAAAATATTCACCCATTTACTCGTTTGTGTTCAATTATATATAGTCTTTTTGTATAATATTATTTGTAATATCTTTCCTATTACGGTATTTTATCTAAAGCCGTGTTTCCCAATTTTTTTTCCAGCAATAGAACCTTAAGTGCTCAACCTTCTATCAGTTGAACCCCAACTTTGTAAATAAAGTATACAAATTGTAAACCCATTTACAGTTGGACTTCTATTTAACGAACTTCCAGTTTGCGAATTTCTCTATTTTGTGATTTCTTTTGAGAAACCAAGAACATTTTGGAAATTTCTTTGTAAAATGACTTCCAAATAATGAAGTGAATTTTCTATTTAACGAAGTAATCATTGAGATCCACTTTCCTATTTCCCAAAATATTTCGAAACATTTCAAACTATTAACGCATTTTATGGGGGAAATCACCTTTAATTGATTTTCGAAAAAGCAGTAAAATCCCTTTCCCATTTTGCTTTTTGTTTGCATTTCAAATAAAAACTCAGTTAAAATTAACGGATTTTATCAGTAGCTATTAAACTTAAGAAAGCATGTGGTAAGGTATGTTTGGAATTACTTTTATAATAAATGCAGCTATAATTTTATACATAATCTAGCTGACCCGACAGACGATGTCCTGTACACACGTCTTTAATTGGAACATTTTTTTGAATAAGCTGTAACAATCTGGATCGTTTTGATGCAAATTTTTATTAAAAAGTTATCATATTATCTAACGTCATTACATATATCTTATCACAATTCGACCAATCATAGCGTGTGAGTATGTGTATACTATCAGCGAAGTTAAATGTAGAGGTTGTTTTAAATCAAAACTTAAACTTATTTTAATTAAAGTTAAAAAAGTGAAAACTATTTTATAACAGATATATTTTTTCAATTAAAAAAAACTTAAGTTATCGTAATGTTAAGTTATCGTTTCCAACTCTGGGTCACGCAACATATAATTGACCGTGAGAAAAGCACGGGTTTTCTAAATCTAAGCCGCAAATTGTCATTGTTTGACCTTGTGACTTATTAATAGTCATAGCAGATGCTAAGCGGATTGGAAATTGCAAACGTTTGAATGGTATAGGCCAGTGTTTCTTAACCTTTTTGATACAATGGACCCCTTTTAAAGGTTTTTAAGAAGTCAAGGACCACCCTTCTGAGAAAAAAAATTGCAAAAAACATCAATTTTTAGTATTTAATTTATTTTAGCATTTAATTTTATTATTTTAATAGTATACAAAATATTTAAAATTTTTAGTCTGAAAGTAGTTGCTGCTTTTCCTTAATTAATAAATTGAATAGAGGGATGGTTTTCGACAAAGCAACGAGCATAACATGTTCAACATTCAATCGATAATGATGTTCTGTTTTTATTGTCACAACTGTGGAAAGTCCGGGTTCGTTAAGATACACTGTAGCTAACGGAATTATAGCTGAAATAGCTCGCTTTACAAGCAATGGGTAGGCTTCTTTCACAGAAGACCATAACTCTCTGGGTGTTTTTGAATCGAAATCCATTTTTAGCAAGGACTTTGTTCTAAGATCAATAAGGTCATATTTGGCAAGGTTCATATCATCGATACAGTCAATATCACAAAGAAAAGGATGGCGAATCCACAACTCATCTTTATCTCATCTAAATTAAAATATTTTTTCAATGAAGCTTGAAGTACTTCCAGGTGTTCACAGATTTAATTTTTTAAGTTATTCAGAAACAAATTATCTTGCCAAGATCCATTTTCAGAAAGCACTTCGTCCAACATTTAAAAGTTTACATATATCTCATTTTGAATTCTATTTTTTTCAAAGTGGCATCTTCAATTAGAATGCTTGTAATTTCTCAGGTTCCATCCATAATGGTGATATCGGGTCCTTGAATTAAAAGGCTTATATTGTTCATGTGGTTAAAATTATCTGCCAGGTAAGCCAATTTACAGGTAAAATCTTTTTCGTTTAAATATTCGAAGAATGAGTTATCTTTTTCTTCTAGAACAAGTGATAATTCGATCATCAACATGAAAAATTGTTTCAAAACCTGCCCTCGTGACAGCCAGCGCAATTCCGTGTGGTACAGAAGTACCTCATGTTCTGCGTCCATTTCTTGAAACACCGTTTTAAAGAGACGATGATTAAGAGCTCTACGTCTAGTAATTTTAATAGCTTTTGATAATGCTTCTTTTAAGCTGGTTGAAAGAGTTTTTGTAGCCAGCGCATGTTTATGTAAGAAACAATGAGTAACAAGAACATTAGGAGACTTTTTTTACCAACAGGGCGAAACCAGATTTATTGCCAAGCATCACAGGTGCTTTGATAGTATCAAGAGACACGTAACGAGCAAAAACAAGAACTATAATTCTAGATATCTGTAGTTTCATCCAGTTGCATACTAAAGGGAAATGGCGATACTTTCAATTCATCAATGATCTTTTTCAAGATATTGCAAGAAATTTCAAATATTCTTGAATGTGTCTCATCATTTGAAAATGGAATTGCCTCAAGTTTTTCTTCTCTGTCACAATCTACAAACTAATTCAAACATCTCCAGTGCACATGGCTTAATTAACGTCTCTCCAAAAGTATGCGGTTTCTTGCTTTTAGCAGTATGATATGCAACTTTGAAAGATGCCTCAACCAGAGGTTTTTGTGGAATACCAAATCCAAGTTTGTCTAATGTTCCAGATTTCAAAAACTGGGCTTTCTTCTAAGTAAAAAATTCTAGATCTAGTAACCTGAACAAGGTGTCAAATGTACGTAGCTTGATAGGGGATAATAAAAATAGTACAGCGGATGTCATCAGGGGGTTGCCCCTGATGGTACAACTGAAAGCCGGTTAGTGGAGGATGTTAAAAATATGACAGGGATATTAGAGGGCTGTGTGCAGTCTGTACTGAATTTGGGGGATCACCTAGTTTCAAATATGTATGTATTTTCACCTTTTAGAAAGAAAAAAATATCAATGTTATTTAAATATTATTGATCCAATGTTTTAAAAATTAGGAGCAGTCGGTGGACCCCTAAGGGGTCCTTGAACCACAGAAACCCTGGTATAGGCGAATCATTGGGATCGGCGGTACAACTTCCACTTAAAATAGTGGCTTCCAAAATGCTACCCATGACCAGTCGCGTGCCATTACACAATTTCTAAGCAAAATTATAGGTGAACCAATCTTCAATCACAAATTATGGGGTGGCATTTATTATATACTAGAAAAAGCTCTTAATTGGTTAAAGTGACGCTTGATCACATAACCGTCGTCTAATTCAATGAGATAGTGAAGTCGTCCAAGTTTTTCAACAACAGTTCCATACTTCCATTTAGCAGATGAGTTGCGAGACTGTACTCCTAACTTGAAATTTTTGTTAAATTCTGGCTGCAAGGCATTATTTTTTAGTCCTTTAGTTGGTTTGATTAAGTCGAATTCACATCTTAAGTTTCTACCAAATAACATTTCTGACGGAGTTTTTCCATTGTTAAGTGGTGTTATTCTGTATCGGAAAAGTAGTTTGCATAATTTACTATGGAGGGAACCTGGATGATACTTCATGCATTTTAATTTCGTTTTCAATATCTGGACATAGCGCTCTGCTTGGCCATTTGTAGCTGGATAGCCTGGAGCAATAAGACGCTGTTTAATACCATTTGACTTACAAAAATGTTGGAATTCAGCTGACTTAAAAATTGCGGCATTATCAGAAACTAAAATTTCAGGTAATCCATGACGACTAAAAATTTCTTCTAAATAATAAATTGTGTTTGATGATGTAGGAGATGTCTTCATAGCAAAAATTTCAGGCCATTTTGAAAGTGAATCCACAACAATTAAAAATTGATGCTCCATGAAGGGTCCGGCATAGTCGATGTGCACGCGTTGCCAATTTTTCTCAGGTGTTTCCCATATGTGAAGAGGTGCTTTCGCTGGATTTTTTCTTACATCACAGCATTCACGGCAACTTTTAACCATGTTTTTAATATCGGTGTCAATGTTTTTCCAATAGCAGTAGTTTCGAGATAGAGCTTTCATTTTCACAATTCCTATGTGTGTAGAATGTAGTTGCTTGAGCATTTCAGGTTGAAGAGATTTGGGAATGATAACTCGATTTCCTCTAAATAGGATTCCATCTTGAATGGTTATGCTGGGATCAAACTTGTTTCCAATAACAATATCGTATTTTATTTTTTTAAGATCAGGATCAAGCTCTGTTTCTGTTTGAATTTGTTTTGCTGTAATTGTTTCAGTTGAAATGTAATTTATGATAAATTGCTGGAGTGCTTGTGATTCATCAATACAGTTGACGTAATTAACTGGTAGTGGAAGAGGATTTCTTGAAAGGTAATCAGCATTTGTATGCTTTTCAGATTTTCTATGTATAATTGTGTAATCGAAACTCGAAAGAAATTGAGCATATCGAAGAATTCTTGAAGCAGTCATAACTGGGAGGCTTTTCTCTGGATGGAAGATAGCGCAAATGCCTCTGTTATCGAGAATCAAGGTAAATTTTCTGCCAAAAATATAATCGTAAAATTTTTTGCAAGCCCAAACCACAGCTGTAGCTTCACGATCCAATTGACTGTAATTTTTCTCGGCAACTGTGAGACTTCTGGAAGCAAAAGCGATAGGACGCTCTATACCGTTTGGCATAGTGTGTGAAAGAACTCCTGAAAGTCCAAAAGGGCTGGCATCAGTAGCTAATGTTACTGGAAGAGCTGGATTGAAAGGCACTAGAATCTGGTCACTGGTTATAATTGATTTTGCTTTTATGAACGCAGATTCACATTCTGCAGTCCATCGGAAACGTGCGTTTTTACATAAGAGTTTATTTAGTGGATGAAGTAGGCTGGAAGCATCTGGAATGAACTTAGAATAATACATGACAAGTCCAATGAATTTACGAACATCATCAACGGAGTTTGGTCGAGGTGTTTCGGATATAGCTTGAATTTTATCAGGTGATTTGTGTAGTCCAGCAGAACTGATAACATGTCCCAAATACTGAACTTTTTCCTCGAAAAATCTACATTTGTTAAGGTTAAGATGCAAATTATGTTCCCGTAACTTTTCTAATACTTTAATTAAACGTTGCTGGCAATCTTGTTTATCTTTTCCTTGGATGATAATATCATCAAAGTAGGCAATAGTTCCATCCAAATCTTGGACAAACTGATCAATAAATTTATGGAATTCATTTGGTGCAGTTTTTATTCCGAAAAATAATCTTTTTGCTAAGTATGTACCTCTATGAGTAGAAAGAGTTTGATATTTTGCACTTTCTTCATCGACTTTCAAATGTAAATATGCTTTGTGGATATCGAGCGTACAGAAATATTTCCCATCGCGTAATTTATTGAAAATGTCCTCTATTCTAGGAATTGGGTGTCTGGCATTTTGAAGCTGACTGTTAATTGTAACTTTAAAATCTGCGCAAATACGAATTGTGCCATCATGCTTTGGGACAACTACTAGGGATGTACCCCATTCTGATACGTCTATTTTTTCTATTACACCTTCCGCTTCTAATTTATCTAATTCTTGTTCTACTTTTGATTTTAAAGCATACGGTACAGTACGTGGTTTAATAAAAATGGGTTTTGCATCTGGAATTAGCTTTAGTGTACAAGTATAATCAGGAATGCAACCAATTTTAGGTTCAAACACATCAGAAAAAGAATCAATAATTTTCTGTATAGAAAAATCAGTAGAAGAAATGCTGGGTTTAATACTTGTATTTTGTGCAGAAATAATGTGAAGATCATTTAAATTAATATTCAAGTTTCTAATCCAATCACGCCCTAATATAGAATTTTTCTTTATCGAAACAACATACAAATCTTCAAAGCTAGATTTATTTTGATATGATACTTTAAGCTGAGCAACACCAAGAGGCTTAAAAATTTGTCCCGTATAACTTCTAAAAGATACATTCGTTTTTTTTATCGGAACATTCAGACATAATTTTTTGAATTCGTCATTATTTATTATGCTAACCTTACTTCCGGAATCGCATTCGAAGCGATGTTCAATGCTATTCAATTTAACTGGAACATACATTTTGTCATCATGATTGAAATCGTTCAAAAATACATCATAAATTTGATTTACGTTAGTACTTAGTTCATTAGAATCATCTGTTATTTGATTTATATTTCGATTTCTAGATCTATTTCTGAACTGTTTTGATATACACACGTTAGCTAAATGACCTCGTTTCATGCAAGATTTACATCGTAATTTATTTTTAAGAAAACAATCTTGAGTTTTATGATTTGTTTTTCCACAATGTAAACATAATCCCTCTAATCCAAGTTCTTTAAAATTAATACTGCTTTTATTTTTCATAGGCGATTTTGATCTACTTCTGTTTTGATGTTTACTTTCGTTTTCGGAATTTCGAAAATTACTATTGAACTTTTTCCTTATATAGCCACTAGATATTTTATTAATGAAATTAGGATAATTACTCTTATAAACTTCTTTATTTTCGATTTTAGCAGCTTCAATTGCTAAGGCAATTTCAATAGTTTTATCAAATGTAGCATCACCTTGTTGCAATAATTTTTCACGAATATCGGCATCAGCTAAACCTCTGATAAATTGTGATCGTAATAATAAGTTTAACATAGATTTAGAACAGTTATTAGAATTACATTCAGATTTGAATTCAGCATTTTTTGTTAAATCTTTCAATGAAGAAACGAAAGTAGAAATCGACTCACCTTGATGTTGATGTCTAGAAAAAAATTTATGTTGTTCGGTAAGAACATTCGGTTTCGGTGATAGATGCTTCTTTAAAAGCAATAGCAGTTCTTGAAATGTTTTTGTCGACGGAATATCCGGTGCAGTAAGACTCGAAAGCAGCTGGTATTGTCGTGAGCCAAGACAGTTAATTAATACGAGTACCTTTAATTCTTCTGTTTCTGGATCATCTGCTGACAGTCCTTTTAATTTGAAATAATTTTCAAGTCGTTGAGAATAACAATCAAAGGATTCGACAGCGGCATCAAAAGGATCGAATGATAAGTTTTGAGTAGCGATGACATCTTTTGCGCTTCGTTTCGATTCTGGTGTTGATTTTACTGATTGAACAAATTCTTGAAGAGTTGTAATTAATTGATTGAGTTCCGTCATTATTATTCTTTTATCCTCGTCGCCAAATTATTATATACTAGAATCAAGGTAAAACATATTTTATTAGGGAGAAGGTGAGGTTTACATCTTGTTACGTTTAAAGCTGAACAACAACTGACTAGCGCGGGATAACAAAAGGTTAAGTTGAGTTAAGTCGCTGCAAGGCGCATTTACACTGAAGATTAAATACATGACAGCATTCCAGGTAAATCCAGTAAATTTAAAAACTCGGCAGGATAGTTGACAACTTCATCAGGATCAACAAACAGTGTCAATCGATTTGAATGTAATTTCACTACCAGGCAATGATTGTTGTACTTTGAAATTGATTGCGTCAACATCTAAATTTTTTGCGGCAAAAATAGCTCGCTCACGTAGCCATGCATGATTAGTATAATTATGTGGCAAATCTGGAAAGATACTTTTTATTAACTCCTCTTTGGTAGGCACCATGTCGCAAAAATTCTGTGGGAGTCGAATATATTGTGTATCTTCATACAATTGAATTTCACCATTGCCAATGTCTAACAGCTGTTCAGAGAATCTTGACGCTAATGGATCATTTTGAAGTTGAACACGCATATTAAGAGTAAGGCATAATTTACTGACACTTCGCCACAGATAAGATTCTTTCAAACATGCGTTTATTTCGTCCGCATATGTCGCACGTGGAATGACGGGTAATGTTTGTCTGAAATCACCTGACAGCAGCAGTAGAGCACCACCAAAAAGCCGAATATTATCTTTGATATCTTTTAGGGACCTGTATAGAGCTTCCAGCGAATGCTTGTGGGCCATTGTACATTCATCCCAGATAATAATTTTACATTTTCTCAAAACTTCAGCCATGCCTGAATGCTTCTTTATGTTACACATTGCTTCGGGATTGGTATGAATATTCAAAGGTAATTTAAGTGCTGAATGCGCTGTCCGTCCACCATCAAGTAAGGTTGCTGCAATGTCTGATGAAGCAATTGCCAATGCAATATGATTTTGGGATCGAATGCGCTCAAGTATTAGTGAGATGAGGAATGTTTTAGCAGTGCCACCTGGTGCGTCCAGAAAAAAAAATCCACCTTGTTGTGCTGCAATTGGCACGTTAATTTGATCATATATACAGGGATGAGATTCTTTCGCGGATTTCCGCTTTTTTTCAGATTTTTCCCGCTAATTTCCGCTGAAATTATTTTTTTTGCACAAGTTAAAATATTTTATGAGGAATTTAATTTTCCACGGAGCAAAATTATTGAAGTCCTTATTCTTCCCTCTGAAGTTTCTCTAAAAATCATTTCCTTGGGATAAAACTGGTTGGCCTTTATACAGCGATGAGATTTTTGTCTCTCGAATTTCAGCCTTTTTATCTAAAACTCCGATTCTCTAAAAGTTTCGTTTTTTTTTTTTTTTTTTTTTTTTTTTTTTTTTTTTTTTTTTTTTTTTTATAAATATCCCGCTTTTTTAAAAAAATTCAGTCGTTGAAGTAAAATAGTTATATTTGTTTACGATTTTCAAAGCTAAATAGAAAATTCAAACTACGTCCTAGCTGCTAACCCTTCCGCATTTTTACTTATATTAGCTATTTTCTCCGATTTCACGCAGAGAAAATAAGATTTTCCGTATTTTTTATTCGTCGGCGGGATAGCTCGTGTTTTCGTAATTCAGACGTCGCTGCTTTTTGTATTCTGGCGTGAAAACAAACAAAAAAAGAGAAAAAAAAAATAGAGGTAGATTTGCGGTGAAAATATTTATTTGCTCATTCAGTTAATCTTGTAAATTTTTATTTATTATGTCTAAACAAAAACAATACAAACAAGCCTTTTAGAAATCCCAAGTCCAGACTCTGCAAATATCTCGATTTTTATTCACGCAATTTTAATATCAATCATCGATTTTTGCATTTACCTGATTTAAAAGTTGCGCATTGCGATTCTAATTTACGCTATTTAAATACTGTACATTATGATTCTTATTTACGAGATTTAAAAATCCAATATCGTGTTTTGTATTTATGCATTTTTAAAATCGCGATTTTATTATCAAACATCGATTTTCGTATTTGCCTGATTTAACAGTTGAACGATGCGATTCTAATTCAGGCGATTTAAATATTGTACATTGCGATTCTTATTTACGAGATTTAAAAAGTCAACATCGCGATTTTTATTTACGAGCTTTTAAAACCCCATGTAGCAATTCGTATTCACGCGAGCTTGAAATCCAATGTCGTGATTCGTTTTTGCGGCTGTAATATCACGCGATTTAAAAATTATGTATCGTGATCTAAAAATTACGCATCATGATTTGTATTTTCGCATTTTTTAAATTCGATGTAGAGTTTCATATTTACGTGATTTAAAAGCCTCATATCGGGATTTATAATCACGTGGTTTACAAGTTTAAAAATCGCACTTTTTCTGTCAAATTTTTGTTTAGACATATATATCTATATATCTTCTTGGATTTCCTCTTTTTTACTTTCTGACTACTCTCATCCCTGTATATATTTCGTTGCTCAGCAGTAAGCAATCGTTCATTGTTAGCAACAAAAGTAGCCAGAGAAGTCATATCGAACTGGTGTTCACGTTGAACGTCGCTGTTGATGATATCTGCTGCTTGGCGGATTGGCGCTGGCATGCCAAAATTTATGAGCGGCATGTTCGAAATAAGAATACAAATATCCTCAATCATTATTAATGCCTCGTTATATATATTTCTGCGGAGAATTCAATACTGAGATTTTGATTAGTAATTCTAATCCGATGCAAAATATCCTCACGCATTGAGTCTTTATATTTATTCCACAGAGCAGATGCTTCAGACGGAAAACACGTTGTCAATATTATTGAAAATAATTGACGAATTTGCTGTGGAGATGAGCTCAGTGCTGCATCTGCAAGTGTGAGATCCCAATGGTTATCATCCTCCAATAAATGTAACTCACGACACGCATCAAAGAAAGTGCCGTATAAAGTACCGTTGACTTTTCGCAAGTATTGGAAGGATGTCGGTCCAGGAACGTTAACCAATAACAAACGCAGAAAAAAGCATTCGCGTTGCTTAGGATGAACTGTATATAATCGTCCTAAAGTATTCGTCATAACTATGTCGGCAAATCCTGGGACTGGAGTGCCTCGTTTCGGTGGTTCCCAACTTTTTGATTGCTTATTCCATGTAAAAAATTTAGGAACATCAGTATACATTAATGTCTTTGCAAATTCACCAACAATATCTTGTCGATTACAAAGGTAGAAAAATTCAGTAAGAGTTGTTTTTGGAGCTGTTAAAGCTTGTTGTAGTGCATTCTGTTCTGTGAAATAAACACGCTGTCCATTTTCAAGATGCACAGCCAAATGTACAACAGCAGGATCCCTTTCATGTATAGGAAATGTAAAAATTCGCCAAATAGCTTCATTACTACTTATGTATCGTCCCATTTGATAATGTGTTATTTCGTCACTCTTATTTACATTTTGAACAGCAAATATAGCTTTATCACTGCCCTTATGAACGTACTTACAAATGTACTTGATAGACTTCACCGAACTGCATAACTCAACGTTTATGTGTGCTTTGTAGGTTTTGCAGAGCAATGGTGAGTATGGAACCACCCAGCGATTATCGATGTCAACTCTTACACCGTTTGATAGACGCAATTCATATGATTGACCACCATTGCATACATCTCTACGACGGTAAGATGGATAACCATCGATATTGGTGATAGTGTCAGTTTGACATGGTTTAGGAAAACGTTTCGTACATTTTCCATTATCCATACATGGTGACATCATGTTGAGAGAACCACATGGACCATGGATCATATTAGTAGTCACAATGTCAAACAATTCTTGATCAACATTCGGATTTGTAATTTCCGCTGAAATAATTTTGTCAATTTCTTCTGGGCGTACTTTGTCCACCAACCAAATCAAAATATGCGCATGATGTAAACCTCGTTTTTACCATTCAACAGAATAAATCCAACATCGTGTTTCACCAAATACCGAGTGATGTGTAATCAATTTCATCAGAAATTTCAATTTTTGTTTGAACACACGTGCAATGATATCATGGCGATGCATCGATGTTTGACCTGATAACAGCAAATTTTTAATTTCATCCCAGTTTGGATTATACGTAAATGTGATAAAAAGATCTGATCGGCCGTATGCGCGTACGTAAGTCATGGCGTCTTGAATATATTCTTGCATACGATGCGAACTACCAATGTATGATAATGGAAGAATATATGCGGTACCGATGTTGTTGGTATCATTCGTTGCATCTACGTTACCGATTATGGCGTCACGCAAATGAATGTAATCCTCAGAACGAATTTTCGCTTGATTAAATTTTATATAACGCAATCTCTCACTTTCGATTTTTACATACATATCAACAAAGGGCCGGGATAGCCTGGTCGGTAGGGCGCTGGGCCCATATCCAAGAGGTCGTGGGTTCGATCCTCGCCGGCCGAAGACTCCCCGTGCAGTGGCGTACGCAGAATTTTTTCAAGGGGGTTTTCTGAAACTACTAAAAGAAATTCGAATCTGTAATAAAGTAATATTATTTCCCTAATTTAGACAGCTGGAACTTTTTATTTAGACAACATTGTCTAGTTAAATTTTGATTTGATTTTTTAAGTTTAAGAACATAATAATGTAATATCTTCTGAAAAAAAGTCCAATGTCATATAGGTGGAAAGTAACACTTTGAGGGCCACTCTAACATTCATCAGATTTTGTTATGCTAGAAACGTTTTCTTCAACGGAAGTATCACATTTCTATACAACAGAAAAACTTACATTGGTACTAGATGCTGTCACCTCAGTAATTTCAGGTCGTGATTTTTTCTCAAAATAATTAGAAATTATTAAATTCTTGCGTTTTGACATCCTAAAGATCCAAGAACAGCATACATATATATATATATATATATATATATATATATATATATATATATATATATATATATATATATATATATACAGGGTGTTCCAAAATTATCTTTACAACTTCAAAAATTCATAACTTCGAACATAAACAAGATATTTATATTCTGTCTTTTGCATGTATTACTGCAACTAATAAAGTTTTTTTTTCAATAGGTTGAAAAGTTTTAAGTGAGGATGTGGACACCACAACAGAAAGCTCAATGCGTCTCATGGCCGTATTCGCTCCACATTTTCTGGACTTGTGCTGGGTCGTCTGGCTTCACTTTTATGCAATACTGATCCGGTGCTCATGAAACTTGTGTGCCATGCACGGATGGAGGGTCTGGATGGTGGGTCTCTTTGGAAATTTGTCCTGAAGTTCCGTTGAACCTGTGTATCTGATTTCGTCTCTATGAACCATGAGACGCATTGAGCTTTCTGTTGTGGTGTCCACATCCTCACTTATAACTTTTCAGCCTATTGAAAAAAAACTTTATTAGTTGCAGCAGTGCCGTAGCGAGCTTAACTCGCGCCCGGGGCACAATACCTTTTTAGCGCCCCCCCTCACTCGAAAACCACCTAATATTATAAGTAAAATATACTCGCAAAGTAATAAATAAATTAAGTAAAATAAATAAAGTCATAGGCTCAAGCTAGGCATTAAATTTGAGACAAAAAATGTAGTTGAGAAAACAAGACTAGATTTTGAAATGCATCCACAGAAAAAAAAATATTGAAAAGTAAATATTTATTATCTCTAAGGAGATACATATATTTAATAATATCATTATAATACATTAATAAAACTAATTACTATGTATAAATTTTCCGCTTTTGAGGAAGCAAATTTATCAATAATATCATCAAAGTTGATCATTTCAAATTTTTCTTTTTCCACACTTAAAAATGCTAAGTCACTTAGGTGATCTTGTCCCATCGTTGATCGTAGATATGTCAAAATTAATTTTAATTTGCTGAATGGCCATTCGCAGCTAGCAATTGATACTGAGAGAGTCAGGAGTATTTGAAGTGCCACTCTCAGGTTTGGAAAAACATCTTCTCCATACGGGATTATAAAAGTAAGATATTCTAATGGAGTTTTAAGTTCAATTTCTTTTCTACTGCGGAGTAACATTTTGCAGTCACATACTTCGATAAAGAGTTCTATTCCATTGAAATCTGTATTATAAAATTCCCCCAAATTTTTTAAAAAAATTTTCAAGGTCGTTATCAACATTATCCTTGTTTAATAAATTTTCAACGTCTGGTAGAAATCCAAATTTGAAATTAAGGTCACTTAATCGTGTAAATCCTGTATATATTTCTTGTTGGAGATGATCAAGAACGCTTTTCATAACGCGAGAAATTTCACTTTCTGCGGGAAGACTGACATCTCTAGCCAATTCTCCGGGCATTTTGCGGTGTCTTCTTACACGTATTGTTGCATCAATATCCCATTTTTCACAAAGAGACTTCGCTTTTTCTATTGCCTCTTCACAGAGCTTGTCTCGAATTTCGGCTAGTTCAGTCGCTAATGATTCAAGATCATGGAACGCTTCTCTAAAATTCATTCTAGGATCTTGTAATCTGAGCTGCACACGATCATTCCTCCCTAAGATTTCATATCAGAAATGAACTGAAGTTATGAAACTAAAAGTTAGTCTATTTCGCAACAGAATTGGAGCACCCTGCAAATATTTGGAGATAATATATGTAACGACACAGCGTAGATGCCATAAGGAAGTGCTGACAGACACAGGTCGAGTCAGCCCTGCCATTAGAAAAGACATGTCATTTCTATTATTAATATATTATTACAGTTTGATTAGTGCTCCTTTTTATTTACGAATTAACATTTATTATATTTCACTGGCACTAAATTTAAAATATACTTTCCAGAAATAAATTATAATAAAAATAAAAATTATCCAACGATTTGGTTTTGTTGACCATTTGGCGCCCCTTTTTGAGTAGCGCCCGGGGCATGATGCCCCCTCTTGCTCCCCCCTCGCTACGCCACTGAGTTGCAGTAATACATGCAAAAGACAGAATAAAAATATCTTGTTTATGTTCGAAGTTATGAATTTTTGAAGTTGTGAAGATAATTTTGGAACACCCTGTATATATATTGGCACAGAAATATCCGCTATGCTGCGATCTCAAAGTTTAACTTCAACGAGCACAGTATCTTCAATGGTTATTGTTACTGACTTCCTCACTAGTCGAAATAGTGGCGTCGACGGGTTCGGCGATTGAATGAACTTTTTGTTAAGACAAAACAAAACAGATTTAGCGAAAGACAAGCGGCAGAGATTACTCTTAGTCTGACTAACTAACACCACTGTACTCCGTTCCCCCTTTTATATAATTTTTCACCGCATCTCCAAAATTCTCAAATTGTCTCAAAGACGACAGAACGTCTAGAATTCCAGAATCATCGCGTAAAAACATTCTTTAATTCATTCATTCTGATACCGGCATAATTTCATTCTTTAATTGCAGAAATAATAATCGCTCTGGAGGTGTTTGTGTTTTTATTAAAAAATGTCTTGATATTTCAGAGTTAGCTATACATTTTGTTTCCGCAGAATCTATATTACTTTATTGCAAATCTTTAGATTTATTATTTCTATCTTTATATAGATCTCATGATTTTACTGTTGATTTTTTTAATACTGAACTTAAAGTAATAATCTCTAAGCTTAAATATCCTAATATAATACTGATGGGTGATATAAATATTGATATTCTAAGTGATGATTTTATTACTCATGAATATATTAATTTATTATGCCAATTTGGATTTCAAAATTACATAGACAAACCAACTAGAGTAAATTCCTCATCAACTTGCATTGATCATGTCTTCGTAAAAACAAATAAATTTTCAATCAAATCCGGAATATTCATAAATGACATAAGCGATCACTATCCAACCTTTTGCAGTGTTCATTACGATGAGGTAAATAAAATTAAGGAAGCTGAAAATATAATTTCAATCAACTATAATAAGCTCAATAATTATCTGTCAAATTACAAATTTAATTACAATCCTCAAGATTCTCTTGATCAACAATATCGAAGTTTTGTTTTCAAACTCAATAATTTAAAAAATAATTTTAAATATAAGCATAAATCAAACAAAAAAGACAAAAATAACTGGATGACTAGTAATATCTTGATTTTAATTCGAAGAAAGGAAAAACTATTCAAAAAAAACTAGAAAATATCCATGGGATATTATTTACAAAACAGCATACAACACTATAGTTTCTGAGCTGAAGAACTTAATTAAAACAGCAAAATCAGAATATTTCAAAATCAAATTTTTAAATTGTGATTCAAATAAACAAAAATGGTATCTTGTAAATAGTATTATTGGTAATCAGAGCAAATCACTTACTTTACCTGATATTTTAAACGACTATGAATCTTCTGATCAATTCAATAAATCATTTGCAAATGCTTACAGTACCTCAAACCCAAATTCAAACAGTTTGCAAATATATATTTCACCAAGTTTAACCTCGTTTGTTTTCCTAGAATTGAATGATTGTGAAGTACTTCACTTAATAAATTCTCTTTCTAATAAAAACTCCTTTGACTATGACGGTATTAATGTAAAATTAATTAAACTATTTGCTCTCAATAATATAAATTTTATAACTAATTTCATCAATACCTCAATCAAGTCATCCATATTTCCAACTTCTTTAAAAAGAGCAACCATAACTCCTATTTTTAAAACCGGCGATAAAAATTGCTTACCAAACTATAGACCAATTTCAATATTACCTGTTTTTTCCAAAATCATTGAAAAAGCTCTAGCTGATAAAATGTACAATTATTTAAAACATACAAATTTTTTCTCTGTTAATCAACATGGATTTATTAAAGGCAAAAGTACAGAAAAAGCTCTTTTGGAATTTTCAAAATTTATTCATAATAGTATTGCTGAAAATAAGATAACAGTAGCTATATTTCTTGATATATCAAAAGCTTTCGATAATGTCAATCACAATCTTTTAATTAAAAAATTAGAATTTGCTGGTTTCAGAGGAATTATGTTATATTGGTTTATTTCATATCTTTCAAGCAGAGAACATAGAGTTAAAATCCGAAGTAATTTTAGTAATTATATTTTTTCAAACCGTGGTGTTCCTCAAAGGATCTATTCTAGGACCCTTATTGTTTATTATATTCATCAATGACTTTTGTCAACTCAAACTTTTTGGTAAGATAATAACATATGCTGATGATTCTGTAATTTTGTATTCTTGCACTGATTTAAATCAACTAATTTTTCAAATTGAATCTGATTTACGCATAATTTCAAAATGGTTTACAATAAATGACTTAAATTTAAATCTAAATAAAACTAAATATATTTATTTCAGTTTAAGAAAATCAGAATATAACTTAAATTTAAAATTTCACTCTCTCTCCTGCAAAAGTACTAATGAAAATTGTCAATGCTATATTCTACAATCTGTAAATAATATAAAATATTTAGGACTATATATCGATTCTAATTTAAAATGGAAAACACATATTAACAATTTAGTTAAAAAATTGCGTTTTGTTTTAGTTAAATTTTATCACCTTAAGAATAAAATTCATTTTAATTTTGTGAAAGTACTCTATTACTCCTGGTTTTATTCTTTAATTAATTATGGTGCAATAATATATGGCGGTGAATATAAAACTAATTTACTTCCCTTAATCTCAGTTCAGAATAAATGCTTCAAAATTATTAATTCTCTAAATATAAACAATTCAAGTGTAACTACTACCAATATATATACAAGAATTAACCTATTACCATTTCGCCATAATGTATTTTTTCGTATTTTACTCTATTTACACAACAATAAATTAATATGCAAATTAAAAACTAATGTGTCTGAAAGAAGACCAACTGAAATGTATGAGATTCCCCTCTTTACAAAAGAAATTTCACGAAAACAGTTTTTTTACTTAGCACCTAAATTATATAATAAATTACCATTTCAGTTGCAAAACATCAAAATATATTCTTCTTTTAAGCGTGCTTTATTTCAATTTGTGATGAACATTGACGATTTAGATCTCTATTTTTCACTTTAAAGGAAGCATTTGATTTTTTATACCAGTCTTGTGCCAATCCAAATGAATTTCTTATGTTACCTTTGCTATTTTTTATTTATTTATTTTTTTATATATATAGTTTTATGCATTTTTTATTTTGTTTTCTATTATTACAGTGTTCAACAACATATGACGTCTTATGATGAGCAAAATAATTTATGATTGTAATACCCCCTTTTTTTTTTTTTTTTTTTTTAATTTCTGTTTTAAATTTATTGTATTACTTTTCTTTGTCGCCTGGACAGGATTTTCCTCTTGACGACGAATATATATTCTTTGTATTTATGTGTTTTTGTTCTCAATAAAGTTATATTTGTTTGTTTGAAAAAAAAAAAAAAACTCGCGAATGACAGCCAGTCTCGAAAACTATACTGGCAGGACAAAGGAGCCAGTCCGTAACAGTATCACGTGAATTTGGTTTCAAAAGTACAACCCTATTATGGTAAATGTTTTTTCAGTATTCTGAGAAATACCGTGAGAAAAAAACAAGTAGGCATAAGGCTAATAAAAATGTATAGTCTTAAAAAATAGCTCGCATAATTTCAACTAAAATTTCTATTTTTGCCATTTTAGCTGAGCTCAAGGGGGGTGTTTAAACCCCTAAACCCCTCCCTTGCGTACGCCACTGTCCCCGTGTAGTAAATGGTGACTGATGCACGTTAAATCTGTCGAGTCTCAAAGTCCTCCATGTTCCCACAACAAATCAATACCTCTGGGGGTACTGATCCAGGAGTTTCCTTGTCTTCGGGATTTGGTTCAAAATTACAAGGCTACGGAGTTGAACGTAAGTAGTCGAAAACCCATGAAATTGGGTCGGCTGTTCAACGACGGTTATAAAATAAAATAAAATACATATCAACAATGTACTGATGACATAGCTGTCTGCAACGGAGAATGTTATTATCTTCATTTTCACGAATCATCAACTGGTATGCGTAGAAGTTCACCGCACTAACTTTCTTGATTAGTTCTTCACCTGTAAATAAAACTATTTATAAGATAAACAGATATAATTGGTTCAAAAAAAAATATAAAATAATCTATAAGTTGTGCCTGTTGTTGGATTCCTTTGTTTAATATTTAAATGATATCCATCTCCTCCTTCCCAAAATATCAACGGATATTGCAGTGCGTCGAAAGAACGATGATTGTCTTGAATTACACTGGTTATCATAAATTAAGGAAAATTCACAAAAATCGCGATAACTCAAGAAATTACACATGGAATTTTATGAAACTTACCCACAATATACAACACATAGTAAGGTATTAAACAACATAAAAAGAAATTATCAGACATTAATAGTAGTATAGAAATTAGCACATGTATAAAATAAACAAATTGGAAGTATCGGTTTGCAATAGAAAAAGTACCTTTAATATGGAATATGATTGCCTCTAGAAGCAATACAGCACAAACAGCGATGTGTGATGCTTTCAATTATGCGGTCTATCAGTTCAATAGGAAGTGAGAGCCATTGCTCTTGTAAAGCAGTTGCAAGCGTGGCAAGGGTCTGAGGGGGCGGATTGATGGCAGATACACGCCTCCCTAGAGCATCCCAAACGTGCTCGATAGGATTCAAGTCCGGGGATCGAGCTGGCCACTCCATGCGAGTAATTGTTTCCTGTTGAAGATAATCATCAACAATGCGAGCTCTGTGTGGTCTTGCATTATCGTCCTGTTACAGGAAGCAATCACCAATTGCCCCGGCATATGGGCGCACATAAGCATCAAGGATGTTGTCTCGATAAACCTGAGCATTCACGGTTCCCCTTGGAAAGACATGGAGGTATGTGCGCCCTCCTAAGGATATGCCTCCCCAAACACAGACACTGCCTCTTCCGTATGCATCTCTTTCACGGATGTTTGATGGATGATAACGGGTCCCAGGTTCTCTCCATATCAAATAACGTCTACTGTCACTTTCTAGACTAAACCTGGACTCATCCGTAAAGAGAACAGGCCTCCATTGATCTGACGTCCAGTGGACATGTTGTCGGGCCCACTGCAAACGGTCTCTCCTATGGCGTGATGTGAGCGGCACGCAAATGGCTGGTCGTCTCGCATACAGACCACCTTCGTGGAGCCTTCTGCGCACAGTTGACGTTGACACCAACCTTCCGGTGGCTGCAGCAAGAGAGGATCTAAGATGTGTCGGAGTAGCGGTTCTATTCCTGCGTGCACTTAATGTCAAATATCGGTCATCGGCACTGGTCGTAACAGTTGGCCGTCCTTGACTGAACCTCCTAGATGCCGAATCTGTGGTTTGAAATTGCCTCCAAAGTCTATGAACCACAGATGGACTCACATTTAGCCATCTGGCCACTTCTGATTGACTCTGCCCTGCCTCTAGTCTCCCGATGGCTCTCCATCGTAGTTCTTCAGGCAAATGATGCCTAGAGGTCATTATTACGAATTGGCTATCTCAGATTTTCAATGTCGCAATCACAGTAAAATTTGTGTGCTTTCTCTCAAACTTGGACTTTTATGCTCCAGGCAGATGACGTAAGCCGAGTGCAGCGCCACTAATTTGCATATTGCAATTTTACTCAGCTACTCTTAGTGGACAACATATGCAAATTTTGCACGGTTTGGCTTACTTTTGAAAGAGTTATCGCTATTTTTGTGATTTTTCCTTAATTTATGATAACCAGTGTATTTGTATTGTATTATCTCTGTGTTGTATGCGAATCTCTCGACGTTCACATGGGTCACTAGTCATAACAACTGCAACTTTATTAACAGTTGGAACATTATATGTGCCTGCGTGCTCTCCATAGGGCACTTTGTCTGCATTAATAACAATGGCGTAGTTGTCGTTTTGCAGTCTGTTGGAAAGAGTCTTGAACAATCGTATCAATTGGTTATGGTTTTGCAAGAACGTTTCCAAAATGTCCACAATTTCTCGTTCCTCCATCTGCTCTATATGGTTGTATACGCATCGTGTATGAGTTTGTTGCTCCTCATCGCCCATAAAGTAAATTTGTAAGAATTTTGGATCGACATTAGGCATTGGAAGCAATGAACCAATTTGGTGGTACACTTGACCTTGAATCTTAAATGTAGATTCAAAATTACGACCATCCTCATTATGAACAATTTTTGTTGCTCCAAATGATGTCATTTGAAAGCAAGAATTGAATTTACGAATTTTCCACAAAAACAATTTCGATTGAGATGCGGTTCCAGCTAATAATGTTTTCAAAGGTTCCGGTGGTGGATTTAACGGTGAAAGTGAAATTTTTCCAGATGCGCAACATAAACCAGCTGATTCACCTTTGTACTTTAAAGCATGACAATATTGACACTCGTTGTCCATATTACCGATTAAAATTAATGCATGTGACGAATGTGATGGACCTAAGTTACCAACGAAAACAGAGAAACGTAATGTTATGCAAGATAATCGAGCGAATGCAAGATAATCGAGCATTGATACGAGCATCACTTAATCGTCTTGCGTTTGAATGTGATCCTGAAATATATGTGTATCAAAACAAACTAAAAAAAATATTTACAGAAAAACAAAAGTTTTATGACTTTTATTATTTTTATGCTAGTGAGAACCAAAACAATATGGAAATGAATGAGGGAAAACTGGGTCCTACCACGTGATTTCCCGGCCAATAAAAATGTAGCGTTAAACGCTTAACGCTTTCTTGTTAGAAGTCGCATAAGAAGTATAACTTTTAAGAAGTAGAATTTTTCCCACTCAATAAAAAATTCATTAAAAAAACAATTGAAATTGGACCGAATTGTGAATCTAAACCATTCTCGAATCCTTCTGAAAGTACACAGAAAATTTCATTTTAAATCGGTCCAGTCGTTTAGGAGGAGTTCCGTGACAAACACACGCACAGAAGAAATATATATATAAAGATGTAGCTTTTTTTTGTTCTTGAAAATGTATGTAACATGCTAGTGTAACACTATAATGTTTTGCTCTATTCCATGCAGATTTCTTTTTACGGTTAGGATTTATAAAATAAATAGCAGATGCTAGTTTACAAGGTGTATCAATTGCTATTTATAATTATGTCTGGTGTTGAAGTCTGTTTTGCGTTGTATTTCAAAAGATGATTCTCATCCAGGTATATTAAAAAGTCAATTTGAAAGAAAATATATGCATAGAAATATAAAAATAATACTTTTAAAAAGGATTCATTCCCAGATAGAGGTATATTTTTACTCAGCGAAAGCCTTTCAATGTAAACCTTCTAACCTTAACTAGATCTGTGACACTATTCTACGCACATTACCCTAATCGAAAACCTTGAAAAACAATATAAAAACCTTAAATCGAGGTTGACTTAGGGTTTTCAATCCTTTAATAAAGCTAGTCTCAAGGTTAAAATAATTTTAAATCTAGGTAATTACAAGGTTTCATTTAGCAACGACTTGTATGCTCAGATAAAATTCACCTTCTCTTGAAATTTTAATAGACAATGCAATCTGACGCTACTGTGACATCAGCTATTAAAACGTCATTATGGACCTAAGTTACCATTTTACCACTTTCTAAAAAAAAGCTTTAAAAACTAATTTTCAATCCTTTTAGGAGGATGAAAGGTTTGAAAATTCCTTTGAAGAAAAGGTTTTTAGTACAAACATTTTCGTGACAATAAAATGAAAATTTTCAAAACAAGGTTATGGGGATTTAGTCCGAAACAAGATACTCTCAGATGAACTTAGTTTTACAATGAAGAAATCTTTGGTGTCACATTAAAAAGTGAGCGTTGTAATTGAAGTCAAATTTAACGAATCATTAAGAAGAAACAAATTTATAATGTGGTGTAACTACCACTATAAATAATAAATACCAATTCACTAGTATATAAGATATGTTAACTTGATTCTATCAGGAGGTACCTTTTGATAGATGAAGGTTGACATAGTCTAAGATTAAATTCCCCCACATTGGTGACCCGGACGTGATAAGAAATTGTCAATATTGATAGATGAATCCACATTAAACAGTTGATTTGCCTAAAAAAATATACTGCTAAAAAAAAAAATCCGGTGAAGTAAATAAAGTTTCCCGGTTAATAAATAATAATGAGCGAAATGCTAGAAAAAAAATAATAATAGCGAAAAGCTATAAAAAAAAAAAAGATGGGAAAAAATAGCGAAAAGCTATAATAAAATATAATAACGAGCAAAATGCTTAGAAGGAAAAAATATATATATATATATATAATGAGCAAAAATTGAAGTTAATAAATAAAACAGCATTAATCAACTACTGGTATCTGTTCATCGAATTCTATCACAGATAAAATTCTGGAAGGGGAGTAATGTGGTGTAACTACCACTATAAATAATAAATACCAATTCACTAGTATATAAGACATGTTAACTTGATTCTATCATGAGGTACCTTTTGATAGATGAAGGTTGACATAGTCTAAGATTAAATTCCCCCACAATAGAAATGAATGTAGTATATGGTGAAAAGAGGATGTAACCCAGTATGGATGGGTGGTCTAATGTAAACAATAACAAGCGTCCTTAAACCGGAAGAAATTTAGAAAATTTCCGGTGTATCCCTCCGCTTATGTTATGACTACGAGGCGATGTGTGAACAAGCCTAATATTCTATGCAGTTTTGTTATTGTAATTTGGGTTCAAATCTAAACATAATTGTACCATTCATAAGAGCTTTCAGAAATGTATTGATTCTCAGCGGTCATAAGGCCAAAAAAAATTTTGGAAAGTTAATATCTCATTGTGAATAATTCTTAAGGTTTGCCATGTTTTGTATTTTATCCCTTATTTGGCTACATTTTAATAAAATGTCGCCAAAAATATCTTTTTAGGTTAGCCCAATTAGAAAATATTCTAATGATTACAATATTAATATGATAATGCTGAAGTTTAAAGGCTGAAAGAAAGAACTCGGTACATGTGAAATACTGCAAAAGATATGATGCAATAATGTGATGGCGCGTTTTTTCAATCTGCGGCATAAAAATATATCGGAAGCAGTAACCCGGAAGTCTTGAAAGAGCAATTTTAACACTAGCGCCACCACCCTTAGCTTTACACGATCACCTATCCATAATATACCTCAATCGCAAGGAGAAACCCCAACGGAATCAAGTAGGGAAACTCTTCTTTCTCATAAATCGTCTCAACAAAGTGCCGATTTGCAAAATGAAAATAATCAAAATATTATATGTGTCAGCAATGTCCGTTCTGAAAGGAGAAAAAAGTAAAATATCCACGAAAGCGCCTTTAAAGGACCGTCAAAGTTATGGCCAGGCGATAAATATTCCGAGTGGAAAATAGCTACTTCTTTCGATATTTTTCGAATTAATTGAGAGGTCTAAGTAGGAAAAAAGAATCAAATGTGTGTATACAATTGAAAATGTCGTTAATAACAAAATTCACAAAGCCCGACTGGTTGAATCTGGTTTTAATCAAATAAGAAAAGTTGATTAATCTGAATCGTATTCGCGCGTGGTAAATACTGAATCATTCAGGTTATTATTTGCTTTAGCAGCAAAATTAGATTTTTATTGGTTAAATTTTTTGATATTTAAACTACATATTTATAGGGTGATATTGATGAAACTGTATAGGTGGGGAAATACCTCCAGGGTTTAAAGATAAACTTGGTAAAAATAAAGTATTTGTCCTTTACCTCAATCTGGTAGAAATCTGCATATAAAGTTAAAAAATGAACTTAAAAAGATCACTCAACTTGCATTTGATAATTGAGTGTTTACTAAAATTAATGGTAATGATTTTTTCGCAATTTGTGTGTACTTAAATGATTTGACCCCATTTAACAAGATATATCTTTTGAACCAATCAAACATTTCAAAACTCTTTTAGTTTATGAAATTGTGATAAATAACCAGTTACAAAAGCAATGCCTGGTCTATTTGCTAAATATAAACTACGATTTCCTGATTATCCGTCTGATCTACTAAATCATCAGTGGAATTAAAACATGTATCCTCGCCTTTAGTTATGGAATTATTTACTTTGTTACAATTTTTTCATTAACGATTCAATGTAATGCGATGAATCAATGCCCTTCTTACTGAAAAGAATCATAAGTTCAAATGTTTGATTTAGTTTTGACGTGAATCAGGAATCAGGTGAACCGCATCCAGCTTCACCGACCTCATGTGTAGACGGCTAACCCTAAAAGTTTCCATGGTTTTCCTCTTCGCAGATGCTGGTTAGTTCAAATTACTTGATCTTCTGGATTGGATTTAAATTGACAAGGCGTTGAACGTAAGTAGTCCTAAAAAATAGAGTCGGCTGTTCAACGACGGTTATAAAATAAAATAAAAAATATGAAAACAGAAGCGCAAATGGAAAATCGTGAGAGCTGATGAAAAAATTATATGTTTTCGTTATTTTGTTTTCCTGTTTTTTAATATTGGTCCAATTTTATTTCTATCATAATTATGAACTCTCGAGACTTTTCTCAGTTTATATTTAAAATATTTTTATTAGCGTTGTTTAATGATCCTATTTAATTGAAAACAAAAGTTCTTTTGAAAAACTGCTTTATTTCAATATCAAAAAATATATATATATTAAATCAAGTTATTAAACAAAATCTTTACCACAAACGATTTTAAATTTGGTGAGTAGATTCAGTATTGATGTCTTGCTTTAAAAGCATATTTTAAAGTAATTTCCTAAACCAGTTTAAGGAATTCACTACATTTTTGAAAGTAATAGGGTAGCTAAACTCTTCATTGAAAAATAACTGTCATAAGCGAATAAAAACAGGTAAGCAATTCTCTATCGAATTTTTTTAACATATTCATCAGTACTTAAGTAAAAATTCTTATTATTTATATATTAAATTTACTGTGATTTTAACCAAAGATAAGCCTTATATTAAGCAAATTTACAGATTTGCGAATTAAAAACAGTTGAAAATTTTTTTTCCTACACGTTATTTCATCAGGTTATAAACAAATTTCATAAACCTGACCTTGAAACACTAAGATTAATTGAATAATGAAGCCAATGATATTCTCTTAGTATATTATGCATTCGACAAAACACCTCAAAAAACTTTTATTTGAGTTTTTTCTAAAACTTAACGAGAGCTACGGACACAAACACTTTATGTAAGAATTTCAAGAAGTAAGGATTTTACATATAATATTCAAATTAAAATAGTAAAATATACCAGAAAAATTTTAAATCCAATGTTTTCGTAAGTTAAAAGAAAACAGATACTATAAAGCGAAATCGCAAAAAACCCTTTCCATTTAATATTTTTTAAATACAAATTTCATATTCTTTAAAAAATATAAAATATTTTCTATAAATTTACTAAGATTTAAAGTTAAAGCAATACTGTGCCGTGTGTACATAAAAATATATTTAAATGAATAATAAATTATAAAAATGAAATTTTTAAACACCAAAATTTTTTGAATGTTAGATTGTAAGTTATTTCAAAGCATTTAAATAAAAAAACAACAACTTTTAAATACTATTTTTATTCTATATTCTGCACGTTCTATGTTTTCTACGTTCTGCTTCTACGTTTTTTTTAAACATATTGAGTATTTCTAATATTAAATTGCAGATTTTTTCTTTGTATTTATTTTTTTTAAAAAATAAAAGAAAATATAAAAATGATTTGCAAAATTTTTAAAAAAGAAATAAATTAAAACAAAGAAACTAATAAAATACTTTTTAATGCTTCATTACAATTCATTAATTTACGATTTTTCTAAGAAACGAAAACTGAAAAAAAAAAAAAACTTTACCATACTTAGCAGGAAAGCAGGGCTCGAAAAACCGCCCGTCCTCGGCGGTCAAAAATTCCCCGCGGACAAGGAATTTCTCGAATCCGACGTCCATTTTCAATTTTTGTTATCTTACAAGAGTCTACCGCCTCACCTCTAATCTAGAAATACTGCGCATGGTGGATCTCTGTCTGCGAGTACTGCAGCTGTTGAAAGGGGCTTTTCAGCAATGAAATTAGAAAAAAACACATTACTTACTGGTCTTAATAAATTGAGTTATTTTGAAAAACATTTTCAAGAGTTTCTTTAGTAAATAGCCTTTTTCATTTTAATATTTGAAGGTATACTCATAAAAAAATTAACTTATAATAGCTAAATTGACAAGGAGATGGTGAAAAGTTGCCAGCGATCGTTTCTAATAGATTTAAGAGGAGTGGCACATAAGTGATCCCCATGAGCGGGGTGAGAAAGTGCCACTAAGAAAAAATTAAATCTCCCCTCCATGATATCTTAGAATCATTTTTAGTATGTGAATTGAAAGCTGTGTAATTATGTTGCATTAAATAATCAACCCGATAGGTGAAAAATTAGAGGAAATATGACACGAAAACGTCAAAAAATGGCACACCCCGTTTGACGGCGCATATTAAAGAAACTTTGAAATTCCAAATTTTAAGGTACTAAGTTTGTATACACAACTGGTTGAGAAACAAATTATATTTTCCCTCAGTTTTATTGAAAGTATATTTGGTAACTCTCATTTAAATTCATTCTTTATGGATATGTCGTCATATTTTAATTTTTCTCACAGAATTTGTTTTAAATGATTCAATCTAAAAAACTTACAGATGAACTAGGGGTTTTATAGCCGGTCGTAAGCTTTTACTGACATTTGGTTGTTCTTTCAAACATAGTATTTTATTTACTGTAATATATGTATGTCTACACAAAATGTAAAATTTTTGAAGCAAAATAACTTTTAAAAAACTTCAGTAAAATTTAAATGTCAAATTACTTTGGATTTACTCACTACGGTTATAGCTGTGATAAAAAGTAGAAAAATCATTTTAAAAGTGCTTCTTTTATATGGTTTGCTACTTCAAATTTATTCAATTTAAATTTGTAGCAAATTTTGATATGATATACACTCTATAACAAAAAAATCGATGCACCAAGGAGTTGTCCGATTGAAACGAAAATTGGTGGATGGGAATAACAATGTACAGAATAGTAAATGATTAAAATTTCAGAACAATTGAATAATTTATTGCAGAGTTACAGTAACAAGTTCAATAAGGTGTTGACCCGCGTCTAGCCTGGATATAAGCTGCCACACGGCGTGGCATAGACCGATAAAGCTTCCGGACGGTCTCTTGCGGTATTTCCTGCCAAATTCGATCCAATTGTCGAACTTGGTTATCAACATTCCGTGCCAGATGCCTGCGCCTTCCCATCATATCCCAGACATGCTCGATGGGAGAGAGATCTGGTAAGCCAAGGAAGAGTTTGAAAAGCTTGCAGACAGTTCATAGCAACACGCGCCGTATGTGGTCTGGCATTGTCCTGCTGAAAAACCAGCCAAGGGCGCTGCAAAAGGAACGGTAGCAAAACAGGTCTTAGGATGTCGTACCGTTGTGCAGTAAGTGTACCTCTAATGACGACCAAAGGGCTGTCAAAGGAAATGAGGTGCATAATAATCAACAATTATCTTGAATTGAAAGCATAAAGATAGCAGTGCAGGAAAATATTTTAAAATTAGGGACACAAAATTTTTTACAGAAAAACAATACCTTTATGACTTATTAATTTTATGATGACAACCAAGACAATATGAAAATGAATGAGAAAAAACGATCCTACCGCATTATTTTTCGTCCAATAAAAATGCATGAACAATGGAAAATTGTGACACAATCATTAGATTTTTTATATATAGTATAGCGTATCTACCACTACAAAAATACAATTCCAATACCCTAGTATATAAGACATGTTAACTTAATTCTATGTTGTGGCACCTTTTCATAGATAAAGGTCGACATTGTCGATAACACTCACCCCACATTGGTGATCTTTGGTCGAGATGTGAACTCTCCCACCTTGACAGAAACTCCCACGTCGATTTAAACACACCTACTTCGACGGATTCCCCATTGAGCAGTTGACTTGCTACTTGTGATGGCGACATTATCCACCTACTTGCTACTCAGTCTCGTTCACACACACTGTCAGCCTGTATACACTCGACTGCTAATGGCAACACAGGAGCGACTACTACCATGAACTCAATACTGCTCTCACGATCAACAGTGATCTTAAGACTGAAAAATACAGCTACTTTGCCTTACAGCAGCAAGTAAATTTTTTTTTCTCTTGAAGGAAAAAAAATAAATAACTGGCCATTTTTTTTTTATCTATACAAACATGTGGGTCAGTAAAAAAAAAAAAAAAAAAAAAAAAAAAAAAAAAAAAAAGAAAGAAAGAAAGAAAAATTAATATAACTTTATTGATAAATTTATACAAAGACCAAAAAAATACTCAGATACAATTATAAGTAAACATAACATTGAGCACATTTATAGTTTTAAAAATTGTCGAAGCAAATATTCAGAATGCAACAGCTATAATTACATATATTAAAAACCAGACACGTCAGTAGGTTTTTTTTTTATTTATTCCAAATACAAGTGTGCACTTCATTAAAAAAAGAACTCTAAATAATATAAGATTTCAAGACATTAAAAAGTTCATTATAACACTCAAAGATGACATTTTTTTTTAAATATAGATTGAAATACATAACTATGAAAGTGCTACCAAATAATATAATATATATATATAAGAAGGGCTTTCAAAAGGCCTTTTCTGATTACTTTTTCTTTTTGTTGCTTTCCTGAAAGGAAAAAAAAACAAACATTTTTTTTTAATACAAGGATAACACATTTTTCTTAACATAGACTAACTAAATTTAATTAAGTGCGCAAAGACCATCACCTCCCAGAAGAAAGGCCTTAGCTTGGATCAATTTAATAGTCCGACATAACAAGGTGTGTAGGTTTCAACATAAAATAAGCATAGAATCTAAATACAGTGTGTATCTGCTACACTTTAGATTTTCAATTCCATGACTTTTCAAGACTAATTCCAAGAATTTTTCATGACTTAACTAAGTTAATATTTTCTCCGACAAAAACACAACAAATTTAAAAAAGCATTATAATAACATTCATTCATTGAAATGATAGGTATAACCAAAACTGTTATACTTGGCATCTTCATATTTATAGATTTTAAATTTAAAAAATAATGTAAAGAAAGAGTTGAAGCAATAAAATAGCTGAAAAAAAAAATCTTTTTTTCTGTATATTCTAAAGATACTTTTTTTGTTCATCAGAAAGAAACACTCCTGACTTTTCTGCTCTATTTTCCCTTCACAGAAGCTTAAAAGATAATTCGTTCTTATGTTTTTTCTTTCATTTTTCGAAAGAACACCATAATTTTTTGAGAACACCAAAAAAACATTTTATATTTTAATAAAATATAACATTAAAACATTCAAATGTGACGCATAATTTTTACAATTCACCAGAGTTGACAAGACTGAATGGATTAATCCACGGTTTAAACAGCCCTATCCAAAACCTATTCACTCAAATTATGTCACAATTTTAAAAATAAAAGGTTATTTTTTAAACAAGAAACAAAATGAAGACAAGTTTTTGTTTTATTAAAAAAAGTTTGTTATTATTTTTAATATTGCATTGTATATTCTTATGCAAAAACACAATTTATCAGTATTAAAAGCATATCAATTCATATTTAAAGGTATTTAAACTTAGTTATTCAATGAATTATGCAGCTTCAAAAGTTATAAATCTTTTCCTATAATTAAGTTAAAGCAAATTGTAAAAAAAAGTATCAAATATATATTAATCTATGTAATTATTATGCGTACAATGGTTACACATAAGATGTTTACCAATGTTCCTGGACACTTTAAGACAGTCAAGCCCACATGTCCTGTCCAAAACCAGTTTAGGACATCTAAAATCCTGGATACGTGATATCTAAATAAATTATTCTTTAGTTTTTCTTTGAACAAAATTTGCTTGGATTTATGGTTTATTTCTTAAACAAGATTTTGAATTGCTGATTTAAAAGTTCGTTGCATTTTTATTTTTAACAGTTTTAATCACAAAAGAGTTTAATTTAAAGTAATATTTAATTAAAAACTCAGAACAATATTAATAATCAATTTTTCACATAAAACTGAAAGCAAAATACAAGTTCTTAATAAATTTAACTCAGTTAAATTTTATTGTTTTTAAACAACAGCTATCTCTTGTTTAATTGTGTAAATTATCTTGTATTCTAAAAGTTAAGTAGTGTTTCACTCATAATTAACAAAATAATTCGTTAATATAAAAATTTAAATGTATAGTTTAATATTTTTCTGTGAAAATGATTTTTTTTTTTGATACATGACATCTTAGAATCATTTTTAATATGTGAATTGAAAGCTAAGATGTGTAATTATGTTGCATTAAATATTCAACCTGATAGGTGAAAAATTAGAGGAAACATGACACGAAAATGTCAAAAAATGGCACATAGTCACCCCGTATATGTACATGCAGTAAATGTTTAACAGTAAACAGACTGTAATTCTGTTGTCAGTATGTTGCTTTCAGATTGAATTTGGTTGGCTTTCCTTTAAAAAAAAATAAGTTTTTAAATATAGAACATATGAAAATAAACAAGTGAAAAGCTAGGAGGGAACAGAATACTTTTTACTCAATTTCTAGTTTTTTTCCTTTAACTACCTTGACATTGTAAACTATTTAGATCAGTGGTTCCAAAACTTTTTTGACCCATGGATCCCTTTTTAGAGTCAAAACTTTCCCACGGATCCACAAGTGAAAAACTGCATATATGTACAGTATAAAAATTACAAATTAAAAAAAAAAACCATTTTGTTGAAGAACTACTTATTGAAATTATATCTTTTGATAAAATAAAAAAATTAATGACTTGGACGAACGTGATGAGATTTTAAGAGTATTTATGTCAGGCACAATATTTGTGGGCACTAATTTCTAATCATTTATTTATTTTACTTTTTTGTGATGAGGTTCATTACGGCACTGAAACTGAGAGAACAATATCCTCTTCCCAATTTTGTTCACACAGAAAAAGTTTTGCAACAAACGCAGTTTTGAGATTTTAATTTTGATTAAATTTAATTGTTCATCTAGTAGTTTCGTTAAGTTTGGCAAATGTACTGAAAATACATTCGCTGCAGCTTGTTTTAAGTTAGTCAGAAAACCTCCTACCATTGACGGAGCACCCTCAGTAGCTACAGAAATGATATTAGTCAAGGGTATAGCTTTCACCGTTCGCATCGCTTTCCAAACATTTAGCAAATTACAATTAGGGATGTAACGAATATTCAGCCACTATTCGGTATTCGGCCCTTTTGCCGAATATTCGGTCTAGCCGAATACAGAAGTTATTCGGCTGAATATGAATATCATTAGATATTTGGATGAATAAATTCATAATAATAAAGATTTTTAATGTGCTTTTAAATAATGTGTGATCAAATGTGCTTTTAAATATATTTAATCATGAAGAGTCACATTTCACTGCATTAATTATTAGAAAATCTAAAATTTACTCAATTTAAGTTGTATAATACATAAGTGTATTTAATAATGTTACATAAATAAAAACATTTTCTTGTTGCAAATTTATCATTATATGTATTTAACCAAGCATTGGAATCTTTTACATTAAAATACAAATATATATAGTTTGCTAAATAGAAGTGTGAATACTATCTGAATCGGCAATTAAAATTTATTTGTGATTCCTTTAATAATATATACTTATCAATAATATGCACTAGAAATATATGATTATATAATTATTTATTATAAATGTAAAACACTAGTTATCCATTTAATGGATGTCTTGATACTTAGAGAAACAAGCTACATGAGATATATGGTTTACAGGTATAAAAAATCATTTATCATTGTAAAGTCTGAAATTATGATGCAAGAACAATATTTTTTCAGCATTTATAGGAAGAAGTCTGTTTTGTTTGGTTTCATATATATTGCCAGCTTCAGAAAATAAACGCTCACTGTATACTGTACTTGCAGGAACTGAAAGATATTTTCTTGCTAAATTTGCAAGTCTTGGAAAGTTTTCAGCATTTGCTTTCCACCAATTAAGTGGACACTCCATCCTACCTATTCGAGGTTTATCAAAATAGGAATTTACCTCCAATAATTTATCCATTGAATTTTCTTCTGTATTTGTCGTGTTCTGCAATGACGAATGCTTTATTTCTGTAAAGCAATCCCAAAACGAAGAGGGTTTCTCCTCAGCGATTCTAACATCTGTAGCTGTTGTGTTGTTAACTGCACAATCGATGTCCATAGTTTCCAAAAATACTTTTAAAACAAAAGAATGAACTGGGAGAACTGGTTTCACAACAAACAATTTCATTCCTTCAGGCTTACTGACCAGTAGGGAGTCACAAACTTTCCACAATAAAACCTGCTTGACCCCCTTACTGACCTGTTTGACACTTACTAAGGGCTATCTCATTGTGAATTATGGGGGACAGTAAACAATATGAGGGGCTTGTTAACTTTGAAAGTAGGAGAAATGTTTCACTGGGTAGTAAGTAGAAGTGAAGAATATTTATATTTTAATGTAAATAACTTAACATCCTGAATTAAAGAAAATTAATCTGTTAATTGATTTTAAAAAATTGACATAAGTTTTTAGTTTTCTGGGTTTTAATAATTTTTCTGGCAAAAAAAAATAAATTTAAAAATACATTTAACAGTAGTAATGAGTTCTTATTTTAAATAAAATATATAAATTACAAGTATAATTAGTTAAAATATGCTATTATTAATTATTTAGATTTGTGAAAGCCTTATTTTAAATATTTTAATGCCAACAATATTACAAAAAATACATCCAGTTGTTAATTTTTTTTTTAAATATAGAAACAATTATACAAATGTTAATATATTTATTTCATTTTTAATTTCAAATTTGAAAATTATTTAATTACAAAATTAAAATTTCAAAAGTGAAACTTTTTATAAGTTCTTAATTTTCTGGGTTTTAATAATTTTTCTGACAAAAAAGAAAGTTAAGAATACATTTAACAGCAGTAATGAGTTCTTATTTTGAATAAAATAGCATATAAATTACAAGTATAACGATAACTAGAATATGCTATTATTAATTATTTAGATTTATAAAAGCCATATTGCCTTGTTATTGCAATCAAGATATTTAAATTATTACAAAAAATAAATCAAGTTGTTAAAAGTTTTTTAAATATACAAAGATTAAAAAAGCAATTTTGTTAATATTTATTTCATTTTTAATTTAAAATTTGAAAATTACTTTAATTACAAAATTACAATCAAAAGAGAAATTTTTAAAAAGTAAGTATTTGGCCACCGAATATTTGATTTTAAAAAATTGACATATAAGTTTAGTTTTCTGGGTTTTAATAATTTTTCTGGCAAAAAAAAAAATTTAAAAATACATTTAACAGTAGTAATGAGTTCTTATTTTAAATAAAATATATAAATTACAAGTATAATTAGTTAAAATATGCTATTATTAATTATTTAGATTTGTGAAAGCCTTATTGTTGGCATCAAAATATTTAAAATATTACAAAAAATACATCAAGTTAATTTTTTTTTTAAAATATAGAAAGTTTAAAAAAGCAAATGCTAATATTTATTTCATTTTTAATTTAAAATCAAAATTACAATCAAAAGAGAAATTTTTAAAAAGTAAGTATTCGGCCACCAAATATTTAAGCGAATTCTGTTGCATGATTAGCTTATAATTTTCATGTGAATATTGATGAGTACGAGGGAAATTGTAATTTGTGACTCGAAAGTTACTTAATTTAGAACAACTATGCGTAATTCATAAATCACTTTGATGAGCATTGCAAGCGTTAATTCTTCAATCCTTCTAATACCATATAAACTACTTGAATGAGAATTGTGATGCATGATTCTGAAATTACTTAAATACGTATCATGTTACATAATTCAGAAATAACTAATTGAAATCATAATGTGTGTTTGATAAATCATTTTAATTTGAATCATGATGTGTGATTTTCAAAATACCTTAATACGAATCCTGATGAGTAATTTGAAAATCATTAAGCAACATTGGATATATGCTTCATTAATCACTTTCATTTGAATGCCAATTCGTAGAACATTTTATATGAATTCCGATGCATAAATCAAAAATCAGTTTAATGTGAATCACGATTTTTATTCATAATTCATGATATCTAGAACTAAATTTCATTTATTAGCAGTAAAAAACTAAATGTTAATGATCTTTCTTATAAAAATTAAAAAAATTAAAAAAACAAATAGGATAGCAAAATTAACCTGTCATAATAAGGAAGTTAACACATTGAACATATTTCTAAATCAATGAAACACTAGTTATCATTCAGAAACTATGACTACAAAAACTAAAATTTGGTAGAAATTTCAGCTTTCTAAACATCAGAGATGAACAATAATCTGGTGTGAAAAATTTTGTACCTTCCTTAACCTCTTTTCACTTCAGCAATAAAAATTGCATCTACTAGAATTTCTATAATTTTCGTTTGAAATTATTTATAAATTTTTTTACTGCTTTTTAGTAAGAAAGATAAGTATTTTAATTCCAGAAAAATAAAGCACTTTTTAAGTACCCTATGGCAGAATTCAAGGACTTTTCAGGGCCCTGATTTTTTCACCAAAATTCAAGGTTTTTCAAGTACCATGGGAACTCTGTTGGTTACAAACCACTTAATAATTATAAGCACCCACCTTTATGTATAATTTACTTAGGACGTAAAAATCGCTACTATTTTATTTATCTTAATTTCCATAATAATAAAAACCAATCACAATTTTATTATTTTATATTAAACCTCCCGCAGTCTTCCTGACGTTGTTCAGGGACCCCTAAATCAGTTTTTATTTTTCACGGACCCCTGGGGGTCCATATGGACCACTTTGGAAAACACTGATTTAGATACATACTTTATCGGAATCGTAGCCATTCATAACAACCAACCTAAACAAATAATTATCTTGCACTTTTAAACAATCCAAAATACTGAATTGTGTACAAAGAACTAAAGCAGGGTTTTGGACAGAGCATTTGTGTTTTACTGTCTTTAAGTGACCAAAACCTTGAACAGTGGTAAAAAGTAAAAATTCTATAAGTATATCCACTGTACACATAATAAAAATTTGATACTTTATATACATATTGTTTTAACTTATTAAAGGAAAATAATAAAATAGGAAAAGATTTAGAACTTTTGAAGTTCCACAATTCATTGAACAAAAGTGAATACCTTTATATACGAATAAATATGCTTTTAATACTGATAAATTATGTTTCTGCATAAGGATAAATAATGCAATATTAAAAACAATAATAAACTTTTTTAATAAAACAAAAACTTGTCTTCATTCTGTTTCTTGTTCAAAAATTAACATATTTTTTCACAATATTTCTTTTAAACAATTGTGACATAATTTGAGTGAATAGGTTTTGGACAGTGTGATAATGTTGATTATCACAAGTTTATTTTAATATTTGCTTTAACTTTGTTTTTTCTTAATTTGCTTTAATTTTGTTTTCTTAATTGGCTTTACTTTTATTATCTTAACTCTTAATTTATTATTTACGAGTTATTGCTCTTAACTTCATTTAACGTTCAGCTTATATTTAAATCATTTATCAATTTATAATGCACAGGTTTATTTACTGCATATTTTTTTAATTATTAACTTTTATAGATTTATTGTGTTTTATATTTTAATTATGCAATTGTAATTTATCTATAATTGTCTATTACTGTTTTTTTACTTTTTTCAGTCATGCACTGCCTTAAGAAATTTTCCCCAGTCTTTTCCTTTACCAAGGGTAACTTGATACAATCTTCGCAATCTCTTCGGATGGGACCCCTGCTGACACCTGCGTGGGAGGATTTTGGACCCTTTTTTTTTCGTTGCAGCTGCATTCGCTGGTCAACCGTGAGAAATAGATATATAAGTTTTTTTATGTCTTGTCCCCTTCACCTCGTGACATTTTCCCTTTTTCTCACACAGCATGTGTACTTTTAATTGCGAACCGGACGGTATTCGTTAATTTTAACCTTTAGCCTTTTGACCTCGCGTTCCCGTTCACACGTGGGGGTCGTGATCACGTGTTGGCCATACTGTCCGGTGCTTGCTTGCTTCTTCTATCGGCCAATGGATTCTTGAGGGGTTGAATTTTGCACAGCCCACTTTTTTCTTCATTGGTTTTTGTTTAAGGGGTCCTACCCCTTTTTTCCCTCATTGGCTTTTCAGGAGAGACCCCGAGTTTTCTTAAGGCGTTGCATGACGAAAAAAAACGACACACTCTCTCTTGTTTCATGATTGTTGAATGACAAGATTTTGGTGTGGTTTTTAGTAATGTGAAAACGCCGATATACCTTGCTAAAAGGGTATCTTTTATGTTGAAGATTTGTGCTACTTTTACGAGATAAATTGAGTACAATAAAAATGTTCATGTGAGCTGATGCAAAGTTTGTTAGTTGGTGAACCTTCTCTGTCTCTGATAGTCATAAGAGATAAATAAATGAATTTACCAAAGAAATGAATTTACATGACTCTTTATATGTGTTTTCCATAGTTATTGTGTATCGCTACAGATCGTGGTGTAATCGTCATATAGGGTGAGTAGCCATAATTTACTTAATAGTCAGCACAGATAATATTCAAACTTACAAGAATGTTATTTCCTTATATTTTCATATGCATCATTCATACTAATTGTTCTTGTTTATTAACTTATTTCTAAATCTTGACCCAATGAACCTATTGGGTTATTCGGTGTTCAACAACGCTGGACCACCACTATTCGGCCTACATCAACGCAATTTAACGTATAAATTTTAACTTTACCCTATTCATTTAAATATTAATTTGTTTCAAGTCCTTATGCATTCTTGTGGGTTTGCCTTGCCACACACACACAATTTTCATTGTATTTATTAGATCATGTACTTAAGTTATGAATCAATTGTCTCAAGTTAGTGTTTTAGGCATTATTCTTTCATTAAGTCATTTAAGATTAACCTTGTTTTATTAATCTTAACTTTGATTAATTGTTTTAATTTCATAACTTGTTATTTTCAATTTTTAATTCCTTCATGACTTTAACTAACTTATATAAATTATTAAACTTTAAGAGACAGGACAGTTTAAACCCTGGATTAATCCATTTTGTCCTAAACTTTGCCAACTTAAGTCATATATTACGCTAAAACACTATGAAACAGAATGTTACAAAATTTCTGAAAAAAAAAAAAATCAAAGTTGTTGAAATGTATCATTTTCTAGGAGTGTGACACAAATAAATGAATTATAAACACAAGCAAATTAAAGAATTACTCACTTTATCAGTCAGAATGACAAGAAGATAACGGAATACTTGAATAAGATCAATAAACAAACAGATTGAATGCCTAAAATTTAAATACAAGGAGGATTACTTATGTAAGTATTATAATAATTTAGGGTTCTTACATTTAAAACATAGATTGAATTTAAAAAAAAAAAAAAAAACTCATAACAGTTTTAACAAAACTCCTGTGGATGTGCAGGATGCTACTGAATTCTTGAAGAAAGATTTTTCCTTTTGGAAGTAAAACATTTCAAACTTTCTTTTCCAAAAAAATTTTCAAAAGATTTTATCTTATTTTCAGAATTTTATTCAAAAGATGCCTTTCTCGCACATTGGAGTGGAAAAACAAGATTGTAATTATTTCATTCTGCAGAAATTTTCATTCATTGTTTTTTTTTTTTTTTTTGCAGTTATTGTTATTGATTTCCACACAGTTTTTAAAATCCAATATTTTTAATCTGATATTACAACAACTGAATCTTGAAATGAAAACATACATTTGTAACCCCCTTTTAAACAGTTCGCCGTAGATTTTTTTCCAGGTAGTTAATGCAATGGGATTTTACTATTTGTTTTTCAATTTGATGAGGACTTACAAAAAAAGGAAATAATTAGTATGTCTTCCCAAAACAAGAATATCGCTTATAATATTAGAAAAAAAAATATCACCTATTAAATTACATTATTTTTTCCCTCTTGAAGTTTACGCTTCTGTTACTTTAAATTAGTAACAAGTATATTTGTTATTAATAAAAGTATCTTGCAGAGAGATATTAGTACTGGAGAGGTTTGTAGCAGAAAGCCTGAAAAAATTCTGCCGAAAGGAAACAAAACCATATTTTAAAAAGATCTGATGCATTTCTTAACTTATTAACAAGAAAAAATTTTATTGGTTTTAATCTAAATCTTGGTATGCAAACCAGTCAAGGTAAAGATAAATTACAGAACAAGTAAAAAGCAATAACATTAAATAATCTATCTAACAACTAACACTGCAAAAGTAAAGAACAAATTCAGAATTTTGTTCCACCCAACCTATAACACTTCAATCTATACGCACGAAAGATAATATGCATATATAATACTTATTTTATATTTCTAAAGTTACCATAAAAAAAAAGAGTGAACAAAGAAACGTACAAAACTTAAAGTGCTTGAAAAAATATATTTACTAATTTCAGATCTAAAGAAGAACTGAAGTTTAAAATCCATAATAATATCCATGCCAAATTTTGACCACTGGTAAAATTAATGACCGTCCATGATCTTTTTTCTACTTTCTAGAAAATCATTTCTTTATAATCAAAATAAAGAAAAGCAGTATAATAATGAAACTAACAGACAAAAGCAGTGTGATAAAAAATAAAATACTGAAAAAACGATTTTGAAAAACACGCTTTTGCATAATACGTAGAGAAAGTGAAGAAAAAAATCTCTTTTTAGAAAAGGGAAAATGAAGCACTTTTTAAAAACACACAATAAAAAAAAAAAGCACCTTTAAGGGCTTTTAAAAAACGAAAATAAGCACCTTTAAACACTTTTTAAAAACACCATGCATGCAGTAATCTCTCCACTGATTAGAAATTGCTCAGTAGTTAACTCAGGTGATTGAAATGTTGAACTAACAGATATTGAAAACTCATTAAAAATGGGAAGAAAATTTGGAATTTATCTCAACATCTGCTAAATTTTCAAATCCATGACAAATTGCAAGAAATTTTAATGACTTACTCTCCGACAAAAATACAATTTACTAATTCTCCCTTAACCACTCTCAATGCCCCTTAGCAGAATTGTGGATACTCTGTTCTTGTTCATCAGTTTCTGTTCTCATTTGGGAATAAAAAAAATGAGGCTTGCTTCAGCTATAATTTTAAATTCATAAAATAAATAAAAAAAATTCTGAAATCACTGAAGTTAATTCATTTTAGAAATGTTGTTCTTCCCTTCAATTTTTGAAAGAACAGTTTATATTTTAGTAAAATGCGAGTAAGTGGGGATTTTGTTACAAATTCAGATATCTGAAACACTGAAATTGGGGGGAGATTTTTCTGCGACCAAAATCCATGACCTAACATTTTTTAAAGTTAAAATCAAGACATTTCATGACAAATTTCGTTAAATACGCTGCATATACAATGGATATGGAAACATATAGGCTAGAAACACTATGATTTAAATTTCTCAGTTTATTGATGAAAACATCAAACTACAGTGAGAAACTATAATAATATAACAATTATTTCTTTACTTCACCTGACAAGTCTTTTTTAAATACTCACCAAATGTAATCCTTTTCACCCATGCGACGTTTCTCCATGATTACTTGAGTGTCATATACGATGAATGCACACATCACCAGTAAACCAATGTAAATCTGAGCCTGGAAATAAAAATTTCTTGTGTGAAAAACAGCATTGCAAATTAAAATCTTAGTTGCAAGGATGAGAGTGGTCAGACAGCAAAAAAAGAGGAAATCCAAGAATACATACATATATAAAAGCTATATCCAAAAATTTGACAAAAGTGTAAAATTGTATGAAAATGAATCACATGCATGATTTTAAAATAGTGTGAATAAGTATTGTAATATTTGATTTTAAATTGAGAACATATAAATCCCGATGTGGCTTTTATATTACGTGAATATAAAACTAGATATAGGATTTCAAAAATGCAAAAATACAAATCATGATGCGTAATTTTTAGATAGCGTAAATGCAAATCAAGATTAATAATTTTCAAATCAGGTGAAAATAAACCCAATGATTAATTTTTAAATCACGTATAAATACGAAAATCGTTGTTAAGTACAACTGCATAAATGAATCACGACATTGGGTTTTTAAATCTCGCAAATAAGGATCGCAAGGTGCAACTTTTTACAACTGCATAACTGACTCACAACATTGAGTTTTAAACTTGTGTGAATACGAAACGCTACACAGGATTTTAAAATCGTGTGAACACAAACTGCGATATAGGTTTTTTAAATTTCGTAAATAAGAATCGAAATGCACGATATTTAAATTGCATAAATAAGAATCGCAAGGCGCAACGGGTAAATACGAAAATCGATGTTTAATGTTAAATTCGTGTGAAGTGAGAAGCTGCGGCGTCTAGATAACGAAAATAGGAGCTATCCGGAATGGCGGGGAAAATCTTAGTTTTTGTGCATAAAAGTGGGGAAAATAGTTCAAATAAGTAAAAATGCAGAAAGGGTGGCAGCTATGTAGTTTGAATTTTCTGTTCATCTTTAAAAATAAATATAATTACTTTATTTCAGCGGCTGAATTTTCAGAAAAAGCAAAATATTTATTAAAAAACTTTTAAAAAATCAGAGTTTTTGATAGTAAGACTGAAATTCGAAAGTAGAAAAATCCCTGTTGTTGCCGTGTGCATGTCTGGGAGATTGAGTTTAACTGCCTTTAAAGTGAGCAATAAAAAAAACCTCACAACTTTTGACTGATTTACTTACGAATATTGCAGCACTGTAAATACTATATTATGTAAGGTTTACAATAGTATTAATAATAAAATCAATTATAATAATTATAGCATTGTTGATAAATCAAAAAGAAGTGCTGATCCACCATGAAAATGTTCAATTACACCCTAGCAGCAAAATGACTCAGGCCCTCATTCAACTAATATTCAAGAATCTTGGATCAATAAGGGTTCAAAGGGCAGTAATTTTCTAATATTGGCCGTATATAGAATTGTCTGATTCAAACGATATTTTACTGCCACTTTAAAACAAATATCTGCCCTGTATAGAATTGTCAGATTCACTCTATATTTTATATTCATTAATCAGCTAATTTAGGTTCAATATTTGGAAATCTAGACATCCCATTATTAGGTCTTAGATGCATGATGCATTTTGTGCCCGAATTGGGCCAAGGTATGCCTTTATTTAAAAACATAAAAGGGCATATTTTGTGGTTTGTCAAGCCAGAGCTTGCAATCAGGATTATGAATACAATCACAGGGATGGAGCAGCAGCAGGTTAGAGTCTTTATAGAGCAAAATGACTTCTTTGGACCAATAACCATGAATCTTGACTCAATGGGCTGATATTTTCTCGATATGGGCCATATATTATGGTAGATTCACCAGATATTTTACCGCAACTTTAAAACAAATGGAATTGTCATATTCACCAGATATTTATAATCATTATTCACTGCATAGGGCCGATATTAAAAAATCTAGACATCCAAATATTGGTCCCTCGGAGCAAGATATTTAGTACCCATATTTAGCTCAACTGGGGCCGGTGTATAATTGTTTGTTGCTAGGGCAAGTGCTTCGAACATTAGAATTCTGAGCACATAAATAAGAAATTTATTGCATATTTAACAGAGCTTAGAAAAAAATGCATTCAGGGGTAGCAGCAAAGTTTTTTAAAATTTTAGGGTAATTTTAGGAACTTTTTCAAAAAATTTTAGGGGTAATATGCTAGGATAAAAACAGGTCACACCGTAGTTTATTACATAACAGAAGATTATTCTTATTCATCTATACAAATCATAAATAATTGCAAGCCTTAAAATAAATTTCTGAAATTTATTAAGTCAAGGATGAAATCTCTAAAGTGTAAAAATGAAGTTTCAACTTTACATATTACCTATCAAAAATTAAGTGCATAATTCAGGAACAGGCAAAAATGAGAATAAATCAAGAGAAAAAATAAATTAACACCAACTTGGAAAAATTAAAAATACTTTATTAAATCCAAAACAATTTGTAAACTAAAATGCAAGGCCAAATAAAAAATTAAGGAAAATTTGACTAAAACAATACGAACTTAAAATTATTATAAGCGATATATTTATATATGTTAAAAAAATTCACAATTTCATTTCTTTCCTATCCTTATAAGATTAGATTAAGTACACAGAAAATGATTTAATCACTTATGAAGTAAAAATATGCCAGATAAAAGCTGTATCAACTTAAATATTAACAAAAATACTGTCTTCAATTGTATATACTTTAAACAATTCAAGTTCTCATATTTCTGATATTTATAAGTACAATTAAAGTACTTAGAAAAGTTTCCAAAATCATTTATAAATAAATAAATTTAATGTCAAATAAAATTGAAAGAAATCATGACAAAAATAATGCCAACTAAAGTTACATATACGGTAAACAATTCACTTTCTCATCCTCTGTGATGTTTATACAAACAATAAAAGTATAAAAAAAATAGTTCAAAAAATCAGAACAAATAATCTGCATGCCTTTATAAATTAAAGTTCTATTGATTCTATAATAATTAAAAAAAAAAGAACCTTTCTCTCGAAAAAAGAATACTTTTTTATTTTATAAAGACAAGCTTTAATGTTTACGTTCTTAATTAAAACTTTAATTTATTATCCTTTACTTTATTAAAAAAAAATATTGCTTGATATTATTAGATTTCAAATCAGCAATTTATATTAGAAGTTAGAGAAACACTAATTAGGATGATTATTTAATTTTGAGTCTCTTTGACAAAAGTTGGTCTCTTCCAGTTTCAAAAACAGTCAACTCCGACTCTAATTTTGTTAGCTGATCAGTTCCTTCAGATATCAAGTTTTGTGCAACAGTCATCTCCACAATGTTTTGCATTCCTGCAGCTTTCTTCAATCTTTCTGTTCCTTCTTTTATGAGACCTAAAGCTAATTCTTTATTTTTTTTCAATTCATTGATTTTTTGATTATTTTCGCTAATCTGCAAATCGAAATCATTTTTTCTTTTTCTATTTTCTTCCCTTTCCTGTTTTTCCTTTGCAATCTTTTCATTTTCTTTTTTATGCTTATCTTCCTCTTCTTTTAATTTGCTCATATACTCTTGATATGATTTGTGAGATTCCTTTACTGCCCTCAATAATGTTGTGATAGGCACCTTCAACACTCCTCCATAATTTCGAATGGTATCTTTGATTAGTCTAAGAGACACGATAGTATTCTCATGGTGACTCACATTAAGCATTGCTTTATTTATCGAAAAACCTCTCTCAGGATCAGAATTCCCATGTGGCAAAATAAAAACAGTTTTGATTAATGCAGTTAAATTTTTATATTTTAAATTATTGCTTTTGTCTTTCAAAAGAAACAATTCTCTCCAATATCCATCTACTCGCTTTATTTCAGATAAATCCGATAATTTTTCATGGGCAGTCACGTCAAAAGTAAGAAGTTTCCATTCTTCCCTGACATTATCAATAAATTCATTGGAAAAGTTTAAATAACGAGCTATTCTTGTAATTGCATGGATACCTTTTGAGTTATCATTTGATTCAACTCTTGGCTGAAAAATTTCTAAGTCTTTAAAAAACTGGTCAAAAAAGGGTAAATTTGATTTCAAATAATTAACAGTTTTAATCAATGCAGAAAGAGCATTTAGAAGAAAATTATTCTTTTCACTTTGTGCTAATTTACTTAAAAAACCTTTTGCTGACATGCCTATCTCGATCGAAGACGATTTCTTCCAATTTTTACCATTATTAAGTTCAATGTCCCTTAAATCTGTGCCTTCCTTAGCTGCAACAATATCATCTTTAATGAACAGCATCATAACTTGTCTGATTAGCTTATTCATTTCACTAAACAGCAAGTGTATTTTTGGGGATTCGCTTTGAAAACACAACGAAAAGGTTTCAAAGTGCTTATGGGTATAAGCAATAAAAGCTAGAAAGCACAAGGTTGATGGCTCTTTTAAATTATCACAAATACGTTTATATTTGCTCGAAGAACTTAGTTGCTTAGTGAGCAATTTTTGCTTAGGTAAAAAACATAAAAAATATTCAGAGATATTTGCCCATTGCTCAACTAGCCTCTGAGCTACAGGGCCGGCTGTAAGCCATCTACTATTTACATGTCTCAATAAAAACTGAGCCGTCACTTCCGTTATTTCTTCCATTTGTTTAAAATCCTCCCTGCGTACAGCACTGTTCTTTAGAAAAAAATATATATCATTGGCGAACTCATCAAAGTTGACTTCTAAAGAATTCAGAAAAACTTTAAACGCATTATTTGCCACATGCAAATTGCAGGTGCCAATTGGCAATAACGTATTTGAACCAATTTGATCCGAAAATTTCCTCATGACACTTTTGTTGACATTAGGATTGTCCATTGAAAGACATATTACTTTATTCAATGGAATCTTATAAGTAGACAAAACATCCAAAAGTTCATTTAAAATAATATCTGCCGTAGCATGGCCTAAAAATACACTTTTTAAATATCGACATAATACCAAATTAAAGTCGGTAGACCAATATCTGGCATATACATCTAGTTGCCGCTTGTTCTGTACATTTGTACTCTCATCAAATGCTAATGTTATTTTTGTTGCACTCTCAATATCCTTCATTAAAAGATCTTCAAAATATTTAGATACACCATGGTTTAATACATAGGCAGTTTTTTTCTCTTTAAGTTGCATTGCTATGGGAGAATCTGGAAACATTACCTTGAATAAATCCACTGTATCCGTACAAGATTTAAAAGAAATATTTTTTTCAGCCACATGTAAACACCATAAAGTTTCAGCTTTCAAAATTTGACTTTGCTGGCTAAGAGCAGCTGTATCACTGCTTTTATTTTGCACCCAATTGAATATTGTTGATTGACCATTTCCTTTAAATCTTTCATCAAATTTCCGATGATGTTTTTTCCCTTTATGATGCGATCGTACTTGTGCGAATCCACTTCCAGATACTTCGAATGTTTCACAGCATAAACTACATTTCGCTGAATAGTCATTTCCAGTCACAGATTCCAACCATTCTTTAAGCAAAACACCATCTAGTTCTTTTTCAAACCAATCCGTCTGGAATTTTGTTCGTCCTTTTCCCATAGCATCAATTTATAAATAACAAATCAACCAAGATGGCGAAGGATTTCAGAACCACACTGAACAAAAAGAGAGACAGGTGGAGAGGAGAGGCCCGTGACGTCTTAGGAGTGAAAATAACCACGTGATAAAAAAAACCAATCACTCGCCTGAATGTCGTCACACCGCCGGTCGTCGTCTTTCTTCCCCATCCGCCGTCCCGCGTCTCCTCCCACCCTCCTCTCCTTGCAGAGAAGCGATGAGGTAAACAAATTCGGTACAAAAAGAAAGAGGCGCGGCATTTTCGTTTTCTCTGTGATTTATTCCTATAACTCAAATTTTTTTAGGAACACCAACAAAATTTTAGCAGATTTTTAGGAATTTTAGGGTTTGTACATAGTTTTAGGAATTTTATGAATTTTAGGGGGAATGCGACCCCTGTGCATTATTAAATAAAAAATATGTAATAGAAGTGCAACAAAGAAACACTTAAATAAACAAAGACATTCATTATTGCAGCCTTATACACTAGTTATCATAAATTTAAGAAAAATCACAAAAATAACCATTACTCCAAAAGTTACATGGATTTTAGTGGCACTCACAGTGCACATAATTTATAAAGTAGCAGTGTAAAATTATTATCTGACAATTATGCCACAGAAATTAGCATATGTATGAAATGAATAAATCAGATGTGTAGGTCTGGAATAGAAAAAGTACCTTCAGCATGAAGAATGCTCACCGCTAGTAGCAACACAGAATTAAATTGAATATAGGATTTAATGGCACAAAGTCCAAAAGAGAATATGCTGCACCAAACAATATGATAAAATAGATCAAAATTAAAGTGCATGTTATACTTAAATTGTGAAATCAAATTTGATAAAATGGTATTATGACAGTGAATAAAATCAGACAAAATGTATGTACATAATATATAATAAACGGATTATCTAAAAAGGTACGAATATGGTAAAATATTTGTAAAAGTGAATTAAATTGAGAATGCATTAAAACTGTTATATGCAGTTCAAAATATTAAAGGCACGCAAAAATGTTAGGATGATATGAATGTCATTCAATAAATCCTGTAAACTCTCTTATTTCAGAAGTATTTTTAAATCTTTTTAAAGCTGTTAAAAAACAGGTCACATTGGAATAAGTCTAAATTTAATAAAATTAGAGAATTGTTAGCCGATCTATACGTTTCTAAAAAGTTTGCATGAATGGAATGGTCAATGATCCTCCTAGTTTTGCAAATTATTTTGAATGCATCACTTTTCCTACTTGTGCAATGAAAAGAGCATGAAAACTTACCTTAAATAAAATATATGAGCCCATAAAGATGTTTAAGATACCTCCAATCATCAGCACAGATAACAAAGACATCAATGTTCCTATAGAAGACACATTAAAAAAAAAATGTAGTTCAAATCAGGGTTGGCAAGATTTTGCCGCTGGTGGAAAAAACAGGTTTTTGCCAAGCAGAGTGGCAAAAACCTACATTTTCCAAGATGAGAGGTCAAAAACAGATTTTTAATACAAAATTATTCCTAAAATTGAAATATATATAATTAAAAAATATTTACAAAATTATTATTCCATATTTAAATCATAATGTATTAATACATCATTTTAGTAGTTTAAAACATTATTGATTGGAAAATTTGTGATTATTCTCTTTTTTCCAGTGAAAACAACTTATTTTAAATTAATATAACTATAATTTAAAGCATAAAATATCGATCAACATTTTGAAGTAATATTGAGAAACGAGGTGATTATCAAAATCTATCTAATAAAACATCCATCTTAGTTTTCTTATGTCTCTCGTAAATATAGTGTAAGAATGATATAATGTAAAATAATACATATCAAAAATAATTATGAAGAAGCAACAAAAAAAAAAAAATACAATTTGTAAAAAAATGTTTATTTAAGGATTCTAAAAAAAAAAGACTTTCAATCTTTTAAAAATTATTACCCTTATATTAATTATTAATACTATAAAAATAATTTTCTCATGTAATGCATCAAAATTATTATTCCTTATGATTGATTTAAATTTGTTTCAAGTATTTTGTAATAATATTTAATCAGCAATTTAGATTAATTTGGTTTTTGCTGGTTTTTACCACTGTCCTGGCAAAAAACCCTTTTTGTCAGCAAAAACTCCAAACCTGGTTCAAATAGTATTAAGAAAATATCTGAGTCATACAGATCTTAAAAAGATCAAACACATCAATAAAATAATACGAGTAATCCTTTGCGATAAAACAATGTTTGAATAAAAATGTTCGCAAAAATTATAAAATTTATTAAAACCAGTCTGTCTAGGTTTTTCCGAGAGGTACCATTTTGTGAAAATTTAGACACAATTTGTGAAAATTAAAAATTAGATTAAAAAAAATTAACACATAAATATAGTAAAGTAAGAAAATATTTTCAAAAATTGTCACTACAAATAAAAATTATTTAGCTAGTAAAATTCTATTTATTTTTCCCCATTTATTCAAAACCAATTTTGCTATTTATGGCTTAAAATTGTATCCAAATTTAAAAATAAAAAAAATTATTGTCCATAGTTCAACTTGAATTTAATAAAAACATACATTTAACAGTACTAGAACTAAAAGTTATTTTCATTATGAGAACATTTCCCACTTATTCATATAAAAAATAGTTTCATAAAAAAATAAAGGTCTGTTAGAATAAATTTAGAACTATGTTAGACTTCCTGTAAAGTTACAGCACTTAATAATTTTTGTAATAATGAATATGCATATACACCATTTAAAAACAGGATTCAAAATAATTTTAAGAATCTTGAATTTCGGAAGGACTGTACAGAGAAAAATATGTAAACATATAGATATTGTACCTCCAAGATATATGAATCTGCGCTGGTCTCCAAAGACAGAAGCAAGAGAAAAACATGTGAAGATCAGACATGTTGCAAAGAATGCAGTTGGAATGATTGCGGGATCAACAGAAATAACAGCCTCCAAAAGAGGACCCAATCCAAGACCTAAAAACAGAAAAAATAAATTTATAAGAATTTCTTTAAGGATGTCTGCACCGTTGCAAACTTCATTCAACAAATTATTTTTAAATTCTATTAACTTTTAAAACAATTTTGAGTAATTTGTTGTTCATTTACGTCACACTAGAGCTGCAAAATGGGCTATTGGGTACGGAAACATCCCCGAGGATGATCCGAAGACATACCACCACAATTTTGGTCCTCTGTAGAGCTGATCATACCTCGGATTGGTAACTGACGGCCTGCTCTTGAAGTAGAGTAATTCACCGTAGAACAGCTTAGCGTGGGACCAATATTGCACATTCTCTTACATAGACTGATCCAAGTGGTCACCCACCCACATATTGACCGCAGCCAGTGATGCTTGACTTTGGTGATCTGCTGGAAACAGTGTCTTAATGATCAGTCCACTGCGGTACTTGAACAACGTGCATTATGTGTTTATGAAGTTACTTTTTTTAACTTATAAGTTTATAGATTTTTTATATTTTCAACAATAAGGAAATATATAATAGGAAATATGGTTAAAAAATGTTTTTTCAGGAGAAATGAAAAGACTCTGCTCTAAAATTGTTCTGTGATTTCTCGTTTTGTTCACAGGTGGCTGCTACAAGTGGAAATTACTGAACCATGATTTGGGGAGCACCAACAATGTTTTATGGTAACTGTAAATAAAAGAATGATCCCTTTTCTGTAATTTTGAATTTCAATAATCACAGAAAAAGCGGTCACATATAGAAAGTCATCAATCATCATTTACTGAAAGGACGGAATTAAGATGTTACGTTTTTACACAGTCTAAGAATACCATTTTTAAAATCTGAGTAATGTTTAAGTAGGTTTAGTGATAAAGGTTAAATAAATTGAATATTAAAGTCATTCAACTATTATGAAAAAGTTACTTTCCATTGGAAAATTATTTCCAGAACATCTCGATCATCAGCATCTGAAAAGTTAGGTTACTTTCGAACACTTTTTTTAATATCTTCCTTAAACTACAATTTTGATTATATATATATATATATATATATATATATATATATATATATATATATATATATATATATATATATATATATATATATATATATATAAAGATTAATTTAAGCTTTTTATGTTACATATGTATTTTAAATATTTTATAATAATAATAAAAGGTTATTAAAGTTTTAATATAGATTGTATTTGTAACATCAGTCACTAGACTTCACTTGTTCATTGTTTTTTATAGTTTATGTATTATGCAAGTAGCCGATAGTTGGTCAACCTGCTGTGCAAGTGAACAGTTGCACACCCTTAATATTAGGGATACAAAAGAAAATTCTCTTATTCTCAAAGTTTATTTACTATGAATTCTTTTTTAAAAGCAAATGCCTTTGTAAATACACAGTGAGAAATAAAATTTTATTTACTTAAAGCTGATTTTGATATTGTGCTTACTGTTACAAAGAATGAAAACAAGTAAAAAAAAACAAAAGAAAAAAAACATTTGCGTCAACGAGTCACTCGCAAATGTATGGAGCAAAAACTATTGTTCAGTTCGAAAATTCCAGAAATGAATTTAATAAATCTTTCTATAGATTATTTCATCATCAGATGCTGTTATTGACAACTGATAAGGATAAACCAGATGTTCTCATCTCACAAATGTCACAGTTAACCGCTGTTGATGCATTTTGTCAAATAATTGCCTCTTTAAAATATTGTGAACAAGGCTGGCACTGTAAAAAAAATTTAAGACTGAACTTATTATTTGTCCAATTAACAGGATCTAAGATCTAACATTGTACCGGAATTTTCAGGAATTTATTGTTCACTGGTTCCAAAATGTATCTTTCCATAATAATGGCACATATATTAACTCAATGATTTGATAATTCTTTTTTCATTTTGATAATTTATTTTTTCACTGCAAACAAGAATATAATAATTAATAGTTAACCTTGTAGATCTTTTTACACCAATCACTGCTGGATAGTAAATCACAAATTTTTTCATAAAGCTTATCTTATGTCTACTTTTTTTTCTTTTTTTTTGCTTCATAATTATTTTTTTCCTTGTCCTATCTCTATACATGTATCTTAAAAAATAATCTCAACTTTGTTCAGCATTTCACAGGGTTAGGGAAAAATGAAAACAAATTTAGATACAACAATACTACAAATTTTGTTTAAGCAAGTAGGAGCTGAAGTTCAATCAATCCCATCCTTTTATTGTTGTGAAACATCATTACTAGAACACTTTGCAATAATTATGAAAAATAACAATGTTTTCATTAAAATGTAATATTTGCATAAAATAAATAGAAAGTATTTGTATGACATTAACATTTTTAAGGAAAAAAGAAAATTTTAATTTAAAGAAAAAATTGAAAAGTGATTAATTGATGAAATTTAATCTCATGATTTTTTTCTCAAGACTGATTTCAGTTTTCAGGACTGAAGAGTGACACCCATGATTGTGAAGGAGCTTAAAAATCAAGATTCATAATAACATATTTAATGGTTTGTTAGCTATTAATGGTACAGAAATAAAATATATACAGAGTATCAAAAAAATTTTATTTATCCTTTTCATACCTAATGACTATTAAAAAAAAAACTACTACAAATATATGTAGGTGGTAGATACTATTATTAAGTAGATACTAAGGATACTTTTAAAACTAATAAAGCAATTAAAAACAAATTGCATCCACTCATAAAACCAGTTTACCCAAAGATAATTTCATGCAAAAAATACATTTTTTTATAATTATAATCTAAAGTTTCAACTGTTTTTATTTAATAGGAGCCATAAAAAGTTTTAATGAAAATAATTTGATGTGGCAATGAAGAAATATTAAAATGAAGCCATTAATATGTAAATGTGGTTAACTTACGATTCATATTTTTTCGCTAATATCCGATTGCTAATCTTAATTTTTTTTAAATTATAAAATGTTGTTTCCATTTTAGTCTCCTAAAACTTTATTTGTAATCTAGTAAAAAAATTTCAATGAAACAACTTATTGAATAAAAAACATATTATTCAATGCATGTAGAGGTTTATGTTTCTGATAGAATGTGATCATACATCAGCTTTGTTTCATTTTATTTTTCAGTTTGTTCTTTTAATAACTGATAACAAGACAAGAGTGAAACAGAGAATGAATTCCTTGTAAGTGCAACCTCGGCTATATTGTATAAACCAGGTGGGTTTTAAGTTTTAGACTAACGAAACACGGCCTTTTCAAGAATGCAATAAAGTTATTGTTGCATATTCTTTGCATCTCGGGGATAAATTAAATCTCAATAATACCAAAATTCTAACCACCCCTGTCATATCAGCTCATCTTTATACCCAGGAAACTTGTTTTATTCCGATGAATGCAGATTCCCTTGTTACCGATATAAGTTTTGCACTATTCCTCTATGGCACATGGAAATGCATTTTACCCTCATTTGCCTATCCTGGCTGTTGAGACAATTAATAGTTAGCTCTAATTAATTAGCATGTTTAAAGTCATATCCAGAAACCATTAAGATTCACACTTAGGACGTGAAAATCCGATCGTTAGAATGAAAATTATTCAGGGTTACACTACATAACAAGTTCTATAAAGGCAAAGTTCAATACATACTTCTTTAAAATGCAGAAGAGTTTGCAGCTTTGCCAAACATACCAGGATTTTATCCTTTGACAAAAAGACAGAGGAAAACTAAACTGGGCAGAATATTTACAAATAATCTTAAGTTGGGGGGGGGGGGAATCAACTATCTATCTTTTAAAATTTTGAAACACATTTGAAGAAAAGTCATTTATTTTAAGTTTACTAACAATTATTGAAAACACAGTCACTTACTTACCAGAAAGGAAAGCAAATCCTAAAAGCAATCCTAATCTAGTGGTAGTATTTTTCCCATCATCTCTTGTACTCATTAAAGCCATCATACATCCAAATGAGCCAATGGCACTCAAAAAACCACCCTAGAAAAGATTAAATATTTAAATAAAGGCACATTAAAGAAATAAAATAACAGATTTTAATATAGATATTTTTTAGGCTATGCGTAAAGTTTTGATATATCACGCATAATCAAGTAAGTCAAAATATATACAGTAACACCTCGCTACAATATTTTGGGGACCCAATAAATATAGTGTTGTAGAGGGATATATGGCAGGGCCTACATACTTTGGGGACACAATAAGATTTTTTCTTAATTTTAATGTTATATATGTATTAACTATAAATCAAATTATATAGTATGCAAAAAATTTACTTGCCGAGTGCAAATTATGGTTAAATATTAAAAACAATTGTAACAAATTCAGAAAATAAGATCATACTATGCCTGAAAACCGTTTTTATTCAAAATAATCGTATATTTTTGTTTGTACCAACAAAGCATGAAAATTATTTTAGTTTGTGAATGGTGCTCCACCCACAGAAAGAAATTCTCTTTTAGGTGTGATGCTAGTGGTGACTTATGATCAGCTTTTAACATGAAGGAAATGAAATCGGAAAGGAATGTTCTTAAGAGATTAGGGATTTTAAAAATGGAAGCTCTTGGGGTAGTCTTCTTTTGGCAGAAAAATAGAGAAAATAAGGATTACATTTGGGAAAAAAAATCATTTTACACGGGTTCATTGCTTCAAAGAATATCGTAATATTGAGAGGAGAATGACATTAATTCATATGCAAGTTCCTCGGGACCACAAAACATTTTCGTAATAAAGGGAGTTATTGTTGTATTGGATATCGTAGTAGCGAGAGTTCACTGTATATATAAATCTAAAGAAGATTTTTTTAAAACCATTCTTTATAATTACTTAAACAATTTTACTTTATAACTGTCGTTGAACAGTCGACCCAATTTTCAGTTTTTACATAGCCTTGTAATTTTGAACCCAATCCAGAAGACAAGGGAACTCCTGGATCAAGTAGTGGGACAATTTTGCCTTCATGGACAACTTTTTGATGAAACAAACCCACATTTGAGTTACATGAATAGGAAAAGAACGAAAATATCAAATGGTTAGCTTGATGACAAGGGGACTCAAACCTGTGATCGGTCTACCACTAAGGATATTTAAGCGAGCGCTGTGGTAGGTGTAAGCTGAAATGTGGAATTTGTATCACCAGTTGTTGCTGAGATTCAAATTCAGTTCACGTCTTTCGAAGGTGAAGGTCCACATAAATCAGTGTTTCCCAAACTTATGACTTTTGTGTACCCCTTCTAAATTTTTTCGCAACGCTGTGTACCACTGATAAAAAAATGAATGCATTTTTTACTATAAAAAAAATTGCACAAAAGTTAAAAATCACTACTGGCTGTTGACACCACTAAATATTAACTGTTAACTCTCCAAAAAAATAGCCAATAGAAAAATACGTAATCGTAAATTTTCATGGCTAGCATGGCTTTAAAATTTTAGTTTGTTGCAAGATATTTCACATAAGAACACGTACCCCCTCTAAACTGTTCCCGTACCCCTGGGAGTATGCGTACCACACTTTGGGAAACACTGATTTAAACTATTAACATGCAACATACTGCAGTACTGGTAATGGCACCATCGGTTGAGAAAAATAAAAGAAGCATTTTTGCCATCAATGGATATTTTATCAACCAATTTATTTTTTTTTTAATTTCTTCAACAAATACAGTAGAACTTCAATTATCCGAATCAATTGGGACCAGACCCCATTCGGATAATCAAAAATTCGGATAATTGGATTTTTTTTTAAAAAATGCTTATTTTAAATAATTACTGTATGTATAGTGGAAATGAGGGAAAAGAACTGTTTTCAAGGAAAGAGATATTTTCATGAATGTGTACATACCTTGCAGTAAATGAAAGTTATTACATGCTAAACATCTCAGTTATAGTAAACTGTTTAACTGTCTTCATCTGTTTTCGGGCAGCTAAATCGAGCATCCGTTTGACGGTGAGAAGTTGTATATGGTCACACTCGGGTTTTTGCTCCATCCACTTCAATGCAGTTTCAAGGCCAGCAAATGCTTCACTAGCTGACGGCCGGATCAAACCGAGGACCTTCGGCTTTATAGAAGCGAATTCTACCCCTGAGCTACTGAGACTCGACAATATTACATCATCACTCATCGCATAATATTTTAAGATAGTTGCATCATCCTGTTCGTCATTAAGAGGCGCCATCCAGTCCCGAAGGGAAACTCCCGAATTTATAATTAACTCTTAACTTAATACCTTAGAACACTCCAATTCTTAGACACATGCATTCCGGAGACCACTGCGCGAAGAGAGCTCTCACGAGTCATGTCAATAATGTTAAGCCTATCCTTCTATCCTTTTTATTTCTATTAAATTTTGGTGCTCCATCCAATTCAAGGCCAGCAAATGCTTTACTAGCTGACGGGTCTGTGTCTGCCTCAATATCCGCATTAGGGTCATCTTCTTCATCGACACTTTCCTCCATCACACTTTCAATAAGTTCATTTAAAATTTGAAATCCACAGTCTGATGAATCACACGTCATCCACTCTCCTATATCTTCAGCACTGACATCTGAACATTCAGGAATTTTCAAAAATATGTTTCTGAATTCCTCAAGACATCCTCATCTTCTGTCTCTTCCCTTTTTTTCTTTAACTTCTTTTTCCCTTCTCTTCTTTAGTTGATACGCCTTTTAACTTGTTCCATGCAAGTCTTAATGAGACATCTTTAGCCAAATACCAAGCTTCCGCAACCATGTACATGCAATCTTTCAAATTTATCTTTTCGTAGTTATCCAACACACCTTCTTCCTCCTTTCCCTCTACTAAAAGATTCCTTAAAAGCTGTCTTTGGTAAAGACGCTTCATTGTTTCAATAACAGATTGGTTTATTGGTTGCAACAAGCTTGTTACGTTAGGTGGCAAAAAGATTGTTTTAAATTGGCCATTTCCTCTTTCCAACAATTCTTCTGTGGGATGAGTTGGTGCATTATCAACAATCAAAAGCACAGGACTTCCTTCTTTTCCAACAGATTTTTGACGTTTTTTCACTTCAGGAATGAAAATTTCATTGTACCACTCTGTAAACAGTGCTGCTGTCATCCAAGCTTTGCATCGGTTTTTATAAAATAGGGGAAGTTTTTTCACATTTTTAAATGCTCTTGGGCGTTTTGACTTCCCCATTAACAGAAGGGGTATTTTATGGCTCCCAGTAGAATTTGCGAAGCTAAGCACAGTAACGCAGTCTTTACTAGCTTTATGCCCTGGAGCACTGAACTCACTTTTAGAGGCTAAAGTGGTTTTGGGTAAAGCTTTCCATATTAGACCAGTCTTATCGGCGTTGTATAAGAAGTCTTGCCATAACTTTAAATTTTTCAATTAACTCTTCAGCAGCTTTGGAGCATGCAGATAACTTTTCACCACTTAAATCTAGTTAACGAATACCGTGCCTAGACTTAAAATTCCTGAGCCAGCCGTTACTTGCTTTGAAAGATAAATAACCCAGCTTTTCAGCTAAGATCTTAGCTTTTCACAAAGAATGGGACCTGAAATTGGGTTCTCTAAAGAATGTTGCGGTAAAAACCACATAAAAACGGCACTTTCCAAATCTTTGTTTGTGGCGGCCTTCATTGATTTTCTCAAAGAACATCCATCCTCATTTTCAAGAACTGACACAAAATTTATTAGAGTAGATTTGCTCTTTTTAATGTCAGAAATTGTAGCTTGTCCAACACCATATATCTCAGTCAACTGTTTGCCTGTAACTCCTTTATTCGACTGTTCTATGTTTTTAGCATATCCGCTAAGGATAACACAACACGTTTTCATTTAGAAGCCATATTAAATACCGGAGTGAACTTAAAAATAAAACATATAACGTGCGAGTATACCAACACAGTTGCGATAACAGACCAGACTGACTCAAAACAAACAGTGGTGAATAGGCTGTACCGCCCACCTGGTGAAGGACCACATCCAATAAAAAGCCGACTATCCACGTGTTTTGCGTTGAACATCGATTTTTCTTTCAACCCCTCAGGAATTTCGACTTTCCCAACAATCGTCCTCTCACACCAGCAAAAAGTCTAATTTTAATTGCTTCCTTGACTTCTCTCCCCCCACCAATCCACTGGGCGAACTGACAAGTGCCAATTGGCACAAGCAAGCTGACCAGGGGGTCTAGCATTCACATTTCTTTCTCAACAAACTAATTCCTAAGATAACATTCCACAACTAACATCCTTATTCATATGGTCTCCCGTGTGCTCTTTTGCCACTGGATTCCCCCTCCTTTGTTATTCCTTTTATTTATCTTTGTCCTATCCTGCAAACTTTCTCTGCATAAATCTTTCCTTGGCTTTACTAACATTTTATTTTATTCATTTAAAAAAAGAAAAAAGAGAAAAACTTATCTTTTTACTATATTTCCATAGGAATTCTGATTCGGATAGTTGGAGTTCTACTGTACTGAGAAATTTGAGAATATACGGATCAGGAGATAATCGTAAAATACAGAGACTTCGTTAAAAAGCAGGAGACTTGGCAGGTATGCAGGCATAAAAGTGGGGAAAGAAAAAAGTTTGAAAATATCTAGATCTAGTTCAATCGTGGAAGAAAAAAACCATGAAACTATTTGTACAAAAAGAAAACATTTAAATTATTTACGTACATTAAAAGATTTAACATAGCATTTTTTTTTATTATTTTCTCTCTGGAAAATTTCATTGCAGTTTTCAATAAATACAAATATTCTGGTCAACAATTTACATGTCACCCATTAGGCAAAATTTTTTCACCTATATGAAAAATTCTATTTTCAGAGGATAACATAAAATTCAAAACAAACATTTTTTAAGGAAACAAGGTGTCCTTTTAAAGGTAAAAAATTGAAGATTTATAAAGATTAATAAATTCATTTTCCAATTAGTTACAGGCTGTTGAATGAAGATCATAAAGCACAACTCTCAAGAAACACCACAATATTTATTATTTGTAATTGAGATAAATAAGTATTGCCATTGCAATACATTTATAAAGGCAGAAGAGTGTAAAAGCGATATGCCTACATAAATAAATACAGGGTTACCACAGTAAAAAATGAACAAAAATAGTTGCTTTTAGTAGCCTCAAGCAGGAAAATAGTTGCCTGAACAGGAACAAAAATAGTAGCCAAATAACTAAAATTATAGCTCAATTGTCAACTATGATTAGGACTGGGTGATGTCAGAAATTTTAAATCGTGATGCATCGTCCATTAGACATTGCGATATAGCGATGTATCGAGATTTAGCATATTTTCAAAAATTACCTATGGGAAATCTTTAAGTTAATCAAAAATAAATAAAAAGGAATAAATCTATTACAATAGAAAATATTAATTTTAAACATATTCCACTATGACATCAATATCATTGCTTAATTTTTTCAATTAAAAAAATGAAGAAGTCAAAGTAAAAGCAAACCCAAGATTTATTTAATTTTTCTTAAATTAAAAATGACTTAAGTATTATTGGTTTAAAAATAACAATACTGAAACGAAATATTTTACATATATGCATTAAAAATTAAAAGAAAAAAAAACAAAAGTAGAAAACAAACCAAAGAAATGTTCACTTTAGAAAAAAAAACTATCTTTTTAAATTATCTGTTTTAAAAAAAAAACAACATGCTTTTGAAATATCATTAGACCCTCTTTTATTTAATTATTTGAAGTAATAAAAAGTAGTATTAACTAATGATCAAATTCTGTACTTAATAAATGTAAAAATATTTACTTATTCATTATTATTTTCTTTTTTGAAAATAAAATCGACTAAAGATTTATTTGTTTAAAAATGATACTGACAATCCAACAAATTATAAAGCACACAAGTATTGACAGAATTTTAATAAAATTAAAAACAAAAATACTTTAAGGTGACCTGGGGTAATTCCTGATCAAAAAATGCAAAACATCTATTTTGTGAAAAAACTATTCAAAATAGAATTTTAATATTTACTGGAAGTTTGAGGCTATATGAGATGAGTCCTATGCCAACTTCTTTTGTTTGAAAATCTAATTAGAATTTAAAAGATTTTAAATTTTTAGTGATCAGGATTTACCCCTGGTCTTGATCACTTCTGGGGTAATTACTGATCACTTCTGGGGTAATTACTGATCACTTCTGGGGTAATTACTGATCACTTCTGGGGTAATTACTGATCACCAGTTTTTATTGTAAAGGGGCTGTTTGAAAATTATATAATGGTAACTAACAAATAAGACATCAAGATCAAAAAATAAACCAAAAAGATATGTTTAAGCAGCTTATAAAACAATTTACTTAAAAGCAAGAAGAACGATTAAAGCTTTAAATTTTCAAAAATCTTTGCATCGTGCCATACATTTTAGGCAATCAGCCAACTCATTCTCATGTTCTTCTGAAATATAAGAGTTCCCACATGGGTTACTTTTGCTGGATTTTTTAACTTCATTAAGGGAAAGTGTAAAGTTAAGTAAGGTATGCCAACAGCTCTGGCAGCAGCTCTCACACTGAAATTTTAATTTTCAATCATTAAAAGAAATTCCCTAATTTTGTTTTCTAGAAGCTTAGTATCCTTTTTACGCTTATAATTTATCACCATATTTATACTAGGCTAATTTATAAACTTAAAAATTATTCTAACAATTATACTAGGCTAATTTATAAACTTAAAAATTATTCTAACAATTATACTAGGCTAATTTATAAACTTAAAAATTATTCTAACAATTATACTAGGCTAATTTATAAACTTAAAAATTATTCTAACGATGTACACACATAAAATTAAGATAGAAGCAAGGTAAGACAAACCAGAAATGGTGCAAATCAGAATACAGTCTTGTATACAGTTAAAAACAAAAATTCCACTTAATAAACATGAACTGTTATTTAAGAAAAGACAATTAGCTATTTATAAGCTATTTTATATACTATTTATAAGAATTAGAAATTACAATGATTAGGAATTACCCTAGTGATCAATAATTACCCCTATCCGTAGAGGGCAACATTTGATATACTAGTTTCCTATAATCAATTATAAAGTTTACAGTTGATGTGAAACAATTAAACAAAAGCTTACACTACTTTTATATCAAAGAAAAAGAAAGTAACTCAAAATATTTATTATTAAGAGAATGAGGGGGATCTTTGCAGAAATATGCACATTTTCTTTGAAATGGAAAATACAGAAAGCAGTTTAAAAGATACTTATTTTGTTAGATTAAACCAGGGTTGGCAGGTTTTTGACATGTGACAGTTTTTGACCGTTTAAACCGTCACGTCAAAAATGTCAAAAACCTATATTCATATGTGAAATTTAATTAATACATGAAATTTATATATTTTTTATAAAGGGATAGTGTTTCTAAATATGTTCTAGAAAAAATAAATTTAAAATTTTGAAGAAACACTTATATTTTGAATAGTATCCAAAATCTTGTACTTTTGAAAGCTCACATCTTTTGTAATATTATGCATTCATTTTCATGTGTTATTGAAAATCTGCAGTGATATTATTAAGAAATTTATTTATAACCAAATTTAGTGTATAGTTGTATAGTATAGATTATACTAAAAATTAGACATTTTTAAAGATAAACATTAGCAGTTTTGTACATTAGACATCTTTTAAAGAAAATTCTTTTTAATATTCTTTTAAATCTTCTTAATAATCTTTTTAACATAAGACAATACAAATTTAAGTGCTTTCTGTTAAATACACAGAGTAGTTAGTGTCGATTTACAGTATATTCAGCCTATTCATTTACTATGCTGAAAATTTAGTTTATCCAAATACTTGTGAATTTCATTTTGCTGAATACTATATAGTTTTGTTGAATATCTAAATATTCAGCTGTTGAATAATTACTTCTTGCTTTCAAGATATGCATTATTTGTATTCTTAATACAAGTGGAGAAAAAAAATTAAGAGGTAAAAATTGTTTTAAAATGATAAGTGTAATAATTATAAATAAATATAATAAACAATATGAATTATATTTATCATTATTCACAAATATAACTACTTTTAAATTCAAATTAACATACTGGATAATAAAGATATTCGGTATAACATTAAAATTTTTTCTCATACACTTGAATCAAGTTTGTATTTTATACATAGCTTGTAAGTTCCTTATAAATATTAGTTGTATGTTCCTTATGTGTCAAAAATGCATAGTAATAAACTTTTAATTTTCTTAAGTATCAAAAAAAAATTTTTTTTCTTCAAAATATAAAAATTTAAAAAAATTTTCTGCACATGCATTTGAATATAAATTTCTGAGATTTTAAATCTGTTATTTTACCTTAATTTTAATTAAAAAATATTTTAAAACCTGCTGATTACCTATAGTATAATTAAATTTCAATATAATGCATGGCAACTGTTGGTAGTTATGAAGTATATATATTTTGTTGGTAAACTCCAGTTTTTGACGGTTTAAACCAGTATTATACCCTTGTCATATCAAAAACCACTTTTTGACGTCAAAAACCCAACCCTGGATTAAACAAAAAATTATTATTAAGTAAATGTAGTTATACTTTAGTAAAGTGTACAAGCATTCTTGTCCATGTCTCAAATTTAAAAAAAAGTAATTTTTTAAAAATAAAACTTAGGTGATCATTATTTACCCCAGAAACAGAGTGATCGTGAATTACCCCGAATCACCCTAAGTACTAATGCAAAATTATTAAAAAGCGTCAAAACATTACTAAGCTCTTTATTTAATTTTTAAAAAAACATTTGTTTTAACGAATAACCAAATTTTTTTAAAACTTAGTTTTTAATTTCTCAAAAATAAAAGCAAATTAAATAACGGTAAGCTTTGTTTTAAATTTTTTATAATTAACAACAACTCAACATTTATTGGGTTAAAAATAATCAAATTATTAAACTTAACTACATTAAATAAATTAGCTTTTTATAACTAAGTTAAATAAAAATACCTCAATCGACAAAGGATGAAAATAGTAGCAAATAGTCGCATTTTAGTAATCTGTGGCAATTCTGTAAATATTGTCAATACACTTTAAGTAAATTTTAAGAACATAAACTATAAAAACTTACTGATAGAATGCCTGTAAAAATATGAATGAATGCACCAAAAGCAGCAGAAAGAGTTGACAAAGCCACACATGAATAAACATTCTTCATATGTGATTGAAGTTGAGGTTCCCTAGTCAAGAATAAAACTCAATTAAAATATAAATAAAGAATAAAACACTTTTAGCTATTTTATCTTCATAAAGTAAGCTTTTAAATTGATCACAGATATTTCCCACCACCCCAAATCCAATAAAATCCTAAATTTGACGAAGCAAATTGTGTTTTGGCAAACGATTTCATAATAATTTTCCCCAAATCCATGTGTATCCCAGACGCGATATTCCACTTTGACTAACTCTGGGGCACTCCAATTGGCACTGTTTGGCGTGCGAATTCTTAACCCGCCAAATCAATGAATCTCACGCTTTCTCGAATCGTACAAGATTAAACTTCAACCGCTATTATTTTTTTTTTATACGAGTGCAAGTAGAGTTTGTTTATGTAATGATCGGTGGAACTCGTTTGTACAAAAATTTGTTAATTTAAATGAACAATAAAATTACTTAAGATATATAAATTGTATTTTTCGTATGTTTTAGTTTCACGTTAATTGTTTCATATAACGCAACTTCTAACTTGTTTCATATAACGCAACTTCACTAACGCAAAAATGGAGCAGTAATTAATTATACAACTATATGTTTGTATTTACGTGGCGCAACGCAATTTCATTATATTTATAAATAAACATTTCTACCATTTATGATTTCATCTATAGAATCATATTTCCGCTTAGAACTAAATGCTGAATTTTTTTTTTTTTTTTTATATAAATTTGCTACAAAAATAATTAATATCAAGAAGTTTAGCACTAAACCTAAACAACAATTACCATACCTTTTATAAAAAATTACGGTTAATAAATCCATATTTCAATCAGTTGTTGAAAATTATTCTTGATTTCTTCTTTGCAATTTAAAAAATAACTCATCAATATCAAAAATAAGACCTGAATTAATACGAACAATTTTATCTATGCCAATTATTTAAATATTTACTTATTAGTTACTAGTCATATTAATAATAAAAAGTAACTAAAATCTGAATAAAAAATGTCTTCAAAATGAGTTAAATGCAATCCAATTTACTGTAATGGCGAATAAGGATAAACTAATACATTTAGTAATAATTTTTATTTTAATTTAATTTAAAACTCAATGCAGAAAAACGCTATGGTTGCTTTCAGTGTCTTAAATTTTGCCTAGTTTTTATTTTAATTTCGGCCAACTTTTTTTACCAGCAAGAAACAATGGTTCTCCTCGAAAAGAAAACACAACGATTCTTAGTATAGTCTCACCGTTTTAATATGAAATTATCAACATTTCATTCCAGTAGAAAGTTAATATCCTGTAAACAGTCACTAAGCATTTTTTCCTAAGTGAATTTGCTTAATAACTAATATTTTCTGTTTGGGGCAGTATGGTTCCCATTTATTAACCTACAATGTTCAAACTGGGTCAGTCACATTTTTTAAATCTTTAGGTGAAACATAAAATATTGTAATTATACACTAATTAGGGTGCGATCACGTTTAATTTTGTTTAAAGAGTAAAAATTTTTAAACAGAACTTGATTCACAAATAAAATATATTGCTTAATTATATGGTGTAGCATTTAGACAGCCACAAAATGTTGAGAGAAATACTAAATATGCTGCAATTCAATGAGTACATTTTATTTTAATGATTATGTACTAAAATTTAAATGAAATGAGAATTCTTTTCTTTCATGCACATGCATTTCTTTTAAAAGTGCTTCTTTAATTTTTTTTCATTTATTTAGATTATCTTGAATTTTTAATTATAAAACACAATAGAAATCATTTGTCTTTGATTATGTTCTGAGAAACTACAATTTTTTTAAAATTTATGAAGTGAAAAAGATATGGTAAATTAGAATTAATAGTAATAATGCAAAAATTATTTTGCTTATTTGCCTCAAAAACCAAATATATTCGATTTGGTCGAACATAAATACATTTCGATATCAATTGATGTATTTTAAGCAACAAAATCCATGGGCTGTAGTAAAACTTGCAGATTCTTTTCCAATTTTCATAGTGTGAAATAATTTTCACGCTAAACCTTTCTTGGCATAAAACAAATTTATTTAAACACCTAATTATGCTACATCACAAACATAAAATTAAGTATATAAAAATAATTGTAAATGACATCGTCAAAAACGCTTCTCTCCTTCCCAAAACATTCTAATCCTTTCTACACCACGCTAAAACGAGAGAGATTCTTTTTTTATTTAATTCTTAAGTTTTGTTCATATCTCGTAGCGCCATCTAGTGGTGGGTAATCTTACAGCTGTATTTATGCATAATAAATTTTTAGTGCTTATTAATTTTTAAATATAAAAACATATTAAATTAATTAAATTTTAAATATAGTTATAAATTTGATAACCATCTGATTTCCTTTTCCGAATGTTATAATAAATATTTATATATTGTGGGAAAAAATGCGCAAAAATGGAAAAAGAAATAGCATGGTAAAAAGTTGTTTCTAAGAGGTATATTCTCTTACGTTATTAAAATTTAACATTTATAATAAAGTGGTAATTATACTTAATATCTTTTGGAAAACTTGCAAATAGAATGCTTTAATTTAAAAAGCTGTTTAAAACTATAATCAATGTATAGTATTTTGGCCGAAATAGAATTTACGAGTCGCAATTGGTTACGAAATATTTGCCTGCATCTTTTCTGCATGTATCAGGTATTCAACCAAACAATTATTCTTTGCATCTTTTATCAACACTAAGCTCAAATAGAAGGGGAAAATTAAATAAAAATAAATACGATAGTAAAAATAAAAACGATAATCAAGTTTAAAAAGACGATGTTCCTTGTTTACAGTGAAGGGTTGCCACAGACTCTTTCGTAGATATGCGCGCATAACAATTAAGCAGTTATCGCGGAGTTTGGCGAAGAAGTGCCCCAGAGTTAGTCATAGTGGAATATCGCATCCCAGACACTCTAAAAAAAGAAAAAGTTTTACCCAGAAAATAAACTAAATAACTTCTTTGAACATTGACATTGAACTTCTTGGACATTGTCCATAACTATACACTGGTGAGACCTATGGACGTCATGCGAACCCACCTACCTAGGTAGAAACGCCCACTACGATTTGTAAATGCCTATTTCGATGGATGGTCTAAATTGAACATTTAACTTGCCACTTGTGACAGGGACATTGTCCTCCTCACGCTGCTGCTCATCTGTCTCGATTACATGCAACCTATACACCCGACTGTTAAAGGCAACACAGGAGCGTCCACGAGCGTGAACTTAAAACACCTCTTACGATCAGCACTCAAAAAGTACGGTGAACTTCATACAGCTCTCCCGGCTTCTCACAAAAACAGCAATGAATCAACTAGTGGTATCCGTTCATCCAATTCTATTACAGATATAATTCTGGTGTGGGAGTACTGTAATGTATCTATCACTACAAAAAATATATTTCCAATTTACAAGTATATAAGACAAGTTAACTTGTTCTTTGTTGGGGTACCTTTTCATAGATGAAGGTTGACATGGCCGATGTGCCACCTCCCACTGAAATCCTTCCTATACAATATTTTTTTAGAACCCGCGATTGAAACAGTCATGTAAACAAAACCACAAATTCTGAACAGAATTATAAAAGTCAAAAGAAGATGTGGGACTCAATAGCACTAACTAAGTGCTGTGACAATTATTGGAAAGAGTATTAAAATATATAAATTTTACTTACAAAGTACTTTGATATTTTGAGAGACACAGACATAATACCAAGTCTACTTTGAAAAACATAATAGGTGAATTATGGGAAAAAGAGAAATGACACTGAATTTTTTATAACTAATATTTGGTCACTTGTCATACATCATTTTCTTCAGAAATATCTCTTGAATCTTAACCAGAGGTCTGTCCAGGGCAGATTTACAACTGTTCAGTGGTACCTTCACAAATACAGTACAGAACCCGTTATCCGGATATCAGAAAACCGGAAAACCAAAAAACCGGAGCGAAATTCGATAAATTTTCCCACCATTTTTTTTAAAAAAAATTTTTTTTCCTCATTAGATTTTCGGATTTTTCTTTCTTTTTTGAAAGATGTTTACCTTACCATCATTTTGGAAATAATCATTAGAGTATTACTTCATCGTTCTTTCTTCTTTTTAAGATTATTTCCAAATAATTTCTTTTTTTTAGTTGGGTTTAACAATAAAAAACGACTTTTTGTAGCGATTCAGAAAACCGGAAAAATCAGTTATCCGGAATAGCGATGGTCCCGATCGTTCCGGATAATCGGTTCCCTACTGTACAACGTTAGTAAAAACAGTAGTTCCATAAAATACTTTAAAAAAAGCAAGTTCTAAAATTCTCCACCTCTTACAATTTTGATTTTGTAACCCCATAAAAACTATAAATCCCAGTTTTTTAAAATGAAACAACAAGGTTCTCTTTTTATAAACTATACAGGAAGTCAAAATTCGAACATCTTTAACATTATCGTAAATTTATTCAAACAGACCTTTATTTTTTATGAAATTTTTTTTTCCCACATGAAACTTTTTTCAATATGATCTGATTGAAAATGTTCTCATAATGAAAATAAGTTTTAATTCCAGTACTGTTAAATGCAAGTTGAAATTTAACTATGGACAATTGATTTCTAAATCAATTTTAAGCTCGAAAATTTACAATAGCAAAATTATTTTTTAATATATGGGGAAAAATATATAGAAATTTACCAGTTATAAATTATTTTTATTTGTAGTGACAATTTTGGAAAATAATTTCTTATTTTATCATATTTTGGTGTTGATTTTTTTAATGTTACTTAATATTCACATGATACCTCAAAAAAACCTAGACAGACCCCTGTTAACAGAATTTTTCTAATTAACTTCAGAAAACCAGAGCCACTTTTACTCTTTAAATTTATTGAATAAATTTATTTCCTACACATAATGTATTATGTAACTTTTGTCTTTTTAATTAATCTTTCATTTAAGTAATATAGAAAAAATTTATTTTTTTATCCATGAAACAGGCCTATCATTTAGTAACATTATGATTGCCCTCCTGTTACCAAAATACTACATCTCTACTATCTGACTTAGAACCTATTAGGTTCAAAAATTAATATTTTATTTTACAAAGCATAATTAATTCACTAATGAATAAGAAACAGTTTATTTTTTATTTTAGTAGCTTTTTAATGGCAACAAAAGGACAGAAAATAACAGAAGGGCAAACTATCTATAAACAGACACTTCAGAGTCGATTTTTAAAATCTTTAGAGTGAAATATACAAATCTTGTTTCAAATTCAAGGCATAGATATATAAATAATATTTAAACAGTTCATTTTTATTTTCAAATATATCGCTTTAAAGAATTCGAAAATTTCTCTAGAATTGTATTTAACTATTTTCTAACTACATTAGGTAAGTTTTTAGGTCATTTAAATATTTGGTCTGAAAGTTTTTTTTGTCCAATTTTTTTAATTTTTGAAGGCCATATGTCCTAAGTGGATCGATAATATCGTATCAAATTGTATTCCAAACAAACACTACCACTGTGCCAAATTTGGTTTAATTCCAACAGAATAAGGTAAAAGTTTGTCAAAAATTGCGGTAAATGACCCTGAGAAAAGATTTCCGTATCGTGATCTGCGGTAGAATAATCACCAGCGAGAAATTTAAAAAAATATAGCGATTTTAAAAATGGAATAAATTATGTGAACAAGTAATGAACAAAAAATAAAAATATCTAAATGAGAATTTATTGTACCAACAATTAGAAATAAAATAAATTTTACATCCACATAATCAGTGATTATCAAATGCGTGAAGCAACCTGCACTTGAAAGTAATCAATTATACAAAACAGAAGCTGAAAGTATTGAGGGAAAATACAGAAATCCGCCATTTTAGGCACACTTACATTTTAAGATTTAGAGTCCTGAAAAACGAATCCATACTTGGTGTAGACATTTCGAAAAAAAACAGTTAAACAATTTTATTAAAGAATCAGCCTCGAAGGCCAAACTAACTCGTAAAAGAACTCTAGCAAATTCTAGACTTCGAACAAGGATGAGGAAATAAGCCTGTTTTCTAACTTAGCACACGTAACTTAAGTCGAAAGATAATGACGTCATCTATCACAAATGAAAACAAAATTTGTACATTGCCACTAACATTTGAAATTCCAAAAAATGACAGTCACTCGTGTTATAAATCGAGAATTCTATCAGCGAGCCTCACGCTTGGACTGATCGTTAAGACACGGTTCCCAGCAGGTCACCGAAGTCAAGCATCACTGGCTGCGGTCAGTGTGCGGGTGGGTGACCACTTGGATCAGCCTGCGTAGGGACCGAGGGTGTGCATAATCCTAGGGTGTGCATCGAGGGTGTGTGTGGTATTGGTCCTCGTTAAACTGTTCTACCGTAAAGTGCTCGACTTCGCGCGCAGGTCGTCGGGCTACCGAAGCGGGGGTGCCATCCCCTCCGCAGAGGATCAAAATTGTGATGGCATGTCTTCGGATCATCCTCCGGGATGTTTCCCAGACCGTCGCCAATAGCCCATTGTGCAGCTCTAGTGCGACGTAAATTAACAACAACAACAATATATATATATATATATATATATATATATATATATATATATATATATATATATATATATATATATATATATATATATATATATATATATATATATATATATATATATATATATGGATGGTGTTTTCTACACTAGGACACGCTGCAAGCCTCGGTACCGCCTAAATTTCCGGGTAACTGTTTCCGTTGTATTTTAGAGCCATTTGGCATCATTGTGTTTTGAGATTCTTGCAAAAAATGCATTTGATTACTTATTACTTGTGTTTACAATGCTAACAATACTTGTGTTTACAATGCTAAAAGTGTTAACACTAACATAAGATGGTGCACAGCTTGCAACAAGAACAAACAGTAATAAACTTATGGAAAAAGGCCATATCGAGACTGCCAAAAACGCGAGTTATTCAAAATCTAGCAACCATGTCACCTTTTTTAACAATATATCTCTAAATAACTAAAACAAGTTTTCACTTTAAACTCGCCAGAATTGCAAAATAACATTAATGTCTTATGAAATACAGCAGATTTGAGCTCAGAAATTATCTAATTTATTTCTTTTATTGAAAACAAAATTATCCGTTTGAAAATATCGCCTCGCAGAATAACATGTAGTAAGCAGCAGCAAACTTTCTAACCGGAACTAAAGCAGGCATACAGCTCGAGATTGTGATTGTTTACATTTGAAAACACCGTATATATATATATATATATATATATATATATATATATATAAATAAATAAATGAATACAAGAAAACACGAAGAAAGTTAGAAAAAACAAAACGTTTAATTTATTGCGCTTAAGCTGCAAGTAAACAGAACTCATTAGATAAGTTCAAAATGAAGATAAAACAAAGAAAAATTATAGACGTATGAAAAAAAGGGGGGGGGGATAATAAGTAAAAAAATAACAGACGACAGTTTAAAAAAAAAAAAAAAAAGCGAGTACTATAAGCAAGGACTATAAAGATGAACTATAAAGAGAGTAGCGAAATCAGATAAGTAGACCTGATTTCGCTACTCGCTTTATAGTCCATTTTTTATGCTGCTTTTTCTTTTATTTTATTTTCTGTTTCTACATGTTATTTTCACTTATTTTTACTTTTTGAGTTCTATTTTATTTGTCGTAATTTTTGGAAAAATTTTTTTTGAGTGCTCCTCACACTATTGTATTAATATATTTTGCTTTGGCTTTATTGATACAATATCAGAAAGCACTCTGTTTTGCGGATATAATCGTGTGGGCTGATGAAAAGATTATATCTTTTTTTTCCGGTTTTTTTAAATAAAATTTCATCCTTTTTTCCTTTTTTCTAACTGTTTGTTATTTTTTTACTTATTATCCCCCCCTTTTTTTTAATATGTCTATAACTTTTCTTTGTTTTATCTTCATTTTGAACTAATATATATATATATATATATATATATATATATATATATATATATATATATATGTGTGTATATATAATAACAGTTCTACATCCCTGTTATCATTGTTGTATTCAGATTTAATAATGCAGTCAGAAGCCATAATTAGTTATAAAAAGTTTTATTTGAAGATATACTGGTGGTTATAACAGATCACATCCCCACTCCGCAAAGGAGGGAGTGTGGACGAAACTACGGATGGTTCCGGCAGATGTTTATTGGAACACGTTATTCAGCAAGAGACATGCGAAAACCTTCGGTCCCGCATTAAATACTACAGAGAATGATGTAATTAGATTCCAGTCGTACATACCTTTGTAACTCTACGCATTATGGAAAATCATTTACTGCTTCCTAATATGGAAGTGAAAGAGGGACAAGATTCTAAAAATAACTCCTGCTTTGAAATATAAATCTAATTATAATTCAATGGTATGTTTTCAGCCTTGAATTCCCAAAATAGAATATATCTAAGCTTACTCTTTAAGAAAGACATTTCATGAAACCGAAAGGGTTTTAATTCTTTTATTAATGCAAAAGTATTTATAACTTTTGTATTACATCCCCCCCCCCCCAAAAAAAAAAAATTTTTTGTAAGCCAAAATAAAAAAAATTTAGAATACTTTACATTTATAAAATTTAGGTTGGTACTTCTGTTCCTTTTCCCTACTACAAATAACATCTTCTCAATTATGAGAAGAAAAAAATTATTTACAATGACAAAAATATAAAAAACATGATAATGCAATTTATCTGTTTAGTCAATTAAACAGAAAGAAAAATGAAACATGTTTATAAACTATTCTACTAAAATTTTCAAAAATTTTTCACACAAAAATATACAACATTTTTATGCAAATGAACTGGACAACAAGTGTTATTTAATCAGAATTTTAGATTCTGCGTGATTAAAAATATTCCCTAAGCTTTGATACATGTACTATTTCAAAATTTTGTTCACTTAAATTTTTCCTTTTATTTATTTTGTAATCAGTTTCTTGGTCATTCTTTCTTTTTCCTATTTTTCCTTTTATTTTTTGCTTTTGTTACCCTTTACATTTTTTTTTCAATGTTTACTTTTACTGAAACATCTTTTTCATCATTTTTTCGATGTTTACTTTTACTGAAACATCTTTTTTTTTTTCCACACCATTTTTAACCTTAACATTTTGAGAATTTTGCTGTCTAATGTGCAAAGATAAGTTGTCACTTATAGAATTAGCAAAGATGGCCAGTCTCTTACCAAATTGAGTAACAACTGGCCCGACACAATCAATAAACAAACAAAAATCTTTGCAAGTCTGCAACCCTACTAAAGCATATGGTAAATCAGTATAAAGTATAAAAAACTTAGCAGAGCTAACATTTTCGTCTATTTTCTAACATTTTCGTCTTAGCAGAGTTAACATATTCTAACATTTTCCACTAGCTGTAGATAATCTGGATTGCCAGTAATCTAGATCAGTGGTCCCCAACCCCCGGTCCGCGGACCGGTACCGGTCCGTGGATCAAATGGTACCGGGCCGCCCATTTCATTGAAATTGAATTTAAATTCCTAGGTTTATACCCCAAATTAAAAATATCTGTGTTCCATTAAAATTTTATTTATTTAAAAAAAAGATGCCCCCGAAGGTAATAACATAAATTTTTTAATGTTTTAAAAAGCAAAAAAAAAAAATAAATCTTCTGCAACTATTTTCTCATTCAATTAGTTTTAATAAAAAAAAAACAATCATCGTAACTGTAAATATCATAAATAAAAAACGAAAGCGCGACGTGACATTTGCATTGGAACTAATATAGAACTTCGTCTTCTCTCTCGATTCTGACGCCTCACACAGCAAGAGTGTATAGTAAGGATATAAAAGAGAAGCTGGCTAGTCTGCCATTTAGTCGCCCAAAGACCACGTGACCATGATTCCTCTCTACTGTTTTGCGTGCTTTATGCGGTTTTGTTTATTTTTTGTAAAAAGAAAGTGTCTATCACTCCTCTCTCTGTTCACCGGTACTTTCTCAGGTTTAACAGTGCTTGGTGTACGCGTGTATTGTGTCTGCACAAATTTAACTCACAAGTAAGCAAAAATGAATACTAAACAGACGTCCTTAGAAAGTTTCCTTAGAAAAAAGAAAAGGCTCAGTGAAGAGACTGAAGAGCCTTCAACATCAAAGAAACATGCAACTTTTAACAGACAATACCATGAGTCCTGCTCTAAGTATGGTTTTGTTGGGACAGGCGATTCACACAAACCAAAACCGCTCTGCATAGTTTGCGGTGATCAACTCTCTAATGACGCAATGAAACCTTCAAAACTGCTTCGCCACTTGAACGCCAAGCACCCTGGATTAAAAGACAAGTCCCTGGAGTATTTTGAAAGGAAAAAACGGGAGCACGAAGGACAGAAAAAATTTATGATGGCCACCACATCAATAAAGGAGAGTGCACTAAGAGCATCATATTTGGTGGCTAACCGCATTGCTAAAGCTAAAAAGCCATTCAATATTGGTGAAGAATTAATCTTGCCCGCCACTAAAGACATTTGCCGTGAAATACTAGGAGAAGCTGCTGTGGAAAAGATAGCACATGTGCCTTTGTCGGCTAGCACTGTGACTAGGCGCATTGAGGAAATAGCCGAAGACATTGAGAAGCAATTGTTGGAGAGGATTAATGCATCACCGTGGTACGCACTCCAGGTTGACGAATCAACAGATATTGACAGCAAGGCAATACTACTTGTTTATGTGCGATATCCATATCAGGAAGATGTGTATGAGGATTTGTTATGTGCACTATCTTTGCCAACCAACACCACAGGAGCAAAACTGTTCAAGTCACTGGATGGTTATATGTCAAGACAACTAAAATGGTCCTTTTGTGTAGGCATATGCACAGATGGAGCTGCTGCGATGACCGGACGTCTATCTGGTTTAACTGCTCGGATTAAGGAAGTTGCACCTGAGAGTGAAGCTACACATTGGCTGAATTGTCAGAACGAGGTTTAACTTTAAACCTGGTCTAAACCGCGGAGTTAAACCAAGCCGCATTGCACAAACGAAGTTTAAGGAAAAACGCGGTTCTAAAGATCTAGTTCAGCCTTGTCTAAGTTAAACCTAGTCTGAGGTAGGTTTAAACCAGGCAGACGAGTTTTAAACCTCGATCTTCTGCTTAAAATCGGAGAACGTCAATTTCGCTTTCGTAGATAGTTAGTTCTGTATTGTTTTATCAGGTTTAAAATATAAATACGTACATTTTTATTGAGAAATTATAATAAAATTTTGTGTGATTATCGTACATTTTTTTCTGTATCTTTCAAAGTGTTTATAAAATCTAATGAAAGAATGCATCTTTTGGATCTCCGAGATTAGTTCTGAATTGACAGTATAGTATTCAGTTATTGACAGTATACCATTCAGTATTTTTTTTCTTGAAAATAAACATTAAGATAATTAAATATCTTACTTGCTGAAAGGGTCTTTCTTTTTGAGTGATTGTGTATATTATATTCAAATTCAACTACTCAGGAGATAGACTTTTTTGGAATAATAAAATGCGAGGGATGCGAAATTACAAATGTAAGGATTAAATAAAGTAAGATTTTTTTTCTTTAAAATTAAAGATCATGAATGTTTGAATAGACCAATTATTGATCTTAAAATAGTGCTATTGTTAGTAAAAAGTTTTGGATTCTATACATGTGGAAAATAATTATTACTATTTGCTGTATTTGATAGTTTCAAACATTGATTATATTTTTTTTATAAAGATATTGATTTTTTTTTTATTCTAGTTTTTTTATTCTAGTTTATTCTAGTTTCTATTTATAAAATTTCTTATCTCTTAACATATGTTTTTTAGTAGCGGTCAACAGATTTTCACAGCATATACATTAATTTATCTTTTTTTTTATTTGCTTGCTACATTTTTCTAAAGTATTAAAAGTAAAATTAATCAGTAAAATTTTCTAAATCAAAGAATAACAACTTCATACCATGAATATAAGTTACTGTGCATGTTATAATTCTCATTTTTATAAATTTTAACTACATAAATGCTAGTTACCAGAGGTGGAAATTGAAAAAAAATGTGTTTTTAAAATTAAATTTAGGAAAAAAAATTCACCACTTTTCACTTTATTTTGTTTAGTGTGAATTGGTCAAAAAATTTTTTATCCCAACAAAATTATGAGAAAAATAAATCGAAAATTACTTTCTTAATGACTATATTTGCGTATTTATAACAAGAATCTTTCATTACCACAATAATATGAGATATCAATAATTTTTCATTCATGTCATACCAAAATTTTTCTTTGGATTGCTTTTTGAGCTATGTTAAATCACATTTTCATTTTTTAAATTTAATTGACTGAAAGTCATTTATGATGTTGAAAACTGGTTCGTCTTATCGCTATCGAGTAAGTTTGACAAATAGGTTGCATTAAAATTTTTTTCCTGTGTATATTGTCAATAACCAGGAGATAAAATTTTAATGCTATGGAAACAAGTAATTCTTGCCCAGTAAGATTGGCAGAAAGCAGTTGTCTGTTAAGGGAAAATCGACTATTAAATGAACTAACACAATTCAGGGATATTTCCGTAACATGATCTATCAGGCCAACTAAAATGCCATTTTTCTACACTTTTGCAACTAAGCATGTGAACACCACAACATTATTCTTTGAAGAGAGCTTGCTTTAACTAAGTATAATTTTATTGATTCCCTAATAAATTAAGACATGCTCATGTTTTTATTATTCTACAATTTTGAGATATATTTAAAGAAAAAATATGAGAAACTTTGTGCATAAAGTTGATGATAAAAGACAACAGATATGTGACATTGGCTGGCTTAATAATATAATTCCATGGAATTAAAAATTAAACACCATATTACTATTCATGTTCGTTTGTTACAGTAAAAATATTCGTACAAAGAAATTTTATTGAACAAAAAATGCTTATGTTTAATCGTTTAATAATTAAAAACTATAATGCAATTAAAAAAAAAGTAAGTTTAAAAAAAATCTGTGTTATATAAATAGTATGTACATAATATATAACATCTTATATGTTATAAAAAATTACAGATATCACTCAGCATGGGGATGAATTTTGTAGTAAATCAAGTTAGTAAGTCTGAGAAAAAGTTTAAGAAATAATTAAGCATGTGAATAATAAAAAGTGCTGTTTGAAAAAAAAAAATGCTTACTTCATTCATTTTTAAATACATACAAATGATTTTCCTTTCTTATTAAAAGTTTCCAATTATGCTTTTAAGTAAATTTTCTAGAATGTGCATTCCTTTGAATTACAGGAATAAAATCTCATACAACAGAATTTACACAAATTTAGACTCTTAAGCTTATTTTTTCATCACTATTAGTCCCACAGTGTTAAGATCGTTCCCAGTAGAACGCTGAAGTTAAGCATCGCTGGCTGCAGTCAGTAAGTGATTGAGTGATCACTTTGATCAGCCTGCGTAGGGACTGAGGATGTGCTGTATCGGTCTTCATAAAACTGTTTTAACGTGAAGTCGAAAAATGTCACCAGAATTTAACAGCGTATTGATTGATGTCGTTAAAGTTATTAACTACATCAAAGTACACGCCCTTAACTTGCGCCTATTTGAGCAGCTTTGTGAGGAGATGGACGCAGAGTACAGATGCTTTCTGTTATACACAGAAATAAGACCATAATAACATGGGGGCACCCTCAAGTATAATCTACCCGAGTATTAAAATATAGATGCTGCATATTAAAATATAGATGCTGTAAAAATGATTGCACAAATCACTTAAAATATTAAAATTATTTCACAGTATAAATGGCTGCTTGTACCCTGAAAAAGAGAAGAAATATCTTAACAAAACTATTTACTTTCTAGCTTATTTTCTAGAATAATGGTAAAATAGACCTGCCTACCCAAACTTATTAAATATTAATAACTAAGCTGCAGACTTAAAAATTCTATAAGTTTTGGTAATAACAAATAATTTAATTTTAAATAAGCTAGAACGGTTTTGTTATCAGCTTTTTCCAGGTTACAAACAGGCATAAATATTTTCAATAACTAATTTTTATTTTCTCAAATAACGTAATTTTGGTGATTGTCAGCATTCCACAGCATTTTTTTTTTTAATATCGTGTTGACGATGTCGGACGACATAGTACAACGTTTGTAAATGCAGAGAGATGTCGATCGACGTTCCCCAACGTTTTCACAATATCGAACAATATTGTTTTGCAATATTGAATATACGTTATAACAGGGGTCCATTTTTATATAGTACAATATTTCGCTACGATATTGTACAATGTTCAAAGCTAAGTTTTTACGATATCGTTTTTGTGAATTGTGCTACTTGGGGTGGTTATTGTTTAAAAAATTTGTTGGATAATTTTTGCAGAGGAAAATTTTTGATAACCTAAAAATGCTTTCATATTGGAATATTTATTCTGATGTAAATGTTTTGATCATTAAGAATGTTTGGGTAGACTATACTTGAGGGTGCCCCCGCCAAGTTGTGATCGCGATAGATCGCCAAGCTAGGCGATGTTGAAAGCCAATCGTGATTCTGATTGGTTTAGATTTTAATCGTGATTCTGATTAGTTTAGAATTTAGCGTTGTTTTTAAATGAATTTTTAAATGTAATTTCAGAGATCCCTTAGTTCTACTTTGGATACCGGCTGGTAAGGTTATTTTTGCTTCTGGTACTAAAAATGAATACTGTCAATAAGATAAATCTGATTGTTGTTGTTGTTAATTTACGTCGCACTAGAGCTGCACAATGGGCTATTGGCGACGGTCTGGGAAACATCCCGGAGGATGATCCGAAGACATGCCATCGCAATTTTGATCCTCTGCAGAGTGGATGACACCCCCGCTTCGGTAGCCCGACGACCTGCGCGCGAAGTCGAGCACTTTACGGTAGAACAGTTTAACGAGGACCAATACCGCACACCCTCGGTCCCTACGCAGGCTGATCCAAGTGGTCACCCACCCGCACACTGACCGCAGCCAGTGATGCTTGACTTCGGTGATCTGCTGGGAACCGTGTCTTAACGATCAGTCCACTGCGGGACAAGATCCGGCGTTCCGGGCAAACAAGTATGGCGCCAAACATAAGTCGCCAATTTCGCCAAGGGGCACCCTCAAGTATATTTTTCCCAACCGCTCAATCAATTAATGCATATAAAAATAAATTTCTAGTAGAGTTGAATTATAAAATTCATTCTCAATGGAAAATAACAGGTGAATGATGTTTACGTTTTATAGAACGTAATATATTAACATTCATGCAATGTTTTAAAATTTAATTAGTTAAAAATAAATGTATAAAACTAACATATTAATAATTTTTACTTACCACAACAGAACAGATTAGATTTCTATTCCATGCAGTAAAATTTCGGCACGTGAAATTAACAAGCCATCACAACAAACATGCACACGAACACTGGCGATGTGGCGATTTAACAGATAGAAAATGTCGCCTCAATGATTGAAAAAAGCAACCCATTTTTCGTTGCCACCGGAAAGATAGGACTTTCACTTCCTCTTGCGGGTTCATCTTATCTATGAAACTCCTCTAGTACGACGCAAATAAAGTACATACCAACCAATCGCTTATGAAATCGATATATTTGAATCAAAAATTTCGATACTGCTTTATCGTTATCGTGCCTTTTCTGCTCTTAAAATTTCTGAAAGGATGTCTGTATGGATTATAAATTGTTGAGAATTATAGAGATGGTGATTTTATCTTAGGGCCAAAACTCTTTTAAAATTCTTTAGTTGTTACATCTAATAGTAAAGACGGCATTTAATGAATAATTTCTTATGAGACAGTTCTTTTCGTAGGTTTTTAGATTTTATGAAAGTCTGGCGAAAAAATAAACAGCGCCTGGAATATGGGCATAGAATTAATAAACGGGGAAGGCGATCTGGTAGTAAAATTGTTGAAAAACAAAGTATGCCGCTCGCATTGATATCAGATCCTTGGCAGCGTATGCAAATTCAAGATGTTAAACAAGATGAGGAGGTTTGTTCCATTTTACAATTATACTCTCGTCCGATCTTCTAATTTGCTGTAACCAAAACACATTTCGTTGATATAATTAAATTTCTTTTGTTTATCGATGTCACAAAATATTCTTTTTAGGATGTGTACAAATAATCTTTTTCAAATCGAGCAAACTATCCAGAGTATAATATTAAAAATTCCTTATTGAACACTTCAAGCTAATTTGTGGTGCTAAAAAATTAATTAAACTATTGATTGTAGTAACTCCCTGTGGCAGAATTTGTTCGAGCTATTTGCGACAAAACTCTTTATCACTAATATCTTTCTTCAAGATACATTTAATAATAATAAACATATATGTTACTAATTTAAAATAACATAAGTGTTTGTTGTGTTTATAAAAATAACTATATAATTTTTATAAATAAAACATGTCATAATTTTTTATTCTAATATTATGGGTGATATTTTCGGATTTTGTGTGGGGGGGGGGCACAAATTATTTCCTTTTTCACATTTTGTAAATAATTTTCATAGTAAAAAATATAATTAAAGATCATGAAATCTAGCAGTGATTGCTAAAAAAAAAGATCAACTAAATCATATAATTGGGTTCCTCAGATGCGTGTTTCGTTTCAAGATTAGGTTGTTGCGATAAACAATATTGCTTAAAAAATAATGGATGTAAAAACTATGGTGAAATCAATAACTGCCAAAAATTCGATAAAATTATTGCCTTTAAAAGTAAATACTCATATGCATGATTCGAATTTTCCATATTGTTTAAAATATATCGGGATATTTAAATTCCATGGGAAAACCAATATCAATATCTGCCAAAACATGCAATCGAAACATTGCATCAAGATCTACAATACTATTGTCGTAAATTGAGCGCGCGTCAAAAGTGAATATCTAAATGCATGATTCAGATAATAAGTGTACATTTCTGTAGAAAAGACGAGTAATATTTTTTTTACTTACAAAAGAAAAATCTTTCATTCAAGAAATTTGTAACATTTTGCAATAAGGTTGCTACGATTCTGCCATGGGGGTAACAGTGTAGAAATTTTTTTTCTCTGTACAATGTAGATATGATGCATAGCTTTTTTAAAAAGTGCTTATTTTCGATTTTCTTTTTTTAAAAGCCCTTAAATGTGCTTTTTTTCATTGGGTGTTTTTAAAAAGTGCTTAATTTTCCCTTTTCGAAAATGAGATTTTTTTTCTTAACCATGTTAATTTTTGCTATTTATTATGCAAAAGCATGCTTTCCTCTTTGTTCTATTCAACATTTTCACAATTCATTCAACCACAATCTATTTCAGCGTACCATCGGTCCATAGCGTATGAAAGCAACAGTTATTTTACAGGTTTGATGAAATATTTGCGAGTTCGTATGTGCGTACAGTGAGCTTGTTTCTGTGAGATTGCTTCACTCTCATGTGCAACTCTGCTGCATTTTACAATATTTTCACAATTTCACGATTAATTTTCCATCGAACCGAAAAATCTCTTGCTCATTTTTAATGGCTAACATAATCAAGAAAAGAGTTCTTTGTCAAAAACTTATTATTTTATTGTGATCATGTAAAGTCTTTGAAAGTTATTTTGCATTTTGTTAGTGTATATAGTGCTTAAAAAGTACTTAAATAGGGCTTATTTTTTGTTAAAAAATTTGTCTACACACCCTGTAGAGTTTGGTACTGATTTGATGAACTCGAATCACTGATTTGATTTGGTGATTCGAACCACCAACTTGCAACTGAATCAGTGATTTGAATCGGTTGATTTTATCAGAATGTATATAAATTATAATGAATTAATATATATATTTATGTTAGTTTTTGTTTCACTGTGATCAGGGGTCTGTTTAGAAGAAATTTGGGTCCGTTAACAGACCCATCACAAAATATCTTTTCATAAAAACGGACTCTTCACAAAATATCTTTTCATAAAAATGAACCCTTCACAAAATATTTTAACTTAAAAACGGAACCTTCACAAAATGATTTTTCTTTTAATCGGACCCTTCACAAACTTGTTTATCTTTATTATTGTTTTGTTAATCAAATAAACCTTTCCCAGGGGAAAAAAAAAAGGAAAGATGGATGTAAACGAATTGAGTTTTATCTTCGGCAGACGTTTCTGCTATTATTCGTCCGAAATGAATATTTTGTGTTGAGCAGTATAGTCTAAATACCAAATATTTGTATGTTGCATCTCTAATTTAGAAACAGCAATTGCTGTTTTTTTTTTAAAATTTAATTTTTTTAATTATAATTTTACAGTGTTGAGCATAATCTTGTATCTCTTTACAATTTAAAAACTTATTGAAAAAGTTTTTTTACAATAACAGGACCCTATTTGCACAAATTCATAAAAGCGGACCCTGGTTGAAAGAATGTGACTTATTTTATATTCACAAATTACGAGTAACTTTTTCGCAATTTTACAAAAACAGGACCTTTCACAAAATGTCTGGGCAGACCCCTGCTGATGCTACAGGGATTGTACAAAATTAAGGAAACACTTCCATATTAACACATTTTTTGATCTTTCTCAAAAAATACTTAGGAGTCATTTCACAAATTTAGAAGTGTTTATGCTATGCGATTTCTCATACTTATCAATGAATAAAGCTTTTGGATGTTTGAGGGAACGACAATAAATTACAAACAGAAAAAAAAGTTTTGGAACACTCTATGCCAATAGTTGTAGCTATAAATTTGTAACGTGTAACAATTATTTTGGTTATTATATGTGAGAATTTTGTGAACCTAGCTTTCATAATAATGGAAATATGAACCTTTTTTATAAAAACTAATTTTTTTTTTGTTTTATGTTTTTTTTTATTATAACTTTAAAAATATTCAATAAAATTAAACAAAAATTTTAGAGCAATTTAAAAGTTACTACAAAATTATCGCTTTAAAATTTGAAAAAAAAAATTGTGATTATAATCATATGATTCAAATCACTGATCTGAATCACTGAATCCAAATAGTGATCCGAATCATTCTGTAGAGGTTAAGGCTTCACAATTTCATAAAAATATTCAATAAAATCAAGCAAAGTTTTTAAAGCAATTTAAAATTAACTACAAAATTATTGCTTTAAAATTTGAGAAAATTTTTTGATTGTAAACGTAATCATAATTCTAATCACTGATCTGAATCACTTTATCCAACTAGTGACCATTTGGCTCTACAATTTCATGACCAGCAGCACAATTGTGGCATCAGCATTGCTATTACTTTCAATAAAAATTTGTAATTACATCATGTTTAATAAACTGTTTCAACCACTGGGAGGACTTTTTGATGGAGAAGAAAAAGCTCCCTTTACCACTGAGGATAGTTCACATCAGCACTGTGGTCGGTGCGGAATTTGTACCGACCAGCCAACGCTGAGATTCGAACTATGGCAAGCGTTCTATTCCCTAAGTGAGCCCTCAAGGCTCCAACTGATGTTTATAGGGTAACTGTTTGAAAGCAGTTTCAAATCAGAAAAATATTTAACATCACTCCTAATTAAAGTGGATGCCACAGATTTTTCTTGTTGATTTTAAGATAAATGATTTCAAAACACGTTGTTCAACGACTATTTTTAAAAAAGTCAATGCTTGTTAAACCTACTTTCAACCCATTTCTAATTTTTTGATCAAAATATAATTTAATAAAAATTTTTTATACGATTTTAAACTATGTTATTTTAATTGTTACTTAAGAGATAAAAATTTAAAAATATATTTAAGAAAATATTTTGACTTTTTTTTAATCAATTATGTTTTATAATTATGTTGATGTAAATGAAAACAATAACTGGAGAAGGAGATTTTAACTTTGAACTGTACAAGATTTATTACCAACCCAATATTATTAAATACATAAAAATAATTTGAATGAATTGGATGGCCCAAGTGATTGGAATGAGTCATGACAATACAGTAAAAAAGATGCTGCTTTTTAAACCCACTGGAACAAGAAAGCGTGGAAGGCCGCAGTTGAGATGGGCTGACTCGGTGGAGTCTGATTTTCTTGCAATTAATGAAAAGAATTGGAGATTAAAGATAAATAGGAAGTCATTATAGAAAAATGTTCAGAGGAAGGCATTGGCTCACATTGGGCTGACTGGCCAACTTTGATGATAATGATAAGTTTTATTAATTTAACCATAAAATATAAAGGCTTTAAGTAAAGCACAGTATATTTTGCTTATTAAAACTAATGCATGTTGCTTTGAATTACTACTCTTTTAATATGTATGTATAATAAATATCCATAATGTTAGATTTTTTATTTTGCCAGTTAATATGCATATTTGTCATGTTTTAGATGTAGTTATGGAATGCCTAAGTTCAAAGCATGCTACTTTTAATTTATTATTGCTTATGTTATTTCAGTTATTTGTGAATAACCAGCATTCAGCAATTAGCATCACACCACCAATTGATGACAAATTTTGTGTAAGCTCAATTTTGTTTTGGTTAGTTTTTTATTTTTTATTTCAATTTTCCCATTATTTATATTTTTAAGATTTCTTTTCGTTTTTATGTTATGTTTAAAAATGGTTGTTTTATGAATAAGCTTTTCAAACTGTATTTTTTTCAAAAGTAGCAATTTTTATTTTAGTAATTTATTGTTTTAATTTTGTCTATATTATGTGTTATATTTATTGTTCTAAAGTTCTAAGTTGATGTAATAATGAAGTAAAATTGTGTTTAAGCAATCACAGTCCGGTTTTGAAATTCATTAAACACTTGTAATTGTATAATTATGATGAAATAAAAATACATTGCTTAAGATAATTTATGTAAATTTTATTTTATCAATTTATTTTCTTATGTATGAAAAGATTTGAATGGATAAACTTTAATGACAGATTTGTCTTTTGCTTTTAAATAACTTATGTATAATTTGCATTCATCTGGACATTTCCTTATTTGTTATGGAATGTATACTAACTTAAATAAATTGTTTTTAAAAAATTTCTTCTTTTAGCCTCCTCAAGCAGAAAGTATGGCTGCAGAGGAAGAAATTCCACAGGTAAATAAAGATGGTTGTTTCTTCCTGAAAAAAGTTTAATCTGAAGAAAAGTGGAAGTGTTATGGTCATTAAAGGCCTTTAAGGTCTCCTCAGTAGAATCAAATTTGACTTTTGCTGCCTCAATCAGTTTCTATAGGATCTCTTCTTGGGGACCCCTCTGTCCTCTTGGTTTTAATTTTTAAAATTAAATTCTTTAAGCCTACAATTTGTTTTTTGTATAGCCTACAATAAATTAATGGTAGTTAGAGAAATGCTTGTGAAAAAATAATAAAATGATTTAATATGGTTATCAGCGTTAAAGTTTATAAAAAAAAAGTTACTGGTCTTTCAACATGTTAATTTCTTTGCAGACTAGTTTATTTACTAGTCCGCAAACAATATCACTTATCCGTTTGAAATTTAACAGTAAACATGTTTGTACATCACTTAATATCATTTTCATGCTTCAAAATAACATATTTATTAGTTTATTTTGAAGAAAACATGATTAATTATAGCAAGCTGATGAGATACTAAATTAGTGTATTATAATAAAAAAAGTGAATGCGCAAAATTGAAGCTTTTTCCAAATAAAATTCAGAAAAATAAACAATACTAACTCATAGTAAGGGGTCTGTTTAGGTTTTTCTGAGAGGTACCTATTTTGTGAAAATTTAGACATAATTTGTAAAAAATTAAAAATTATATTAAAAAATCAACACAAAAATATGGATTTATCGTTTTTTAAAGGATGTAAAAATAAAATTTTAAGAAAAAGTATTTTGTGAAACTGCCGTTTTTCCTGAAGTTGAATTTCTGAAGTACCGCTAAACAGTAGTAAATTCTGCCTGGACAGACCCCTGATAGTGTACAATATATTTTGTTTTTTTCCCCTCATCAAAATCTAGTCATTCATAATTTGCCAGCCTCTGATTCTGAAATACAAGACTTCAACTTATTTTTCTCATACGGGATATCCTTTTCTTTATTTCATGCATTATCCATTTTTTTTTGCCATTCTTTCTATAATCAAACCTAAAAAAAATGAAGAAAATAAGTTAACTAAGATATATTTCAAAAGTGCTCTATTAAATTATTCCATTACATCAGGGGTGTCAAACTCGCGGCCCGCGGGCCACATGCGTCCCGAGATGAACATTTTTGCGGCCCAGTCAATATATCCGACTCAAAGTAAAAATAAAATAGAAATGTGAATTAGAAAGAAAAGTAGCATATAAAATTATAATATACTTTATTTATAAACCATACGGATCATTTTAAATTGTACGCGTGAAAATGTAAAATTTTAATTGGCTTATGGCACCTGCCATTCCAGGTATACTGCATAGTATTAAAAATACGCAGAAAAAATTTAAAATCTTAGAACAGAATTTGAAACAAGGTTTAAAGATTTTAATTCTTTGGAAGACAAATTTTGTTTGTTTTAGTCGATTATCTCAATAAATATAGACTCAGTGCCCAGTAATATGCAAATGGAAGTGATTGAGATTCAGTGCGACTCAAATTTGAAGGCAAAATTCATTGAAGTGGGTATGCCTGAATTTTACAAATATTTGCCGGCAAGGTTTGAAAATACTCGAAAATTCGCATTTGAAATTATTTCCATGTTTGGAAGTACTTATTCAGTGCGAGCAATTATTTTCTGTTATGAAAGGAAATAAATCTCCTGTTCGAAACCATATTAGTAACGCTCACGTTGGGTCAATTTTGAAAGTAGTCAGGGCCAACAAAATTTCTCCCGAAATAGGAAAGATAATAACAGAGAAGAGATGTCAAGTATCATACAATAATTTAACTTTATATATGTTTATTACAATCAGGGGTCTGTCCAGGCCATATTTACTACCGTTTAGCGCAGGGTTGGGTTTTTGACGTCAAAAAGTGGTTTTTGACATGACAAGGGTATAATACTGGTTTAAACCGTCAAAAACCCGTCAAAAATGTCAAAAACTGAAGTTTGCAAGAAAATATATAAACTTCAAAACTACCAACAATTGCCATGCATTATATTGAAATTTAATTATACTATAGGTAATCAGCAGGTTTTAAAATATTTTTAATTAAAATTAAGGTAAAATAACAGATTTAAAATCTCAGAAATTTATATTCAAATGCATGTGCAGAAAAATTTTGCACAAAAATTGTTTAAATATTTATATTTAAAAAAAATTTTTTTTCTTCTTTTTGATACTTAAGAAAATTAAAAGTTTATTACTATGCATTTTTGACATATAAGGAACATGTAACTAATATTTATAAGGAACTTACAAGTTATGTTGTATAAATACAAACTTGATATAAGATACAAGTGTATAAAAATTTTTTTTTAATGTTATACCGAATATCTTTATTATCCAGTATGTTAATTTGAATTTAAAAGTAGTTATATTTATGAATAATGATAAATATAATTCATATTGTTTATTATATTTATTTATAATTATTACACTTATCATTTTAAAACAATTTTTATCTCTTAATTTTTTTTTCTCCACTTGTATTAAGAATACAAATAATGCATATCTTGAAAGCAAGAAGTAATTATTCAACAGCTGAATTTTTAGATATTCAACAAAACTATATCGTATTCAGCAAAATGAAATTCACAAGTATTTGGATAAACTACATTTTAAGCATAGTAAATGAATAGGCTGAATATACTGTAAATCGACACTAACTACTCTGCGTATTTAACAGAAAGCACTTAAATTTGTATTGTCTTATGTTAAAAAGATTATTAAGAAGATTTAAAAGAATATTAAAAAGATTTTTCTTTAAAAGAAGATGTCTAATGTACAAAACTGCTAATGTTTATCTTTAAAAATGTCTAATTTTTAGCATAATCTATACTATACACTAAATTTGGTTATAAATAAATTTCTTAATAATATCACTGCAGATTTTCAATAACACATGAAAATGAATACATAATATTACAAAAGATGTGAGTTTTCAAAAGTACAAGATTTTGGTTACTATTCAAAATATAAGTGTTTCTTCAAAATTTTAATTTATCTTTTCTAGAACATATTTAGAAACACTATCCTTTAAAAAATATATAAATTTTATGTATTAATTAAATTTCACATATGAATATAGGTTTTTGACATTTTCGACATTTTTGACAGTGAGGTTTTTGACGTGACGGTTTAAACCATGGTTTAAACTGTCAAAAACTGTCACATGTCAAAAACCTGCCAACCCTGGTTTAGCGGTACCTTCACAAATTTAACTTTACGAAAAACGGTAGTTTCACAAAATACTTTTTCTTAAAATTTTACTTTTGTATCTTGTATTTTTGTGTTGACTTTTTATTATAATTTTTAATTTTTCACAAATTATGTCCAGATTTTCACAAAATAGGTACCTCTCAGAAAAACCTAGACAGACCCCTGACAATGTATTATTCAAAATAAAGATATTTGTTTCTATGAACATTGATTTTTTTTTGCGGCCCACCTAAAGTTAAGCATTGTTTATTTGGCCCAAGTTAGCTTTTGAGTTTGACACCCCTGCATTACATCCTTTATCATACTATTCCAGCTCAATGAATTTGCTGTAGTTCCACTATCAGTTAACTATCAACTTGCCAAGTCTCCTGTTTGCTAACGAAGACTCCTGTATTTTACGACTATCCCCTGTTTACCTATATATTCTAAAATTTCTCTGTATTTGTTAAAGAAATCTGAAAAAAAGAAATTTGTGATAAAATATCGGTCAATGGCAAAAATGCTAATCTATTTCTCAACAGATGGTGTTATTGAAGTATGTTTAGTGTTATTAGTTTAAATAATGGTTTTAAAAAAATCTTTGTTAGATTAAGATTTATATACATATTTTTGACTTCACTAACTGAATGAAAGTGCTTATATTATTTCCAATTTTGAATTTCTCCTCTTGACTTACATGATTATGCCTGATGTATCAAAACTTTACTCGTAGCCTAAAAAAATGTCGCCAGTAAAATCTCTGTTATTTTATTTCTCCAATGTTGGCAAGTATGTTAACAGATTCATTGGTGGTCCCATGGACCTGTGATTCTTATTTCATAGCGGTCCAAGGGAGGATTTAGTGGTCTTGCACCATTGGACCACCAATGATTTTGACAACCCATTCCACCAATGATTTTTACGTTCGTGTATCAATTGGTTAACATGGTAATGCAATACGTTAAAAATAAATGCAAATAGGAAGTATGTATGTAAAAAAAATATCTCCTGAATAAAAACCCATTACATGTATGTTTAAATATAAAAGTATTGCATATAAATTCATGCAAAACATGTAATTGTTAAAAAACTACAGAGCGTCCTATAATTTGATATAATTATTACAATATAATATTATAATACCTGATATAATAAATATTCTATATTTATATAATATATCCTCTAATTTATCCAATCGTCTAATTTATATGATATATCACCTAATTTAACTAATTAATACACGATCGTAAACGAGTGCAAATCGGGTTCAGTCGCGTAAAAATTAAAAAAAAGCTGCATAGTATCACCTGATAATAAAGATTTTACATAGAATCTTAATTTAACCAATTAATACACGACCGTAAACAAGTGCAAATCGGTTTCAGTCGCGTAAAAATAAAAAAAAGCTGCATAGTATCACCTGATAATAAAGATTTTACATAGAATCTTAATTTAACCAATTAATACACGGCCGTAAACAAGTGCAAATCGGTTTCAGTCGCGTAACAATAAAAAAAGCTGCATAGTATCACCTGTTAATAAAGATTTTACATAGAATCTTAATTTAACCAATTAATACACGGCCGTAAACAAGTGCAAATCGGTTTCAGTCGCGTAACAATAAAAAAAGCTGCATAGTATCACCTGATAATAAAGATTTTACATAGAATCTTAATTTAACCAATTAATACACGGCCGTAAACAAGTGCAAATCGGTTTCAGTCGCGTAACAATAAAAAAAGCTGCATAGTATCACCTGTTAATAAAGATTTTACATAGAATCTTAATTTAACCAATTAATACACGGCCGTAAACAAGTGCAAATCGGTTTCAGTCGCGTAACAATAAAAAAAGCTGCATAGTATCACCTGTTAATAAAGATTTTACATAGAATCTTAGAGTGCGTCTAATAATTTGGCTATGGACTGTAGGTCTGATTTAAAAAGAGCAACATTGATAAAACATACCTGTACTTTTATTGAATGTGTAATATTGTTTTGTAGCCAATGGAAGATATGGATACTAATGAGGTAGCTGAAGGTTTACATGAAATTGAGCTGACCAGTATAACGAAAGAAGGTTATCCGAAAGGGGCTCCAGATCAGTTTAAACTTCTACAAGTTTTAGGTCAAGGTTCATTTGGAAAAGTATGATTTTTTACTTTCAAATTTTGTGATGTTTCTGGTTAAAAAAATCTAAAATATTAAAAAAGAAATTTTTTTCTTCTTTAAACACATTTATTGTTTTAGCTTTTTTTCAATTCCTACTTATTAGTTCGCACTCTCCCTCTTCAAATCTTTCAAAAAATACTTTTTTATTCATCCACTCAAGTTCAAATACATTTTTTTTTTTTGAACTTGTAGTTTATGATGACACTTGATGCATTAATTCAATTTAATTGATTAATTTTATAGGGGAGAAAAGAAATTTTAATTATTTAATAAACTAAAATAAAATGTTGACCTTATTGACTTTAATATTTTTTATATTATTTGTTTTGGTATCCGGTAAGTTATTAGATTTTTTGAAGCATTTTAAAAATACAATGCTTTTTTGTGGAAAACTGTGTCTTACAGATGTAAATTTGTTTTAAATAGCTGCTTGTAGTTTGTTTTACTTCAGAAAAGTAAGCAATGCATTATGATGTTTGGTTTTAAATTAAAAGTTCAAAATATTTATCTAAAATTTCATTAATGTATTTCTGATCATTTTTTCTAAATGCTAGTTTAACAAACTGATAAATATTATTAACTGACTTAAACAAACGTACGTACCAGTTCTTAATTTGATGGAAGATGTTTATCACAGGGTTGCCTCAAAAGCTTAACTCGCTGTTGGAAGTTAAAATATCGGTGAGAGTGTGGCGAGCACCGCAGATACAATACTAGGTCCAATATTATGGTGTGTAGCATTTTTAAAAAATCCTTAAAGGTGCTTATTTTCTATTTCCATTTTATAAAAGCCCTTAAAGGTGCTTTTTTCACGGGGTGTTTTTAGAAATTGCTTTCCTTTTCAAAATTTAGTAATTTTCCTTTTTCAAAAATGAGATTTCACTACTTATTATGCAAAAGTGGGGTTTTCACATTTCATTCAACCACATTCCATTTCGGCGTGCCATCAGCCCGTAACGCATGATAGTGCTAACCATGCTACACGTTTGATGAAATACTTGGGGGTGACTACTGAGCAAGTTCGGTGAGATTCTTGCTTTGTCGGTGAGATGTGCAACTCTACTGCATTTTGCAAGATATTCTCAATTTTAGACTTCATTTTCCACTATCTGAAATTGAACGGAAAAATCTCTACCTTTTCATGGTGGCTAATATAATCAGAAAAAGTGTTCTTACTCAGAAACTAGTTATTTTATCTTGATGACATAAAGTCTTTGAAAATTATTTTGCATATTGTTAATGTGTATAGTATACCTGCCAACTCTTCCGGATTTTCCGGAAGATTTTATTTTCATATTTAAAGTGGTAGCAATACTTATGTTATTCTAATTAACTTTTTGAATTATAATGATAATTATAAATGAGTTTGACCACCACTACATATAAATAATTACAATAAATATATAAAAGCATAATAATCCTTGCGCAAGCGAATTTCAACGGGATCAAAATATAAATATATTTTTGAGTCAGAATGTTTTTCGTTAATTGTATTACAACCACTCTGAAAATCCATTCTCGGAAAGAGTGAAAGTTGGCAGGCATGGTATAGTGGTTAAAAATTTTTTTTTTTGAGTGCTTAAAAGGTTCTTTAAAGATGCTTATTTTTTGTTGAGAGATTTAACTACGCACTCTGAATATGTAATTTAAATTTTTGTTTCAAAATTTTATATTACTTTGCATTTTATTGATATTAATAATGTGTCATTTTTATGTTAGGTGTTTTTAGTTAAAAAGATGGTTGGACCAGATTCTGGTAAATTGTATGCCATGAAAGTATTGAAGAAAGCAACATTGAAAGGTATTATTTGACTTTCTTCTTATTTTCTTGTTAAATTTAATTTAACAGAAACATAGTATTTACCAAAGACAAAAAAAAAACCTATTTGGATATAATAAAATTTTACGTATTTTTTAAAAATGAATATGTAATATTTTTTTATTCTAATATGATGGGCGATAATCTCACATTTTCTAAGAGGAAAACACACTTATTATTTCTCATTTCGTAAATCATCATCACATAAAAAAATGATTAAAAACCTGTAAAAGAAAAGAAAACCAAATTTTTTTTAATTCTTCCCAAATAAGAATAAAAATACCACGAGCATTTTTTTCCCTCTGATATATGAAAGAGGCATCTTTCGAATGTAATTGTGGAGGAAAAATTTTTTTTAATACATTTCTATAGAAAAAAAGTTATTTGCTTCAATATTCTATATTTTTCATTCGTCTAAAAAAAAAAAACGAAAAATTAAGAACATTTCTTTCCCCTCCGATACGTGAAAATGCGTGTTTTAAATATAATTTTAGAGAAAAAAAATTCTCGAATTTTTGCAGAAAAGAAAATTAAAATTTTTTACTTTCTAAAGGAAATTTCTTTGTGCAGGAACTTTGTAACTAATAAATTTATGTAATATATACGAATAAATTTATGTAATATGAACCTTTTTGAAAATCATCTTTTTAATGGTATTTGTTTTTACAGACTAATTCAAGGTATTACAATGGGGCATTTGCCTATATTTTCTTACATTTTTATGAACAAAAATTTTTACAACTTAATTTATTAATTGGATTTAGATTTATTTATGATTTAATTATTTTTGATTGTATTGACTTTGATTTAATTGAAGATATTTATCCTGAAGAACTAAATTTAATTAAGACTAATTAGGATGAAACTTAAGCTTATTTTTTAGATCTGAATATCAAACTTCATGACTGAAAAATTTTCATCGGATTATACGATAAAAGGAGACATTTTAAGTTTAATGTTATTAGTTGAACACATTTTAATTCCAATCTTTAGTTTAAGATTTTTAAGAATATTTTGCTTGGTCAAACTATTAGATTAAAATTTATTTGTAATAATAAAACAGATTTTCTTTCAGCTATTGGTAATTTCAGGATTACATTAGAGAATAATAATTTTCCTTTTAATTACTGTAATTATGATGTTTTGATTCAAAATATTCGGCCCAATCATTCAAATAATACGGCCGATATTGAAGCCCACATAATGCGGTCTATGCGGTTAAATTTAGGATTTTATGTTCCAGTTGGCAGCACCTTCTTAAAAATTTTTTTCTCATTGAATGTTTTTCTGTTTCATTTTTTCAAGATTTTTAAAAAGGGGCCAGCACTTAATTTATTTCTAAAGTTTTCTTAATGATTTGGCAATTCATATGTTATTTTGATGTGGCTATTCTAACTGTAACTTTATCTTTATTTTGTGTACTTTTAAGTCATTATTAAGACTTTGTGATTGTTTGTCATTTATTTATATTTGCATTTCATTTTCAATTTTTCTAATTGCTTTTTCTTATTTGACTTTCCATTATGGGGTTTCAGTTTTGTCAGTTTTTGGTTTCACCGCTGACGAACAGAAAGGCTCCTGTGTGTTAGCAGGAAGTGTGTCTCCTGATAAAGTATTGTCCTTCGAGCACACATATCTTTACATTTTTATGGTTTTTGTTTTCTGCAGGAGTTGTTTTTCTGACTTATGAAACTAATATTTAACATGTAATAAGTATCACACATAATTCAAATTAAATTGTTTAAAAATTCATTTTGATTAATACACAATTTTGTTTGCGTTATGTTCCACTTAAAAAATATATTTAACTTAGTTTAACTATAATAATCAATTAATTAATCTATAAGCATATTCCAAATAATCAGTTTTTTTTTATCATGTTATCATATTATGGAAGGAAGGTGGATGGATATCTTTTTGAATTGCTTATTGATAACATTAGTTAACCCTCCGCATGCAGCTCTTGCAATTTGAGCAGGATATCATCCCAATACGGGTCAGGTGAAAGAACTTTTTCCCTTTGTTTCAATACTGATCCCGCTATTTCCCCTTGTAGGTTTAAGAAAAACATCATTCAATGGTAACTTTTGCTGCTAGATGGCAATACAAGGTTCAGGAATTGCTGAGTGTCAGCGGCTTTACATGTAAAAATATTGCATGAATTTTTCACTTATAAGCCCTGCCTGCTGAAATAGTGAGCACCGTATTATATATTTTTTGAAAACTTAAAATATATTAAAATTCTTTTATAATTTTAAAACAACTGATGAGGATGTGAATTGTAACATATGAAGAAAATAATAATAAAGAAATATAAAAAAAATTGTTCCTTATTTTAGGACCGGAACGTATGAAAACTGAGTCGTACAATGAGTGTTAATAGTTGAAAAAGTTTTCATAATTATACTTTATGGAAATTTAATTACTTTTAATTTAGATAATTTAATTTAACCTTTTGTTTAAAATAATCTTTAAAAATATTTTTTTTTAAAATTGGTTTTTACTCAACTCTGACTAGATTTGCATCTGATCCCCTGGTTGTAATTATCATTTTAAGAAAAAGAAGTACCATTGGGTTGACAAAAAAATATTAGTTTTTAGTGTGAAGTAAAATTTAATTTTCCTCTATACAAAATACTAATTTTAATCACTCTTCTCTTCTGTTTGGCATTCGTGATTTGCACTTTCATAAAACGACTAGTTCTCATCAGCAAGAAGCGCTTTGAATTTATCGATTGCCTAAATTTTTTCCATTTAAAAAATTACGTCAACTTCAATGAAAATTATAATCCTATGGTGCAATTGGGAATCTCAAAAGAATCATGTTCTACGACATCTTTAACAATACTTAAAATATTACTAGAGATGATTTAGAGTCACATATTCCATGTAGCCCAGTATTTTCACCATCAGATTATCCTTTATTTTAATGTCTATAGAACTTTTTAAATTGGAAAAACTTGAACATGGAGCGTAGCTTTTTTTAAAAGGACTTAAAAGTGCTTTTTTCATTGGGTGTTTTTAAAAATGACTTAATTTTTCCTTTTCGAAAATGAGATTTTTTTCTTTGCCGTGTTGATTTTTGCCGCGTATTATGCGTTGCTTTTCACATAGTTCGCATGCAAGTTTTTACAACCACAATAATTTAACATGTTTGATGAAATACTAGCTACGGAAGATGAGATTATTGCACTCTCATGGTGCAACCCTGCTGTATTTCAGGCCTCTGCTCAATCATTTTATAATATATTGAAGTCTTTGAAAATTATTTTGCATTTTGTTAAAGTATATAGTGCTTTAAAAAGTACTTATTTTTTGTTGAAAGATTTGGCTGTTCAATAATAACGATCACAAATCGAACTTGGTTGACTTATTTTGCTAATTAGGATCAGAAGTTAGTGAGCGCTGGATCATAAAATTAATAGAAAAATGGCAAATGGTCATCAAACAAAATGAAAAATAATGATTATTTCTTTGTGTAAAAAAAATTGAGCCTCTTTTCACACTAAAAAAAAAACCGAAATTACAATCTTGACAACTGAAAGAATTATTCTTTGATTGTTCTAAAAAGAAAGTTGGACAAAAAAAATAACTGTTCTGTGTACAAAAATAATTTTACCTTTCACTCATCAGGTTCATTATTTTATAAGTTGCATAAAATAATAATCTAAAATTAAATTTCAGAACAGTTAGTATAAGATAGAACTTATTATATTTTCATTATTGCACATTTTCTACAATTTCAGAAATGCATTACAATTTATTTTTTATATTATATGCAGGGTATCTGCGCACCTGGAAAGTCTTGAAAAATCGTGGAAAGTCATGGATTTCGGTATTGAACGAAATTTGTCATGAAATGTCATGTTTCTAACTATTTTTTTAAAAAAAATCATGGAAAGTCATGGATTCAGGTTGCCAAAAAATCTAATTTTTGAAATGGAATTTACCCCCCCCTCCAATTTCATAGTGCACCGATGTTCCTAATATCTGAATTTGTAACAAAATCCCCACTCATAGTCATATTCTATTAAAATATTAAAAGCTTTTATCCTGTTCTTCAAAAATTATGGTGTTCTGTCAAAAAATGAAAGAATAAACAATTCTAGAGCGAATAATCTTTTAAACTTCCCTGATTTCAGAATTTTTTTATCTGTTTTTTATTTTTTTATTTTATCAATTTAAAATTCTAGTTTTGGCTTTTTATATTACACTTACTTTAAAGAAGAAATAACTTAAAATAATAGTGCTAATTTGAAACAAACAACATTATTTAAACATTTGACTTATGATATTGGTTTAAAGAAAATTATTTCAATGAATTTTATAACTGTGAATTTTAAATATGAATTTTATAATTTATATACACTGTTTGTATAAAATACAGTATAAAATGGCTCTATATTGAAATATAAATAAATATATAAGAATTTATTGGTTTCTAATCACCTGGAATTACTTTCTTTAGCTTAATAAAAATATATTAAACAGTACTTATCAAAGGTTGTTTTGGGTCATTGCTATTTGGTACATTTTGTGCAAAAACTATTTAACCATTAAAAAAATTTTTATTCATTAAAAGCGTTATTTTCTGCAAGCTAAACATATTGTTGCCTCCACATCTATTCAAGATGATATATCAAAAAAATAAAATTTTAAGTGAAATTCTTCACTGTATTGACTAATGCACTAATATTGACACTTTTCATGTACAGTACAGAACCCGTTATCCGGAAATCAGAAAACCGGAAAACCAAAAAACCGGAACGAAATTCGATAAATTTTCCCGCAATTTCAAAAAAATATATATTTTTTTTCCTCACAAGATTTTAGGATTTTTCTTTCTTTTTTTAAAGGTGTTTACCTTACCATCATTTTGGAAATAATCATTAGTGTATTACTTCTTCGTTTTTTCTTCTTTCGAAGATTATTTCCAAAAAAATTTTTTTTAGTTGGGTTTAACAATAAAAAAACGGCTTTTTGTAGCGATTCAGAAAACCGGAAAAATCAGTTATCCGGAATAGCGATGGTCCCGATCGTTCCGGATAATCGGTTCCTTACTGTACCACCTATACTACACTTTAGCAGGGGAAAAAAAACATGCTGACCTGGAAATTTTAAGAATTTTACTGGAAAACCTGGAAAAATCAGGGAAATTTGAAACTTGAGTTGAGTGGGAATCCTGTCATGAAAAATTTCTGTAATTATTTTTGGAAAATCATAAAAAGTCATGGACATGAAAATCTGCAATTTACCAGATACTCTGTATATGTTGCAGTCTGGTAGAAAAATTTGTGCTTAATTTAATGTTATTTTTAATTTATTTGATTGATTATATTTTTTTGTTTCTAATAGTCACTAACAGGTGGTAATTTCCGTCCCTTTATCGTTTCATTTTCCAATCTTTGTGATATTAGACCAATAAAATTACAATTGAGGATTTTTTCTTTAGTGCGAGACAGAATGCGAACGAAGATGGAACGAGATATTTTAGCTGACATTCGACATCCCTTTATTGTGAAACTTCATTATGGTATGATTATTATAAATCTTAAACATTTGATTGTTAATTTCTGAATGAATTTGTTATTTCGTTTTGTAGTTTTAAATAAGGTGTTTAATTTCTGTTAGACATGAGATAAATATATTTAAATGCTAGCAAGTTAGTTTTGTATTTTAAATTGCAATTATCTAAGTTTTAATGTAAAAATCTGTTACATTTTTTTTTGGGTTTTGCCAGGAGAGTGGTCAACATCAACATTCTTTTATGGTTGTGATTGTCAAATTTATTTTATTGGACATTGTGAAAATTGTTTGTGTTTTTCATATTTTGAAAATAAAGAAATAAGAAGTTCAGAAGTGAAAGAAAATACACCCTTTTTTTTCAGAGCTTAAAAACTTAAAACTTCCTCTTCTGAATCAATTTACTCTTTCTCCCTCTTTTGAACTTGTGATTTCCGACTCACTGTTCTTCTTACTCGAACCTTGTTCCTTTAAATGCATAGTCTGGCAGTTCTATTAACTGAGAGTTCTTAATAGAAAATCTTGATCAGTGCTTGCAAATTATTACCTTATCATCATAGAATGATAACCATTATAATTATATAATCATTGATGATAATTATGATTATAATCATGATCATAAATCCCTGTCAGGGGTCTGTCCTGGAAAAATTTACTACTTTTTAGCGGTATCTTCACAAATTCAACTTCAGGAAGAACGATAGTTTTACAAAATGCTTTTAAAAAGGCAAGTTCTAGGATTCTCCTCTCCGCTTCTTAAAATTTTGTTTTTGTATCCCCGTAAGAAACGATAAATCCCGTGTTAATTCTGCATTTTGCAGACTTGCAATGAAACCCTCTCTCGCAGATTGCTATTATGACGTGGTGGAAGGATTAGCTTGCCACTGGGTTTGTAAGAGAGAACACACCGGGATCCCAAAATGTCGTGGGAGAAAAGGAGCATCAGCCACTCTGTCTCTTAATTGTGGTGGAAAAAAAGGCGCTAGTACCATGCCAACCCTATTCTCGTACAATCTATGGAAAAGAGGAGCTTTTCTGCTAGATGTCTTATACGATTAGGTAGCACGTGTTTGGTCAAATAGTGCGGTATGGTAAGCCTAACCAGTCAGTTACGTCATATTATAGCGAACTTTTTTATCTCAGATTTTTTAAAAAATAAAGCGAAGAGGCTCTCCCTCTGTAAATTTTACAGAAGTCTAACATTATTCTAAATTCATTCTAACAGACCTTTATTTTTTAATGAAAATTTGTTTTTTTTATGTGAACTTTTTTCTGTATGACCCAGTGGGACATGTTCTCATAATGAAAACACGTTTTAGTCCAAGTATTATTAAATTCATGTTTTTTTTAAATATAAAATTCAAGTAACTATGGACAATGATTTTTATGGATTTTTAAATTTGGATACAATTTTAAGCCCAAAGTTCTACAATAGCTGAATTATTTTTGAATATATGTGGGGAAACATATAGAAATTTACCAGTCATAAATGATTTTTATTTGTAGTGACGATTTTTGGAAATATTTTCTTACTTTAACATATTTTTGTGTTGATTTTTTAATATAATTTTTAACTGACAAATTATGTCTCAATTTTTTACAAAATAGGCACCTCTCAAAAAAACCTTAACAGACCCCTGCCTGCTTTCATCTAGAATGATTGCAATCAAGCAATCAATACTATTTTTATTTGACCTCTTAACATATATTTCAGAAAAATGGACCAAAAGTGGAAAATTTTTTTGACTGTATAATTTTGTTCTTTATACTATTATAAAAGTTCGAAAATGGTTTTTTATTACAAAAATAAAATTTTGAATGCAATAGCTACTGTATTTATAATTATTACATAAAAAAGTAATGGATTATACACACATCTTATTCAATTATAGCAAATTAAACAAAATTTTGAAACTAAATATAATATTGCTAGTATAATATAATATAAAAACACAACAATATGATTTTCAATACATTTTACAAATCTGGAAAAGGATTAAAACATCTGTTTCTCAAATTCTTTTTCTCAATTTTCTTTCTTTTTTCTGTGAGATTGGAGGTAGACTTTATTATTTTTCTTGATCATATCTCTTGCATTAGTTTGTTTTTATATTCGAAATGAACGGCAGACTGTTTAGTATGTTTTTATGATTAATAAATTTGTGTGTTCTTTTTCAGCCTTTCAAACTGAAGGGAAGCTATATTTAATCTTAGATTTTTTAAAAGGTGGCGATCTCTTTACTAGACTTAGCAAAGAAGTGAGTACATTTTTTTTCCTTTAAATAATATGTGCAGCATGTTTTTCTAAATGTGCATTTGATTTGAATTAACTCACTAGTTACAAAAAGGAAAGTTGTGATGGCATGCACGTTTTTGGGAAGAGGTCGGCAGGGGTTGTCATAAAAACACAATCTTTTCTACCTCTCTGTACCTCAAAGGTTTTGTCCAGGAAGAGAAACAGAATACATAAACTAATTACAAAAGGAAAGCAATGTACCTACTTAAAAATATTTCAAACCAAAGCACACTTTCTGAAAATCTTAAATCAAACTGAAAACAAACAACGCCCACATTTAATGCGTTGAAAGAAGAAAAAAAGGAAAGCAAGCTGGTACAATGTCAGCTTTGGTTGTCATTTTTATAGTTTTTATATTTTTCCTTTTTTTCTTCTTTAAAATTTTCTATTTACTTCTCCAGGGTTGCCACTCCACAGGGAAAACCTGGAAAATACAGGGAATTTAAAAATCACGTAAAATAACAGGGAAAATGCTGGGAATTTTGATTTTTTCTTTACAAACGGGGAAAATACAGGTAATTTTGTTTCTTATTTTTTTCTTTTAAAAATTTATGAGCACTCAAAGCGTAATCTAAGGGTTATTTAACCATGATATTTCAACTATAATAAACTATTTCATTTACTATAGCATTATTTAAGTATGCTCAGCCGTTTTTCCAGCAATTAAGACTAATAAATATAGTTATCGTAATATAGCTTACACAAGAGCACAGCAATTGTTGTTTCCTATTAATATATTGTGTATAATATGTACAGGGAAAACACGGGGAATTTTTTTTCAGATTTGAGTGGCAACCCTGCTCTCTGTGTTGCTTATGATTTATCTGTTATTAGTACGATTTCTTAATCAACTTTATGGTTGAGTTTTATAAATTGCAGAGAGAACTTCTGTGCTTTCCCATAATTACCAAGTGTTACAGTTAGGACATTTTTTTTGTTTGCAACTAATGTACGTTAATTTTTTCTACTCCTTAGACAATTCTAAAAACAGTGAGTAAAAAAACAATTGGATAGAAACACGAAATAAAAAAACAAGGAAATCGAAGCAAAAAAAGAGCAAAGAAAAGACAATAAGGGGTAGTTGTAATTTAACATAAAACTAGAACATTGATTCCAAGTGATTATCATTTTATAATGAAGTATGAAATTTCATTGTCCAATCGTTACTTTTTTATTTGTTTAATCCACACATAATTTTATTAATATCTATGTTGAATTAATTAGTATATACACCATAAAATTTGCACTAATTTGATCTTCAGAAACTGTATATGACTACTGATAGCTAGTTTGGAAAGTTGGTATCATAAATCCATGTTATTTTCTGATTGTTTTTTTTAGCTCTTTCTGCATATGTTAAGCCCTTAAAGGTGCTTTATTTATTCAGGGTTTGTAAAATGTGCTACATTTTCTATATTTTAAAAAGAGATTTTTTTCCTTTGCCGCGTCGATTGTTGTTCTAAATTACAAAAACTGCATGATTTTCACAATTTTCTCTGCTTATTAATTAGAAACTAGTTATTTTATTATGACCATGTAAAGTTTTTGAAAATGTTTTTGAATTTTATTGATTTTAAGTTTATAAATTAAGAACTTTAATCGATAGAAAAATATAATTTTTATTACTTCACCGATACTAATTACAATTTTTTTTTTAGAAAGTGATTTAAAATATATCTTTTGAGTACTTTTACAGTATTTTAAAAGGTGGTTATTTTTGTTGAAAAATCTGGTTTTGCACCCTGATAATCTCCTCTTTTCATTAATCTTTATTATTTCCCATGTTTTCTCTATATTTTTAAGTAAAATAATTTTTTTTTTAATAAAAAGTATCAGTTTTTCCTTCTTAAACAAATTCTAATAATTAAAAGCATTTAATTTTCTGCAAATATATTAGAAAGTGCTTATATGGCAAATATTTATATAAATATTACCATATTTGCTGTCTAAATACATGTGCAGCCCTTTGTTAGTCAAGCTGTTATGCAACTGCTGTGCAACACTCAAAAATGTTCTGCCCCTCTTCTCAAATTTAAAGTTGTAATTTTCATATGTGTGAATAAATTTTTTTGTTTTTGAATATTTAATCGAATAGCTAAGCTTAAGCAATGCTGTCTCTAAATTATTTAATTTGCATTAACTTTAGAAGAACTTAGTGTTTTATTAGGTGAGGTTAATTATTGTTATGATATATTTATCTCAAATTTCTAATTGAAATAATTAGATTTGTGTTAAAACCATTCTCTAATGATGTAAATAATTTTTCAGGTTATGTTTACTGAAGAAGATGTAAAATTTTATTTGGCTGAACTTGCTCTAGCATTAGATCATTTGCATAGTTTAGGTATCATTTACAGAGATTTGAAACCAGAAAAGTAATAAATATTTTTTATTATATGTTTATGTATTGAATGTGCTTTCTGTTTGTGTTTATATGGTTTTTTATGGTTGATTTCCCAATTCGTTGTATCACTTTTCTTGTCTATAATGAAGCCAGTTTTGTCACTAACCTTAAACACTTTATGAACCCACTCCTTTGGGGTCACTCTAGTTTAGGAGATTATTTTTATATTTTATTTTATAACTGTCGTTGAATAGCCGCCCCAATTTTTGGGTTTACGACTACTAATGTGCATTGTAATTTTGAACCCAACCCAGAAGGCAAGAATACTCCTGTATCAGTACCCACAGAGGTGTAATTTGTTAGGGGAACCGCCAGATTTAACGTGCACCAGTCACCATTTGCACACCTAATGAGACCTATGATGACAAAACTATTTTTAAGGGTCTTAAAATAGTATTCCTGCCCAATGTTGGCAGATCAAGGAGGTTAAGGTTTTGTGATCGTCAGCACTATTGTTGTAATGTGCATAGGTCGCCTATCCACTAGCTTCACTTCCTAGCCAAGCTAGTGGACATCTGAAGCTGCGGATCCCAGTTTTTCACAATGCAAGGTTTCTACGGAGAACAAGGAAAACTTGGAATTATCAGGGAATTTTATTTTAACTCCAAAAATCTAGTCAGGGAATGTTTTTCACAAAAACCTGGAATGTTCCTAGATCATACCTGGAAAATAACCTGTCTTAAAATTGTCAGTAACAGTAATCAGTTATTGAGATTCGAGTTAAATAATTCTAACATCAATTACAATTGTTTGTTGTAAAAATTTTGCATTCTTTCTCAAACTGAAATGTTTCTATCCTCATTAAATGATATTTTTTTTTATCCAGAAATTCCAATACTTCACATTACAAATAATAGAATCTGATGAAAATATGGTCTTTATTGACCTGGAAATGTCGGGGAATTTTTTTTCTTTCTATTATTGAGTGGGAACCATGCAATGACAGTTGAGCCATCACGACTCTGTTAAGGGTTTTATACAGTGCACATTTTTCCTTATTATTTAATTTTTTTTAAAAAAAAAGAGATTACTTAAAATCATTTTATCCTCACTGTCTACTATTGTAAAAATGTCTTAATACCAAAGTGTAAAAACGATGTGTTTATTTTTCAGCATTCTTCTTGATGCAGATGGACATATCAGCCTAACAGACTTTGGCCTTTGTAAAGAAGCTCTTAGTGATCAAAAGGCCTATTCATTCTGTGGTACTGTGGAATACATGGCTCCTGAAGTTATCAACAGAAAAGGCCACACTACGGCCGCTGACTGGTGGTCATTTGGCGTCTTAATGGTATGTTCTTTACTTTTAATCTCGTAGGTAGTATCTAAAATTTATATAATATAAGAATGTTGAAAGGCCAATAAATGTTCATATTTTAGTTTGTAACAAAATTTATTTAGTTTGTACACATATTATATATAATATAATATGTGTGCATACATACTATATTATATATAATATGTGTAAGCACACATGTTAAATATATATATATATATATAATACAGTACAGAACCCGTTATCCGGAAATCAGAAAACCGGAAAACCAAAAAACTGGAACGAAATTTGATAAATTTTCCCGCCTTTTTTTTTTTTTAAAAAAAAATGTTTTTTTCATCAAAGATTTTAGGAAAGATTTCTTTCTCTTTTGAAAGATGTTTACCTTACCATCAGTTTGGAAATAATCATTAGTGAATTACTTCATCGTTTTTTCTTCTTTTTAAGATTATTTACAAATATATATATTTTTTTAGTTGGATTTAAAAATAAAAAAAAATGCTTTTTGTAGCGATTCAGAAAACCGGAAAAATCAGTTATCCGGAATAGCAATGGTCCCGATTGTTCCGGATAATCGATTCTCTACTGTATTTAAGAAAAATTAATAAATTTTATTTCCTGCACATAAGCTGCGAATACATAGAACCCATAAAATAAGATAAAAATATAAAGAAAACGAGTATTTAAAGAGAAGAAAAAAACTTGTGGCTAATTTTTTTTTAAATGAAAAAAGAAAAGAAAGAATGAAAAAAACTTGAAAACAAAATAAGAGAAAGATATAATTTCAGTGTCAGCTCTACCTGCAATAATGAAATCCCTTCTAGATCAGTAGTATAGTTTTTTTAGACTGTGAAAGTTGTATGGAATGACCATTAAAAATAAAAGGGAGCCTAAGTACAACTTTGGATACTTATTCAGGACACTAGATAAGAACTACACATTTTTGGCATTAATTCTTGATTTTATGTATTTTGTTTTTAAAATAGGAAGGTTGAATGAACAAGGCTTACTTCCTTCTATCTATTATTATCAACCTTTCAGAGTTGGCAAGGTTTAGGACAGAATGGATTTATCCATGATTTAAACCAGGGTTTAAACCGTCCTCTCCCAAACCCCTTTGTCCAAAACTGTCTTAAACTTTCCAAAGCCCTTTTATTCAAAATATGTCACAATTTGAAAAAAAAAATAAATAATATTGTGAAAAATAAAAGGTTAATTTTTGACCAAGAAACAAAATGAAGACACATTTTTGTTTTATTAAAAAGTTTATTATTATTTTTAATATTGCATCATTTGTCCTTAAGCTAAAAAATAATTTATCAGTGCTACAAGCATATTTATTCATATTTAAAGGATTAGGTATTCACTTTTGTTGTTCAATGAATTGTTTAGCTTCAAAAGTTATAAATCTTTTCCTGTTATATTATATTATCTTCCTTTAATAAGTTAAAACAAATTGTATAAAAAATATAAAATACTTATTATATTTATTAATCTAAGTAATTATTATGTGTACAATGATAACACATATAGGATTTTTACCTTTTACCAAACTTCAAAGTTTTTGGACACTTTAAGACAGTTTAGGACAGTTTTTGTCAGTTTAGTACAGTAAAATTCACAATTCTTGTCCAAAACCTGTTTAGGACATTGAAAATCTCAACGTTGCAACCTTTAAATGTATTTAGTTATGGCTTTTTAATAAATGAATTATTGACAATTGTGACAGTTAAATTAAATTTTGAATCTTAATTGTTGTAGGACCAGCTTTTTAATAGATCATCTTAAAAATATTTATTACTTTCTAATTTTGAATGTAATATTAATATTTTCTATTTGTATTGTTATTAGATTTTTCAAGTGCTTAATATTTCCTAGAAACCTGCTCAATTATTATTTTACTTGTGCGATATTGTTTTTTTTTATAATTACGTATTTTTAGTATGAAAAGACTTCTACTTTATTTTCCAGTTTGAAATGCTGACTGGTGCCTTGCCTTTTCAAGGGTCAAATAGGAAGGAAACAATGATGCAGATTTTAAAGTAAATTCTCATTCATAATTTATATCATTTTTTTAAAATATTAATTTTTAAAATGATTTGCATACTGCCAAGTCTCCCATTTCTTAACGAAGACTCCTGTAATTTACGACTATCTCCTGTTTATCCGGTATATTCTCAAATTACTCTCTATTTGTTGAAGAAATTTAAAAAGAAAAAAAAATGGTGATAAAATATCCACTGATGGCAAAAATACTTCTCTTATTCATTAAGAGATGGTGCTATTGCCAGTAGTGCAGTATGTTAAGTGTTACTAGTTTAAGTCGAGCCGTAATGGTTGAGGGGATCAAGCGTTTGCGTTCCAATGAGTTGAACAGTTCAAATTCCAGCTATGACTGTTCGATACGAATTCCGCATCCAACTTGCACCTACCACAATGCTGGTATAAAATATTCTCAGTGGCAGGCGGATCACTGGTTAGAGTCCCTTTGCCGTCAAGCTAACCGTGGGTGGTTTTCTTCTCCATGTAACTCAAATGCGGGTTAGTTTCATCAAAATGTCCTCCACGAAAGCAAATTTCTCCCAATACTTGATCCAGGAGTTCCCTTGTCTTCTGGATTGGGTTCAAAATTACAGGACTACAGAGTTTAACATCAGTAGTTGTAAACACTAAACTGTTTCGGATGTTCACCTCCGGTTATAAAATAAAATATAATTTAAGTAATTATAAATAATGGTTTAAAAAAATCCTCTTTAGATTAAGATTTATATACATATTTTTTACTTTGCTAAATGTAAGTGCTTCTTTATTATTTCCAATTTTAAATTTCTCTTTTTGATTTACATGATTATGCATGATGTATTAAATATTTACTCGTAGCCTAAAAAATGTCACTTTTAAAATCTCCATTATTTTATTTCTCCAATGTTGGCAGGTATGGATTTGTATATCAGGGTGCGTAGCATTTGTAAAAAGTGCTTAAAGGTGCTTTTTTGGGAATTTCGTTTTTAAAAGCTTTTAAAAGTGCTTTTTTCAGCTGGCGTTTTTAAAAAGTGCTTTTTTTTCCGAATTTTTTTTTCTTTGTTCAGTGATATCTGGTGGATCCCATGCATTTCACGAAAAATGGGGAGTTTGCTACGTAATCATTCATGCGGACTTCATGTCGTACCCACGTTATGACTTGTGCATGCGCGCACACTTTAAACCGAGACCGGAGTGCTCCAATTCGGATAAAGAATATCAGATCCTTATGAAATGTTTTTCTTTTTAATTTATTTTAATTTTGTTCTTGTTTATTTTATTTTACTTCTAACACTTTTTTTGACGTAGGGGGTAAGGGTACTTTTGTTCTGAGTTCAGGGTCAAGTTGAATTCACTCGGTGATGTGGGAAAGTACTGATTGTTTCGATTTACGCCCGTTTCTTTTCTTTTTTTTTTACGCTCAAACTGTTTATAAAAAGTTTTTGTTTTTCAATAATATCATTGATTGAATATGAATTTTTTGAGTGCTTGAAAATTTTTGTAAAGTGCTTGAAAAGTTTTTAAAAAGTGCTTATTTTTGATTCAAAGATTTGACTACGCACCCTGTATATAGATGCGTGAAATTTTATTATTACATCTGCAGAATGGCACAAGGAAATTTTAACATTAAATATACCATAACCAGTCAATAGACCTTTTAAGAACATTTGCATCGAAAATGCGCTTATCGGTTTTGCACATTTGACTGCATGACTTTTTCTAACAATCTAACAATTAATTCTATTATTATTATATTTTTTTGCTTGTTTCAAATAATACTTGTCATATACCTATTTCTACCATAGCCTGTCATTTGACTGGGAGAATAATTTATTACTTTCTAAAATTATCGGTTCAGAAATTATAATGTAATGCATGTTCAACATATTGCATTCGATTAGTTGCTTATTTCTGCAAAGACTGTAGTGTAGTACCCAAAATTTTAGATTGGCATTTTTGTGTAAAAAAAAAGTGACAAAAACTAAATGTAAGTAGCTTTTATTTTGATAGCTTTATTTCATTTCTAACTAACTGTTAGTTTTTACTGCGCATCTGTTAGTTAAGACAGCGCAAGTTCTTAAAGAATAATAATAACTATACAAATAATTATAAGAATTATAATTCTTATATATACTTATAATTATAAGAATTATAGAAATAATTTTAATTGGAAGAAATATGTTTGCAAAAAATGTACAATGGAAACACACTGTTGCAAAAAATGCGTTCGATGAAATAAAAATTCTTATTCTTTATGTTTGTAATACATTAAAATTGGCACTATACAATTTTGTTTAGTTATAATAAAGTTTTTTTTACTTTATTTCCTTCCTAACATCCATATTTCATACATTCAATTAAGGAAACATAAAATCTGGTCATTTGACTAGCTATAGTAGAAATAGATACATATTAAGTGTTAGTATGTTTATTGTTAAAATAGAGTTGCTCACTACTAAAAAAGAGCAGAAATTCTGTGTTTATTTGTGCAAATTATATTGTTTTCAAAACCTGTTTTATACTATAGTTGTAAAACTAAATGTGTTAGAATTAACTCATATAATTTCATTTTAGAGCCAAATTAGGTATGCCACAGTTCTTAAGCCCTGAAGCTCAAAGTCTGCTAAGAGCTTTGTTTAAAAGAAATCCAGCAAATAGATTAGGTTTGTTAATTTTTTTACTACTCCTGAAAACTAACATGTAAACTACATTTTATGAATAGAGAATTCTAATACAATAAATTTCCTAAAATCCTCCATATTTTCCCTCAACAGTAGAATTATTTTATCTTTTTTAATCCATTTTATGACAGTGGTTCTTATTTTAGTATTTAGTAATTAATTTTTTTATTGATTGTTATAAGTTTTGAAGTAAAAAAAGAGATCTCTCCAAAAATAAGATAAATTGCTGAATGTTGTCTGTAAGAAAATAAATTATTTAACACAGTTTTGTCGGTTGATCCCTACTTAATTGTTAATATACATTAATTTACCATTTCTTTGTGGAAAACAGTGAAATTTTTTCTAGATTGATGTAGCATGGATTTAGAATAAGTAATTCTTTTGACTTAAGCGGAGCAAGATTTGTATAAATATAATTCATGACAAAAATATCAGTTTAAAAGTTGAATATTTTTTTTACATTATTCAAAGTCAATTTTCTGAATAAATTAAAAGCTTTTTTTTTTCTATCTTCCAAATATCTAGTCTCATTTATTAGTTCATTTTTTTTTTTTTATAAAACTTTCTTTTCTTTAAATTTTCACTATTAATATTTTAACTTCTTATCTTAACCTCAAATTATGTAAATTTGTCAGTGTTAACAATATTTTAAGTTGCAAAATCAGACACAAAACTGGAATTTGATAAAACAGGATTCTACTGCATATAAATTTTGCTATATAATGTTCTTTAAAATGATATAAAAATTTGTATATCTTACTATTAAAAACTTTTTGATTATTTGGAAATAAAATAATGAAAAATTTAATTTAGCATCTTTGGACAGACAAGTTTTAAAATTCTAAAAGTTCTCAAGATATATGCAAATAGTAACTTTAAAGTGTCTTGACCGTGTTCCTGACCAAAACATTGGGACTCAAAAATCATTAAAAGTAAACGATTCAGAGAAAGTATATTTTTGTATCTTATTTCATACTCTGCACTATAATTAATTGACATATTTTAGATCACACCTCTTAAAGATTGAGTCTTAGTTTGGATCAAAAGTTGTTTCGTCTACTAAGATGGTTCAGGGAGTTAAATATGCTAATTAACTGGTGCAATGCATATTTTAAGTTATGTACTTTCTTTGAATGTTGATTCCTCGCCTGGATAGAGCCTTCATTGCTATTCTTAATTTTTACATATTTCTATTTATGTGAATGAAAAGCTTTTTGACTTACATCTTGCACATAATTTTTTAAGATTATTTTTTAAATGACAATTTTTGATTGCAAATTTTTACACCATTATTCTATTCTCTATTTTAATGATATTCTGAATTTGAGCAGAACCAGTTAAATAGTTTTTGAAAAATAAATTTTTTTCAAAAGATCAAGAACTATTTGAGTGATGTTTTGTATTCTGTCATTTAATACTATGCAGTTATGAGTGATGTAAAAATTTTCTTATATCTTTTTTGTTGCTTGTTTTTAAAAAGTTAATTTTTTGCTTGAAATTACCCTTAAACAAGCTAGTTTTATAATCGTGTGCAGAAATCTTTTTTTTTTGTTGCATAAATAGTCTTATAGGCATGATGAAATACGCTAAAAGTAAATGTAATATTTAAGTATTAAAAGTAAATTAATATTCTCTAAACTATTTGGACCATTGTTTTTTGATCTCTTTAATATTTTGAAATGCTGAATCCGTGAAATTTTGATGATAAGATCAAAACTGGTTCACCTCAAAAACTGGTTCACTGCTTCATTCAAATTTACAGTTACATGTTATATTTTCAACTTCTGATAATTCATCAAGTTATAGAAACTTTACTAACATCATCATCGTCATAGTTGGCCAGACAGCCCAATGCGGGCCAATGTCTTCCTCTGAAGATTTCTCCATAACGACTTCCGATTTATCTTTTATCTTAACATGAAGAAGGAAAAACAAAGAGTAGAATTTTCAAATATTTGCTGAAAACTATTAGGTTTATACATTCTTAATTATTTTGACCCTATATATTTAACTTGAAACTTTTTTTTCTTCTTAACTTTCTTTCTTCTTAACTTATAATGCTTTGATTTCTATTTTTATGTTAAAGATATTTAAATATTGAATTTTTCAGTAAGCAATGATTTATGAGTTTTTTACATTTGAAGATAACACAAACCTTGAAACATGAGGTATAGGTGTTTCATTTCACTAATCTTACCTTCTAAACATGACAATCTAATGCCCACTGACGGTTCTTCACGTCGCATTTTAACCTGCATAGCAAAACCGGTTTATCCATGCTAATGGATAGGGGAGAAGCATTATCCTTAACCGCCAATGGGTTAAAATAAAAATGCTGAAGAAAGGGCATTAGAAATGATATCCAACAAACTTCTATTGCTTTAGAGATTGTAAAGTTATTAGAATTGTGTTACATGGATCTTCTAACAGGGTTGCAACAGGCAACTATTTTTGGTATGCCTGAAAATGCTTTCTTAATGAAAAGTATTTTTTTTTAATGAATTTTGCTTTTTAAAAAAAATTTAATTTTCTGCAAATATGCTAATTTTTTTAATATAAAAATTTAGTTCTAGAGCACTAACTTTTATATAAAAATTATCATATTTGCCACCAGCTTGACTAAATGGATCATAATATATGAAAATTAATTCGTTTAATAATATTTTAGTCATATTTTTGATAAAATTTTGTTCTTATTTAAGCAGCTATTTTCATGTATTAGGCTACTAAAAGCAACTATTTTGTTCATTTTTCTCTGTGGCAACACTGTCTACTGTAACTGTAAAGAACAGAATCATTTATAGAATCGGTTGATACTGTTTTGTCATGAACAGAAACTGTAGTGAATATATATGACAAAGAATGAACTTCTTCTCTGTATTTAGCTTTTATTTTTTATGTTCATGACTTTTTTGTTGCAGCATCTGGTCCTAATGGTATAGAAGAAATGAAAGTTCACCCTTTCTTTGCGACAATAGATTGGCGAAAGCTCTACGATCGTGAAACTAAGCCACCGTTCATACCAGCCGTTTCCAGATCAGACCATACAGTTTATTTTGATAAAGAATTCACAAATCGACCTCCTGAAGGTATTTGATTATAAATAGAATAATAATAAAAAAAAGATGTAGGTCTGTTCTAAATACATTATTAAAATAGTGGTCATTTTAGGAGATCTTTTAACTTTACAAAAAATTAAATGGAATTGCCGATGTGATCACTCACAATATGTATGGTTTTAAATGTTTCACGAAACTTTTCTTTTGAAAACCAATGAAAAATATCTTTAATTTATAATTTTAAAACTCCTTGAAAGACAATATTTTTGTTTTTTTTTCTCTCACAAAAGTAGGACTTTATTTTAACATTCTTAAAATTATGAATAAATTTTCCACAAAAATAAGTTTTCTCAAACTGTATGAACAGACCACTAGTTTTTGTGATTTTTCATAAAATTATGAGTGCATAGCTGCCAACTAAACTGGATTTTGCCAGTTCCTCCTGGACTACTGGTTTAATAAAAATAATTCTCCTGGTTTTTGTACATTTCTCTAAAATTGAAAATTCCCTAAAATGAAGTAAGTTTTCTAAAAAAATCCCTATTGAAATAGAATTTTTGTACAGATTATTGCTTACTTGAATATTTAAATAAGTGTTACTAATATATAGTCAGGGGTCTGTTTAGAAGAAATTTGGGTCCGTTAATGGACACTTAACAAAATATCTTTTCCCTTCACAAAATATTTTGACTTAAAATGGACCCTTCACAAAATAATTTATCTTTTAATCGGACCCTTCACAAATTTATTTATCTTCATTATTGTTTTGTTATCGAATAAACCCTTCCCAGGAACGGGAGGGGGGAGAAAAACATATGTAAACGAACTAAGTTCTGTCTTCGGCAGACGCTTCTTCCTTTATTCGTACGAAATGAATATTCTGCTTTCAGCAGTATAGGATAAATACCAAATGTATGTATAATGCATCTCTAATTTAGTAGCAGCAATTGCTGTTTATTTTTTAAAATTTAATTTTTTTTAATTATAATTTTACAGTGTTGAGCATAATCTTGTATGTTTTTACAATTTAAAAACTCTGTGAAAAAGTTTTTTGCAATAACAGGACCCTATTTGCACTAATTCACAAAAACAGGACCCTGGTGAATGGAATGTGATTTAACGTTTATTTTATATTCACAAATTACGAGTAATTTTTTCACAATTTTACAAAAACGAACCTTTCACAAAATGTCTGGACAGACCTCTGATAATAAACCGAGCCTTATTACCAAAATTCAGTTAACTGTCTTTGAATTAAATTCCTATTACTATTCAAAATTATGAATAAACATAATGCTTAACATTTCAAGATCATTTAATGTGAAATTATAACTGGAAAATGTTGCAGTTTTTCTATTTTGATGACTATAAAAATCCCTAAAATTCCATATGTGTAAAATATTTAGTATATTTTGGAAAAATTATAGGATTTATATTTCATAAAATATACTGGATTTCTTTCTATCTGTGTTGGGGGCTATGTGAGTAGATTTTTCACATTTAGCAAAATGTTTCTTTGTCTGAAGTAACCTCTGCTTATGAATGAACTAGTCCATAATAAGGAAAATGGCAAGTAGCTCTGAATACCTTAGTTAGGCAATAGTCTCATTAACTTGATATTTGGCTGAAATGAGTGGTTTCTCTAAATACTAGAAATATGATTCAGAATATTTATGACTGATTTCAATTCTTAATTTAGAAAGTCAGAAATACAATTCATCATAAAACGACAAATAATTAAAATAAAACAATTTTGGTTTTAGCTGCTTTAAGTGCTTTTCCATTTTGATTTATTATTATTTTAAATGTTACTTACTTATTTTGTCTTTTTCTGAATTTGTAAATTAGTTTCATTTTATGTTCAATTCTGTCTTTCCACAAAACTGAACTTTTGGGGCTGATAATAAAATAAACATAACTTACTTTTAGATTCCCCTGGCTGCCCTCCTAGTGCTACTGCCCATGAACTATTCCGTGGATTTAGTTTTATTGCTCCTAGTTTTGTTGATGAAACATGTGCCAAGAACAATGAAAATAATCAAAAAAGTCAGGTAACTATAAAACTAAATTTACGCTTTCTATCCATCAAGACGTTGTGACTTAAAATCGACTTTCTTAATGTAGATTTATCTGTTTTTGATCTATTTAATATCTTTGATTGAACTTTCTATTTGATAAAAATAATTTTTTAAAAAAAATATTAAACAGTTCTAAAACTTTTCCAAACCATAAAATATGTTTACAATTTTTGTGGAATGTTAAAAAAATCACTTTCCTACAACATGGTGTGTAGCATTTTTAAAAAGGGCTTAAAGGTGCTTAACTTTTTGTTGTATAAACTTTTGAGGTATAAATTTTTTGTTTAAAAATTTCAAACATGACTTATTTTGGGCACAACGATTATCTCGAGACAATTGAGTTGGATCATGATATTTCGGATTACATGAAAACTAGTGATTTGTGTAAATCGGTTAGGGATATGGTTAAAAGTTTACTAAAAGTCTGTTGTTCACTTAAGGATTAACTGGGAAGGAGAAATTTCATTCTCCGATTAGTTAAATGCGATCAAAGCTAACCACACTTCATTGAAATTGAAATTTTGGTCCCCCATTTTAAAACTTGCGTGTTATGTCAAATTGTCATTTGTGAAATCCTATGAAAACCTCTTTCTGTCTGGACTTTCACGAAATCAATTCCGAATTGCTTTTTAATAAATTCTCTGTTCTATGCTTATAGACTTTGCTTTATTTATAGAAAATAGACAGAAGCTTTGTTGTAAAGCATTTCATCACAAAAGATTATGAAATTACGGAAGAATTAGGTAGAGGTTCTTTTTCTGTCTGTAAAAAATGCATCTACAAAGAAAACGGAAAAGAATATGCTGTGAAGGTAAGTTGTTTATTATATTGTGTGGATTTATTTAAACTGTAATTTGGAATATTAACTGCAATTTTACATTAAATGTATTTCATAAATTAAATAAAAGTATTTTTATTAGTTTTAATACAAAAATTATCTTGGTATAGTTGATAAAAAAAATTATTTACCATTTTTCGCTAAAAATAAAAAAGTTTTTTTTTTCTATCGTGGTAAACTACACATTCACGATTAGTTACGCAATTCTCATTTTTTATAATTTAAGTTATCAATTAAAGAATTTTCGTTTATGAATATGAACCCACTCAGTGAATAGGCAGCTTTTTGTTAATTCATCTTAACCTTGATTCTACTGAACTAATCACAGCATTTGCACAAAATAGTGGTAGCCAGTTAATCTTAGCTGATTCTTCCATCCAATGAATACTCAAATAATGTCACTTAGCCATTCTTCTACCAAGTATCTTCGTAATGAATAGATTTAGCAATATAAATGAATGTTATATATTTAAATAAAGCTACAACTTTCCACGGAAAATCTCAATTAAAACTTTTAAAATGTATGCTGGTAAAATTAAGAAGAAAAAAAAAAGATTTAAAAAAACTCAGCCTGGAAAACATGTTAGCATATTGTGGTTTATTATTTAAAGTATAATTATGTAATGAAACTTTTTGTTTTAGGATAGGTATTAAATATTTATCAATATTCATATAAATGCAAATTTTTAAATGATCTGATCTATTCTGAGCCTTATTATGAGAACTGCATTTTAAGCATAGTTTAATATATGTTTCAGATTATTGACAAATCAAAGAGAGATTGTGATGAAGAAATTGAAATTTTGTTTAGATATAGTGGACATAAAAACATCGTCACTCTATATGATGTAAGTTATACTAACTAGTGTCATTGTATTTTTCTTCTTCTTCTTCTCAGCAGAATGCACGATAATTTTTTTGTTCTTCTTATCTTGTTAGGTATATGAAGATTCCTCTTCTGTGTATCTAATAATGGAACTTCTAACGGGTGGGGAATTGTTGGAACAGATATTAAGAAAAAAAGTCTTGTGTGAGAGAGCAGCCAGTACCATAATTGAAGTAATAACAAGAACAATATGTTACCTACATGAGCAAGGGGTAAGTTATCTTTCTTGACACATAGTTGTGTTCAAATCATTCTAACATACCTGCCATCTTCCCACTTTTTTTAACGAAGAGTCCTGTATTTTACGACTATCTCCTGTTTACCTGCATATTCTAAAATTTCTCCGTATTTGCTGAAGAAATTTAAAAAAAAAAAAAAAAAAAAAAAATTGGTGATAAAATATCCATTGATGGCAAAAATACTTCTCTTATTCTTCAACAGATGGTGCTATTGCAGTATGTTGAGTGTAAATTGTTTTTAGTTGAATTGTTGTTGAATTAAGATGAATTGTTTGAATTAAGATGAATTGTTTATGTGTCTTACAATGTACAAAATATTATCACATTTTATCTTTATTTTTCTTTTTGGTTTTGAAATGATAACAAAAAATTTTTAAACATTTGTTTTTAAGCAAAGTTTATAATTTAAGATTTTAATGATCACATAGAAATGCTCAATAAATTTTTATTACTAATTATGTAGAAAAAAACATATCATGAACAATCAATATGCAATTCTATTCCATTAATAAATAATTTTATCATATGTTCACTCTATAATTTTATCTTTAATTTAATTAACTTAAGTTTTTCTGCTTTTTAGCCCTGAGTGATTTCTTAGTTTGAATTAAACTAATCAAAAACTAGAAAATATTCTTTTCTAAGTGTCATAAGGGAAGCAATTAATAATTGAATAAGATGTTCAATTGATATTCTAAATTATGGTTTTCTGTCAAATTATGGTTCAATATTCTAAATTTTATCTTTAAACATAGATTTTTTTGCAAAATTTACAGTACATTCTATAATAGAAATCTTAAAATAGAATGCAGATATTTAGTCCAATCTTTTAAAATACTCGGTTCAGATAATTTTTTTAGCTAAAAAATCAACATCTGCCCTCTTTGTCTTAAAATATCACGTCATATTCATTTTGAAATATTCGATGTATAGAACTTGCTTATCTATTGATGTGTTTTCTAACAAACCCTGCTGGGTTTACAATTCAAATAAACTATGCAGTAAGTGTAACGTATATGCATGTTGCATATAATTTGTATTATAGATCAGTAGCATATTATAATTTAGCAATATATTTTTTATAATCACGTACTTCATTTCTAGTATTTAGTAATTGAAATTAAACTTTGTTTGCAAAATTCAGAGTACTGAATTACTCCTTATAATTTAGCATAACAAGTTACAAAGTTAGGTTTAGAAAACATTAAGTTAATAATTTTTAAAAACAATCTGGGGTTTTCCTTTAAAATTGAAATAATTTGTTAAATTTTTTAGGATCGCAGCAAGCATTTTTATTATGGTTTTTAAAACTGATAAAATGTCTTCAAACTATGATCAACTTATACAGTATATTAATTTAAGCTGCCGGTGAACTCTCTTCTATAATAACATTAAAAACTGGCAAAAACTATTAACTGGTAGAGAAACATCTAAAGAACACAGTTCTAATTAAAAATTTAGGAAAGAACTTATTTTATTATAAATCTTTTCTGAGGTAGAGTAAAGTGGGTATATGGTTAGGTTTAACTAAGTGTTGTATGAGAAGGATATTTTTTTTTACTTCTGTTTTAGCTGTAGTAAGTATTTATTGCTCTATATTTTATAATGAAATAGCTAAAAAATTAATTTACTTTTTTAATTATAGCCCTAAATAGAAATTTTAACAATTTTTTTAAAATTTTACTTTATTAAGCGACGAATGATAGGAAGGAAATAACAATATAATAGACACATTATAGCATAGCTGCCTACAGAATTTTTCGGATTTGTTTCTAATTTTTAAATCCAATCTGAAAATCTGATATTTTTATAAAAAATCAGAATTTTCATAAAATTTTTGATTTTAAACCAATCCCTTGTTCTGATCGCCCCCAGCATGCATCCTGTGATTATTGTGCTAAAGTAATTTTTAGTAGCTTTTTATTGGAAAATACTATTCCAATAGCTGTTGCTGATTATTTCACTAAATTATTATTTTTTGAAAATTTTTTTGTAGTATCAGAAATATTTGTTTGCATCAGAAATATTTGTTTATGATGTAGATTATTATTTACCTGTGTTTTATAATTTGGAGATAAATAATTAAATATTAATAGGTAATGTTTGTTTTTAATCTATTATACCTTTATTCCTAATTATAAAATATTAATATTATAAGTTTCCCACTAAAGATAGTGTTTATAGTTTTGTTTTACTAATTTAAATATATGTCTGTTAATGTTATGATTTAATAGTTAAATTTTTGTCTTACTCTTGTAATTGGTGCGTATAATTTTGTCGCATATAGTGTTCCTAATTTTTAATTCCTAAGGTTGGCAGCTATGTTATAGTGTTAAAAAAAATTACCAAAATAGCATGAAGCTAGTTTAGTAATGTTGCTCACTAAGCTTTAATAATTAAGCTGGCACTAAGCACTTTAAATGAGCTCAATAAGCTGGCACTTAGTGAGCTTATTTCAAGACACAAATGAGTTTTTATGCAAGTTTCTGCCTTAATATGGCAGTTTTTTCATGAAAAGCAAAATAATTTCTTTAAAATAGCTAAATTGAATAAAAAATGCATGTTGCCATAAATAGTAAAATCACTTTAAACGACCACTATAGATTTTTATATTCTCATTTATATTTAAAAATAAACCAAAATCTATAATTTTTTTCTAGCTTTTTGATGAAATTGTGTAAAATTCAACAAAATATACTGGATCTGAAGTAAAACCTAATTTTGATGGCTAGAAGCATTAATGCTTTAATTTAATAATATGATAAAAAAAAACTTTTTTTGGTACCTATTCTTTTAAATATTATCAAGATATATTTAGTTAAGAGCATTTTTATTTCTAAAACAATATTTACATACGTTATATATTTTTTTTATGAAATATATACTAATTTTGGAACTATACTTACTCTAACCTACTCTGGGGGTAAAGTGGGTATATCAAAACTTGTTCTTAAGAATCAATTACTGTAAGAAGATAATCTAACAGAATTGGTAAGTTATGTTTCATATTTAATTTATAATATGAATCCAATGTACATAAAATGACTCAAAATTTTCAGTAAAATGAATTTAATAGTTTAATTTTAGAGTTGCCTTTAAAAAAAATGCTTGATTATACCCACTTTACTCCACCTGACCCTGATTGACCTGGGGTGTTTTCGGAAGTGAGCCCAATTTGAAAAAGAAATGTTTTTGTTGCCGAATCCGGATTCTTTCTTTATTTTATAAGCAGTTTTGATTTTTTTTATACTTTCCTGTCTATTTCATCTTTTTAAAACTCCCAATTTTTCAAAGAATCCATATCTGTACTTTGTTTCATGGGTGATAATCTTGTAATTTTTTATTTATATCGTCTTTTAGAACTTATGAAGGGGAAACAAAGTTTTTAGGGAAGAAAAAGTAATTAGTGCATCCATTCAGAAAATGTCCAAAAATCTATTGTAAAGAAGAAAATTTATTTTATGCGTAGAGTAGAAAAGAGTGTGTTCTAACTGAAATATTTTAAATAAATAAATGCGTTTGCATTGTAAATATTTTTGGATTATGTACATATAAATTTAATCATTTTGTCAGGTGGTGCACAGAGATTTGAAACCTTCGAACATTATGTATTCTGACAACAGTGGAAACTGTGATTCCCTAAGGATATGTGATTTTGGTTTTGCCAAACAGATTCGTGCCGAGAACGGTTTACTGATGACCCCATGTTATACAGCCAACTTTGTTGCTCCAGAAGTCCTCAGGAAGCAAGGATATGATGAAGCATGTGATATATGGAGTTTGGGTGTTTTATTATATACCATGCTTGCTGGGTTAGTATATAACATTTTTTTACACGACAATTGTTTTAAAGTACATTTTTACAGCTTATCAAATTGAATTTAATAGAGATACTTTTTTTAAAACAACTTAATATATATTTTATGTATCAATCCTATTTTTAATACATTGCTCCTGTTTATCTGTATATTCTCAAATTTCTCCATCTTTGTCGTAGAAATTTAAAAAAATATAATAATAAATAAGAAAAATCCATTAAATATGGCAAAAATACTTCTCAACAGTAAGTAAGTGGTATTTAAGTAAAAACATCCTCCGTCGGTTCATGGGTTAGATGCCGTCAGAGGGAGGTTTTCCTCTCCATGTGACCCAAATGCAGGTTAGTTATATCAAAAAGTTCTCCATGAAGGCAAATTTCTTTCAATACTTGATCTAGGAGTTCCCTTGTCTTCTGGATTGTTTTCAAAATTACAAGGCTCTGGAGTTGAACATTAGTAGTCGTAAGCCCAAAAAACTGGTTCAACGATGGTTATGAAATAAAATAGCTTAAGTAATTATAAATAGTGGTTCTTTAGATTAAAATTTATATAGATATTTTTTCCTTGCTGCTTATATTATTTCGAATTTCTCTTTTTGACGTACATAATTATACATGATGTATCCAATATTTACTAGTAGTCTAAAAAATGTGGCTAGTAAAATCTCTGTTATTTTATTTCTCCGATGTTGGCAGATATATCATAGTATTTAAGAGTTAGAGTATTCATATTTAACAGTATTTGATTACATAAATTAGTGTGCTATTTGTGATTGTTATTTCAATCTATGTTTTTTAGTAGTGATTAGTATGTGATTTGTTAATTTATTAATATTAATAAAATTTTATAAGTTTGTTATTTTAATAATTCTTTATCTAATTTTTTGCGTAAAATAGTATAGTACTAAAATTTTTTTTCATTTCTTAAGAAAATCATTTAGATTTAATTTTTTTTCCAATTGTTGCTTTTTAATTTGCACTTAATAAAAAATGATCTATTAAATAACTTGAGAATTAATAATATTCTTTAAAACATATTGTAATTATAAACTGTCTAAAATTTGTTTAATATTTGATTTTTTTTTTTAAAGTAATAACTTTTAATATGTGATATTTCTTCTTTTTATGTTGGAAGAAAACTATTTCTTTCAGTGTGATTTTTTTCCATTGTGGAAAAAACTTAACATCCCTGTTTCTAATCAAGCATTTTTAAAATATTTATTTTCACTACTACCTATAGACTTTTGCAGGGATTAGTTAAAACAAAGTTTTGCTATTGTTTAAAATCATTATGTTAATAGTAAATTTATGTTAACAGTATGACTTTAACAGCATAATTTTTTTTGTTGCTTTAAAATGCTGAAACAGAAAATTTAATGTGACATACACTTATATGTACATTGGAATCCCAGTTTTACGTTGTCTGTTTTGTATGTTATCCTGCTTTGTGTTTAAAACTACATATGTATGAATATATTTCAAAATTATTTCTCTTGTTTCCCTCTTATTTTTTGAATTTATTATGATTTTATTTTTGTTATTCACGGTGCTATGGCCTCCTAATTCAGAGGATTATGAGATCTTTACTGTAGTAAAACATACCTTTATGTGTATTATGTAGCCTATTTGATAATTTTTAGTCCTTTTCATTCCATTATTTTTAAATATTTTTTAATTAAAAAAATATATTATTAGTTTACATTTTTCATACTCCCATAAGTTAAAATTTGTATTAATTCAATTAAGAAAAAAAAAAAAAATTATAGGTATTTTGTTAAGTTATAAATTGATACAAATGTTGTAATTTGAATACTGTTCATTAATGCCATTAAATGATACTAACATATTAATACTGATATTAAATAATAAGTAAGACCTTTTTTTTTGTATATATTGACAAAAATGAACTCATTATTTTATTTACATAACAAATATAACTTTTTGATTTTAAATTGAATAATTGAATTATTTGCATATTTAGTTGAAATGTAAAATAATGAATGAGCATATTCAATTTCTTCGATTATTATTATTTTTTATCATGTCAGCAAGTTTATGGAAGTAAAGTTGATACATTTTTTAATTGTTTATTGATAATATTAGGTATTAGTTTAACAAGTTTTCCTAATTATCCTTCATAATAGTTTAATTACTTTTAATATTGAGCTTAAAGTTTTATTTAATCCTTAGTTTTGAATACCCTCCTTAAAAAACACGTTTTAAATAAATAAAAAAAAACAGGGTATTTCATCATTCTTGCTATAAAATATGACAATCCAAGTTTTTAACTAGTGTTTTTCAAAAACATATTAAAATTTCGTGAAAAACAACATATACAGAGTGGTTGCGCTAAAACAACCACTCTTGAAGTATATTTCTAGAATCTTCATCAAAAATGGTGTAAATATTATGCATATTATGTATCTCAAATTAATATGTTAGTGAGAAAAACACACTCTCCCTTTATCTTGTTCAAATTTTCGTTCATCCACTCAAATTCAGATACATGTTGTTTTTTTTAACACTCGATTTTTTTTTACAGTTTTTTCAAATATTAATTCATTCATTAAATTGGTATTAGCGAAATGGAATTTTCTGATTGGTTAAGCATTGTTTTAAATTTTACTATAGTTTTTCACATATTTTAAAGTGATAGCCTCTATTTGAACGAAAAAAATATTTTATATAAATATTACTTATTTTATATTCGCTCTGTCAGATAAATTTAATAAATAACATAACGTGATCCACACTCCCAAATTTATGCTTACTCTACCACGCAATTCCCTGTTCACACACTCCCTATATCATTGATAAAATACTTTTTTATTCATCCACTCAAGTTCAAATACATTTTTTTTTTTAAATTTGTAGTGGATGATACACTCTCCCTATATCATTGATAAAATACTTTTTTATTCATCCACTCAAGTTCAAATACATTTTTTTTTAAAAATTTGTAGTGGATGATACACTCTCCTTATATCATTGATAAAATACTTTTTATTCATCCACTCAAGTTCAAATACATTTTTTTTTTAAATTTGTAGTGGATGATACACTCTCCCTATATCATTGATAAAATACTTTTTTATTCATCCACTCAAGTTCAAATACATTTTTTTTTTAAAATTTGTAGTGGATGATACACTCTCCCTATATCATTGATAAAATACTTTTTTATTCATCCACTCAAGTTCAAATACATTTTTTTTTAAAAATTTGTAGTGGATGATACACTCTCCTTATATCATTGATAAAATACTTTTTTATTCATCCACTCAAGTTCAAATACATTTTTTTTTTTTAAATTTGTAGTGGATGATACACTCTCCCTATATCATTGATAAAATACTTTTTTATTCATCCACTCAAGTTCAAATACATTTTTTTTTAAAAATTTGTAGTGGATGATACACTCTCCTTATATCATTGATAAAATACTTTTTATTCATCCACTCAAGTTCAAATACATTTTTTTTTTAAATTTGTAGTGGATGATACACTCTCCCTATATCATTGATAAAATACTTTTTTATTCATCCACTCAAGTTCAAATACATTTTTTTTTTAAATTTGTAGTGGATGATACACTCTCCCTATATCATTGATAAAATACTTTTTTATTCATCCACTCAAGTTCAAATACATTTTTTTTTAAAAATTTGTAGTGGATGATACACTCTCCTTATATCATTGATAAAATACTTTTTATTCATCCACTCAAGTTCAAATACATTTTTTTTTTAAATTTGTAGTGGATGATACACTCTCCCTATATCATTGATAAAATACTTTTTTATTCATCCACTCAAGTTCAAATACATTTTTTTTTTAAAATTTGTAGTGGATGATACACTCTCCCTATATCATTGATAAAATACTTTTTTATTCATCCACTCAAGTTCAAATACATTTTTTTTTAAAATTTGTAGTGGATGATACACTCTCCCTATATCATTGATAAAATACTTTTTTATTCATCCACTCAAGTTCAAATACATTTTTTTTTAAAAATTTGTAGTGGATGATACACTCTCCCTATATCATTGATAAAATACTTTTTTATTCATCCACTCAAGTTCAAATACATTTTTTTTTTAAAATTTGTAGTGGATGATACACTCTCCCTATATCATTGATAAAATACTTTTTTATTCATCCACTCAAGTTCAAATACATTTTTTTTTAAAAATTTGTAGTGGATGATACACTCTCCCTATATCATTGATAAAATACTTTTTTATTCATCCACTCAAGTTCAAATACATTTTTTTTTTAAAATTTGTAGTGGATGATACACTCTCCCTATATCATTGATAAAATACTTTTTTATTCATCCACTCAAGTTCAAATACATTTTTTTTTAAAATTTGTAGTGGATGATACACTCTCCCTATATCATTGATAAAATACTTTTTTATTCATCCACTCAAGTTCAAATACATTTTTTTTTAAAAATTTGTAGTGGATGATACACTCTCCCTATATCATTGATAAAATACTTTTTTATTCATCCACTCAAGTTCAAATACATTTTTTTTAAAAATTTGTAGTGGATGATACTTGATGTTAATACAGTTTTATCAAATATTAGTTCATTCATTAAATTTAATTCATTCATTTTAGTTTTATGTGGGATTATTTAATAAAATGTAACTAAAATAGAATTTTTCTTTGTTGACCTGAGTAGGAATTGACCTTAAAAATGTCTTGTTTAAAATGGAATGTTAAATATAAGTCATTGTGGAAATTAGCTAAAAAAAACTTTCTTTTCAGTCAAACTCCTTATGCAACTGGTCCAGAAGATAAAGCAAATGATATACTCATGAGAATAGGAGACAACAGCGTAGACTTGAATTCTGGAAATTGGGTATCCATTAGCTCCTATGCCAAAGTAAGCCTTCTTCTTCTTCTTTAATGGTGTCATTCTTACACACACACAATTCACCAAATCTCTCTTTATTCATTTTATAGGATTTGGTGAAGATGATGCTGCATGTGGATCCCAAGCAAAGGTGTAGAGCGGCAGATATCCTTAATCATCCATGGATACTCAATAAAAGTCAGTTACCTGATAGTCAACTGGTGCTTGAAACAGATCCAACAGAAACTTTGGTAATTCTTTCAACTTTAATTTTTTAGACAAGTAATATTACTATGAATTGTATTTAAAAATATATATAAAATTAAAGGTTTATTCATTACGCTACATATATCGGTTGCTTAAAGAAGCAAAAGAATTTCTATTTTCATTTAAAATGGATGCGTTTAATAATCAATTTGTCGATCAAATCGGGTTGCATTTAAAAAATTTTACCTTAAAATTTAGTTTATTTCTTGCTTTTTTTTTTGTTGAATGTCTGCAATTGTGTAGTGAATATTCTGCATTTATATAAAATGGGGGTTGGCATGTATGTTTGAAGGTTTTCAATATATTTAACAGAAAATTTTTTATAGGGTGCAGTTGCAGCCACGTACCGTGCTATCCATACCACAAACCACATACCTTTAAAGCCCGTGGATGCTTCGAAATTGGCTCGGAGAAGACAGAGAAGTCGCCCTAAATCCACTGATTAAATTAGAAGACTCACTCTCTGAGGCAGCTTAATAATAGTTATTTCCAATCTTGATATGACCCAAACAGTCAATAGATAATATGTGTGTGGTTTCATTGATTGTTTGCCTCTTTGCTTTAGTAAAATATTGTTGTGAAACATCAAAAACTTCCATAGAATATTATGATTTTGCAAGTGGAAGAACATGTTCTGTAATCTTTATGACTAAGAAAGCTTTCTAGAACTGATCTAATCACATGAATTGAGGAAGTTTCTTTCCATTTGGGAGAGGCCAATAAATGGTGAACCTTAATTACTATGAAAAAATAGTTCTGCTGCTGTAAAAAAGCATTGCTTTAGGGCGTGCCAGAAGATTTTTTCCCCACAGGTACCATTAAAATACCGTGAAAACGAATTGAAAGATTCCTAAATTATCTGTGACTTTTTATCTTCTGCGAAAGGGTCTCCTCAAACCCCGTGTGATTAAGAATGTGTGTCATAATGGTACTCAGCCGCTACTACGTATGAGATTGAGAAGCTGCTTTATTTTAAACAGGATCAAATGTGTTTTACACAGCATAACATGTTCTTCCATAAAGCTCTTTAATTTTATGCATCTGTGTATTTAATAAAATGTAGGTTTAATGCAGAACATTTATCATGAATCATTGCTATAAAAAGAAAGTGATATGATATGTGCCAATCTGTGATTTGAAAATGAGAAGTACTTTTTTCCTAAGATGTAATAATTGGTCTATCACAAAGTGTTGTTGTAAATGCTATCTTTAGTTTTACCTCAAAGTTGCATGATGAAAAATATTTTTATATATATAAACTTTTTCTAATTCTTTGTGAAGTGAAATGCCTGCAATTTTTAGGTGTTTCGGTTTTGTGTTTCTATTTCAAAGAATGTTGAGTTTATTTAGCTAGTCTTAAACTCTTTGCATTTTATTTTTTACTATGCACTAATAATATTTTTGATTTTAGTAATATTAAAATTTTAGTTAAGTTAAATCATACAGTCTAACCTTGCTAACCATGATTTGGGAAATATCTTTAAGGGAGAAAAAAATGCTAAAAATAACCACATTGTTTAAACAAATGTCCAAATTTACTATCTTTTAGCGGTACCTTCAGAAATTTAATTTCATTGAAAACTTTAGTTTCACAAAATAATTTTAAAATATTCTCATAATGAAAATAACTCTTAGTTCTAGTACTGTTAAATGAATTTTTTAAAATTAAATTCAAGTTGAAATTTAACTATGCACAATGATTTTTATGGATTTTTAAATTTGGATACAATTTTAAGCCCAAAATTTTACAATAGCAAAATTTGTTTTTTATTTATATATGGGGAAAAATATATAGAAATTTACCAGTTAGATAATTTTTATTGTGACAGTTCTTGAAAATATTTTCTTACTTTATCTTGTTTATGTGTTGATTTTTTAATGTTATTTTTAATTTTCTCAAATTATGTCTAAATTTTCACAAAATTGGTACCTCTTAAAAAAAAACTTGAGCAGGCCCCTGGTCTTGCTCTTCATTCAAATTTTTTTCCTCAATAGGAGAATTTTTCTTCAAATAAAACATAAAATTGTAAAAAACTGAAAACTTTAAAAAAAAAACACTTACTGCTTACAATTGAATCTAAGAAAATAATCGACAAATAAGTAAAATATGTCACCTGGAGAGATCAGTGGAGGTCATTTTGAAACTTTGAAAATAGCATACTCTTCGCTTAGGCTACCAACTATGCAATCTTTTTTCAGATATTTTTTTGTGTGAATATTATTAAAAGATGGATTTGGTTTTATAAAAGCATGTAAAAAAAGCTTTCTATCGTTGATAAGATAGATATATTTAATTTTTTCCTCTCTCTCTCTTCATGTTTGAAGTATCAAGTTTTGTCTGTATTTATTGTTGGTCAAAATTATTTGCTTAAAAGCATAGCCTGTTAAATTTTTCATAAATTTTGCATTTAAAGCTAAATTCTGAAAGAAAGATGGCCTACCAACGCAATTGAAGGTGTAGGCAGTAAAAAATTTTGCACATTTTTCTGTTGAACATACTTTATGCGTTCTTGGATTATATGCTGTATAAGATTTTCAATTAAACAATTGTAAAAATATATCTAGAAGGCTCCAGACCGTGTAATTTTTCTACAGTTGCTCCTTTTTTCCCTTTTTCAATGTCAATAGGCTTCACATTGTAAATAGAACTTTTTTTTTCAAGCTATTTCTATTATTTAGATGATTTAGACTTATTGTTATTGTTGTTTGATGAATCTGGTAATTTTTTACATTTTTTGCGATGGAAAAATTTCAATCTCACCAGATATATCCTTTTGGTTTTTGAAAATTGTCACCTAACACATCATCAATGCATTCTTCATGGGTCAATGAGGCTAATTCTGTTTCACCTTGACGGTTTTCGTCAGAAGAAAAATCCGAGACATCTTCATCACATAATTCTTTCAAGTACTGCAACCTTTGTTTTTCACTCCTTTCATTCGGACACATTGTTTTGCAGAATCTGTAAATGAAAATACACTGCTTTGAACTGATGTTTTCGCAACATTAAAAAAAAAGGCATATTTATCTTTAAAAAAAGGCAGTGCCTATTATTAAAAAAAAAGGCATTGTCTATTATATAAAAAGGAAGTTATTAAAAAATCGCAACTCTGAAGAAGAAAATTTTCTATTATTAATTTTGCGAAAACTCAACATCGGCCGTTAAAATGCTTTTTGTAAAAGGTTTATTTTATTCATCCAAAATTTATTCTAGTTAAAGTTTTAAACGAAGGCACTTTTGATTAAACTGGTGAAATGCAAATTTTATTGCATTAAGAACAATAATAACAGAAAAAATTGCACAATTTTATCTTCTTCAAATAAATGCATTTTTTCTTTAAACAATGATTTAATACTTTTTGATTGATTAGCAATTTATTTTTTAAAACTTGGATTTCAACTAAGCATCTAATTAAATTTTTAAAGAGAGGTTTTTTGAATTATGTTTTAATATATTAGCATTATTAATACTTTTTGAAAATAAACTAAGCTTTTTTGGTCTCCTTTTGAAAAAGTTCTACTAAAGGCACATTAGTCATGAAACGTTTGTGATAATGTTATTTTCTTGAGGTAGAAGTGTTAAATACAAGCCCAACTTGGTACTTAGACGTTACTGTCATAAGCTTATTAAACTCTATTTAAACTAAACACTTTTTCTCTAATTAAATTAGCAAATACTATGATTATTACTGTTTACCTTCTATTCTTCTAGTTTGCAATATATTGCGCAATGAAATATCTTTTTGTTTTATTCTTCAAAATTTTATTTAATGGCACTGCTCTTCAAAAATAATTTTTTTCTTCTTCAAAACTGGTCATCATTCCTGCTGATACTTATGTAAAGTGAATTTCTTATTAATTATTTTAAATATCTTATCTAATTATTATATCTTGTATATTATGATCTTATTTAATTATTATTATATCTTATTATTACAAATTTCTTAAGTGATTCTTATGTTAAATGAGTCCTTTGTTTAGTACATCACCTACCTTTTTCAGGATGAAGTCCCTATTTTTGTTACTTATTTTATTTATTATTATGAGGGGAAGATAACCATTATACAGTGAATATTTTTAACTTTATTGCTTTGAAACATCTATCAAAACTTGTGATTTCACTGGATGCTTGCAGCAGACTTAAACTAAATAAGTGAAAAAATTGTTATTATTTTTCACAAAATTTAAGATGGTCGTTCTTCAAAAAATGTACTTTTTCTAAATAAATAAAAAAATTTCGGTTAACATTGTAGTGCATGTACCACTACAAAAATACAATTCCAATTCACTAGTATAAAAGCCATAATAACTCGATTCTATGTTGAGGTACCTGTTCATTGATGAATGTTGACATTGTCTTTATGATTCTCCCCACATTGGACCTTCGGACGTGACGTGGACATGCCTACCTTGACCGAAACTCCTAGTTTGGTTTGAACAGGCCTATTTCAATGGATTGTCCACATTGAGCAGTTGACTTGTGACTGCAACATTATCCACCTCCTCGCACCGTCGCTACATGTTTGGTTTTTTTAACCCTTAAAATATGACATTAATCAGAAGAGCGGTCCAAACTTTGGATCCTTTAATGTCAATGAACTTTACTTATTGCTTTTTTGTTAAGAAATTTTTAAGTGAATTGAAAGATTTTTGTAGAAAATTTTGTTGTTTACCAAATGATAGTTTCACGCAAAAATTAATTTTTTGTAATTATTTAATTTTTTGTAATTATTTAATTTAATAAGCATTTTTGAATTGTAAGGTGTGCGTATCATTTTACAGACTAATTTTGTATGGCAAAATATAAAATTGAAATAAAATCGGTCAAATAGTATCAAATTTTTAAGTCGTATATTTACAATTCAATTTCTTAGTAATATGAAAAGGGTCTCCTGACCAGACTATTGGAACCCTTGACCTTATATTTGAGAGTAAGGGATCCAAGAGAAAAGGTATGTTTTTGGAGTCTGATTTTATAAATATCCCCTGCACAACTTTTTTGAGTGAAGGGTCGCATGCACAGCAGGTAGATTAACGAAGGCATATTTAGTCATGTTAGAGGCAAATATGATAATTTTTATCTAAACATTAGTGTTCAGATAAAAAAGTAGCACCAAATATTTTTATCAGTAAACTTAATTACATATTTGCAGAAAATTAAATACTTTTAAATACTTGAATTTGTTTGAAGCTAAAAAAACATGCATTTTTAAAAAAAAAACATTTTCCTTTATTCACAATAATTAATTTATCATATATATATATCACATATTGCGAGAGGGAATTCTAACCAAAAAGAAGCTCACAGAATGAAAGAGCAAGGAAAAAAAAAGAGCATTTTATGGAGAAATATAAATTTGAATTAAATATATGTTAATAAAAGAAAATTTATAATGTTTAAACAAGAACCAAATTGAAAGAAATTTTTTATTGCGTTCAGAACTTCGTGCACCCCTAGTTTGCACTAATTAATTACCATATTTGAGGGCACCTTTTTAAACCATTAAGTCCTATTATATTATCATCCGATTGTTTGATCAAAAGATATATTGCACCGAAAGAAATCGCATGAGAATCAGCTGGCCTGATGATGTATTGAAGAGCAGTAAATAAATAAACATATCTGTAAATAATGCATTTTTTTCTGCTTCATTAGGCACACCTTTCTCATAGACTCATTCTTATATGATAGCTGAACATAACTAGGTGTACAAATATTTATGCAATCAAATGTATATTTTATGGAACTTTATATTTGTACATATAACAAGTTTCTGAAGTGTCTTTTTTGTGTGAATCTCGATGTAATAATACAATTTTTTGCTTTCCAATCCTTATTTTTCTCTTATCGCTTGATCCATTATAAAATAATTTATTTGTAAGTACACTGCTGAGTTTTTAAATTTATTTCTTAAATTCTATTATATTTGATGTTGCAAAAATGGTGTTCTTTTAGTTATTGTCTACTAAAAATAAATCAAGATATTTTATGATTATTATCATTTCAATTTCTTTCTTTAATTCTATTATATTTGATGTTGCGAAAATGGTATTTTTTTAAGCTATGTCTGCCAAAAATGAATCCAGATATTTTATAATTATTATCATTTAAATTTCTTTCTTTCATTCTATTATATTTGATGTTGCAAAAATGGTATTTTTTTAAGCTATTGTCTGCTAAAAATGAATCCAGATATTTTATAATTATTATCATTTAAATTTCTTTCTTTCATTCTATTATATTTGATGTTGCAAAAATGGTATTCTTTAAGTCATTGTCTCCTAAAAATAAAGTAGTATTGGGATATTTTACCATACTATGAGAAATATGTGACGCCCGGTGGCTGAGCGGTAGCGTTTCACGCTGTCGTGCCACAGGTCCCTGGTTCGATCCTCGGGCCGGGCAAGGTTGACTCAGCCTTTCATCCCTTCAGTGGGTCGATAAAAGAGTACAAAACATGCTTGGGAACTAAACACTGGGGGTTCCGCGTTCGGCTGACCACCTGACCGGAACATCTGCTCCCGCACCCCAGAGCCCAAGGTCAAGAGAACTGAGATGGGCACAGTAGGCCTTGGCCCTCTATGGGCTGTGGCGCCGCTGAGTTTAGTTTTATGAGAAATATGTTAAAATTTGCTTTCTAACATTTTCCAAACAATTCCTGTACAACCATAAGAAGCCTGATAACCACGACATCTATCTTGTATTCTTTTTAACCCACTGACGGTTCTGCACGTAAAAAGTCGCATTTTGACCTGCAGTCTTCTCTGCATAGCAAAACCGATTTTTACATGTTAATAGATAGGTGAAGAGTGTATAGGGGAGAAACATTCTCCCCATTTTACCCATTTGCTTAACCGCCAGTGGGTTAAAAAGAGAAAAAAAATTTGAGTTATCAAACAACTTTTAAAATCTTAAATTTAAAATTAATCCTCAAATATAAAAGTTCACAAAATTCAGTGTAAACAATTATTTTTTTAAAATTCTAATTAATGGCAGCAGACTTTTATTGTATTAGGATTTTTTTTTTAAATATTAGTATAAAATTTTAATTAAATTTTATACATGTATTTTTATTTCGTACGAAAATACATGAAGGCTACGTTTTCCAATATATTGCTGACTTATTTGAATTAATGAAAATAGATGTAACCCTGTCTTCATCTGCTAAACTACATTCTTCACATTCTTGATCCTCCATTCGACTCTTAGAATGTTTTGGAAGCCCAACAAAGCTACAATTGTTTTCTGAATGATGCAAGTAAAAAATGTGTTGCTATTTGTTGGAATTTCCTCCACTTATTGTTGTCACAAAACTAAATAGATACTGATTTTTCAAATAGACAAAAAAAGAAAATTTTAATAGAAACCTATCACTTTTGTAATAAACTTCCTTTGTAGTCCCACCTTATAAAATATAATTTTTGCTTCAATGATTACAAAATCTTTGAGATTTTTTCTTGAAATGTCGATTATTGTTCTAAATTACAAAAAATGCATGATTTTTCACAATTTTCTCTGCAATATTTATCAGAAACTAGTTATTTTATCATGGTTATGTAAAGGTTTTGAATTTTATTGATTTTATGTTTGTAAATAAAGAACTTTAAACGATAGAAAAAAATAATTATTACTACACAGATCCTAGTTATGATTTTTTTTTGGAAAGTAATTCAAATTATTTTTTGAGTGCTTAAAAAGTACTTTAAAGGTGCTTATTTTTTGTTGAAAAATCTGGCTACGCACGTTACTATTTAATCCTCTCAATGTCTACTTGGCATTGTGAGAAAATTTCAAAGAAACTTTGCTTGTGTTTGCCAAGTTCTACTTTTTTGTTGGTTTTATGCCACACTAAAGCTATTTTAATGGGTGACAGTCCTAGTGGCATTATTATAATTTAGATGGCACTTTTTCGACTCCAGGGTTTCAAAATTGGTTTCAAACCACTGGGATCTGAGAAAATGCATCAACAAGGGAAATTTTTTTCTTCTTTTTATCCTGAAGAGAACCAGAGAAAAAAAAAAATTCCAGGATACCAATAAGGAAAAGTTTTCGGAGACATTCAATATGTATATCAATAAATAATCCATAGTTGCCAACTCTACTGGATTTTGCCAGTTTCTCTTGATCTACTGGTTTCTCTTGTTTTTTTGTGCATTTTTGAGAATTCACTAAAATTGAGTACATTTCCTAAAAAAATCCCTTTTCAAATTTTTTTATTTGCTTGTTTGAATGTTTAAATAAGTATCACTAATGCATAATGAATCAAAATCAGTTAAATACTTTTTTTTTTTTTAAAATTTTTAGCTTATTTTTATTCAGAACTTCCTTCTTTAATTAATTAAATCTTTAATGAATTAATCTATCTATAATAAATTAAATGTCTATTACTATTCAAAATTATAAGTAATCATAAATGGAAAATGTTACTAACCATTTATAGTTTATTAATTAGTGTAATAATGTTATTATTTTAATAACTTGAAAATCCTTAAAATTCCCTGTGTGTAGAATTAGTATATTATGCAATAGTTATTATCAAATTTATATTTCGTAGAATCTACTCGATTTTTTCTGATTCATGTTGGCAGCTACGATAATCAAATATTTTAAATTTCCTATTTCTAAAAATTTACTCAACTCATTATTCAATGGAACTATATGTTTTACCTGTTTTGAAACATAGTTTTTCTTTTTTTCAATAAAGTCATATTCAAGTTTGAAATACCGATTTTTTTAATTTTTAAATCATCAATCAATACTTATTGTCAAATTATATATTTTATGAAATTTTACTTACTGCATAATTTGTCTCGTCTTTGGATCTCAAAATCTGTTACTTAAAATGTTATTTAAGAGAATTAAAATTTTGCTCAATATATTTTTTAAAAAAAATAATAATTTAAAATTGTCATTTTATTTTAGTTGTATGTCTTTGTTTTATCTGGATCCTTATATGAATATTTTATATGTTTGAAAAAAAGAGTTACATAATCTGTGTAATTGAAAGTGTATATTTTGTGTTGATTAGTTTTGCTTCTTTTGTCTTTATGTATGCTTTGAATTGTCATGTGTCAAACCTTCCTGTAAATAAAAGAAATCATTTACTATTTTTGAGAATCTTTTAAAATAATTTTGTATTTTAGGAAAAGTAATTAAATATTGTAAAAATGTTTAAAACTTTTTGTTCATGGGAATGGTGATAGATGAACAAGGTTATCCGCCCCAAGTTTTAAGTGTCACCACTTAAAGAAAGAAAGATTTTCGTTGTTAATGGTAGCTTTTTTAAAAAGTGCTTTAAGTTGCTTGTTTTTTTAAAACCCCTTAAAGATTTCTAAATAGTGCTTAATTTTCCCTTTCCGAAAATGAAATTTTTTTTCATTTGCATGTTGATTTTCGCTGCAAAAGCACGGTTTTCATATTTTTTCTATCCCAACGTTTTCACAATTCATTCAACCGTAATCTATTTCGGCTTATCGTCGGTCGTATGAAAGCGCCAATCATGTTTGATGAAATACTTGCATGTGCGTCTACTGAGCGTGAGATTCTCTCGTTTGCAACTCTGCTGCATTTTGCAAGTCATTCTTCATTTTCCACCCTCTGAAATCGAACCGCTCTCGATCTATTTATGCTGGCTAATATAATTAAAAAAAAGTGTTCTTTGTCAGAAACTATTTTATCATGTAAAGGCTTTGAAAATTATTTTACATTTCGCTAGTATATAGTGCATAAAAATATATTTTGAGTGCTTAAAAAGTACTTTAAATGTGTTGAGAGATTTGGGTAATGGAACCCTGAAAAAAGAAAGATTTTGAAATTTTCGTTGTGTAAAAAAGGGTTGAAAATTTCGAATTAAGATAAAGTTTTAAAATGTCACTACTTAAGCTGATTTTAAAAGGCGAATATTGATGAAGGATTCATTTGTGCTATTGAGTTTACTGAGCCAAAATTTTTTTTTTCTTTTAATTTTGAATGCCATTTCAAGGAATACTAAAAATTATCCAATATTTGTGATTTATACATTTTTTTTGGAATAATGCTTAAAATCATTTTGATATAAAAATCTATAATAAAAATAATCTTAAAAAGAAGTATTTCATTTCTCATTCATAAGTGATGAAATAAAATTTATGTATTAATTTTTTATAAAATAAAACTACAATTCATAAATATTTATTTATCTATACTGGTTGAATATCCGTTCTTTGTGGGGGGTGAAAGAAAAAAGCAATCAATAAAGCAGGGGCTTTTTTTTTCCCTCCTGAAAAAGCAACTATTTTCTGGAAACTATTGGGAGACTGTACCCCTATCGATGTTTTTTTTTTTAGTATAAACTGTCCTTCTAAACACAAAAGTAAGCTTCCAGGAGGTGAATTGGGTCACAAGGATTTGAAAAAATTGGGTCGGCTGTTCAACAACCGTTATATGAAATAAAATTATTTACTGTACATAGATACTCCTTTTTAGACCCACTGGAACAAGAAAGGTTAAGGTGGGCTGACTCAGTGGAGTCTCTCGCAATTAATGAAAAAAAAAATCTCGAGAGGAAGGGCCAACTATGATGGTGATTACTTACATAGAAACGCGTTTTTAAGAACCGGATTCGAACCCCTGAGTCATTCTTAATTTGGCAGTGGGCCAGGAGAGATGGTTTCGCTACATCTTGAGGTTTAGTGGTCTTTTTTTTTTTAATCGCGAGATGACGGCCTAATCAAAATACTAAAAAATGGTGATTCCGTCTGACGAGATCAGATTTACGGTACATTGTTTTTGGGGAATTCTACTTCAGAGAACGGTTGATTCTGCTATCAGATCCAGTAGAGATGCCCAACCTTGTGCTTTCTTTTTAGTGTCGCGAAAACCTTTGTTCAATAAAGCAAAAATATTGCTGTTTCAAACCTTTTCCTCCTAACAGGATTAAAAATTGTTGTCCGTCATGACGTCACACTAGCGATAGGATTGAATTGTCCATTAAAATTTCATGACAAGGTGGATTTTAGCTGATCACACGAAGACTTTGCTTAAAGAAAAATTTTAATAACCTAAGATTATTTTCACCTTGAGATTAAAGGATTTTTCTAACGCTTGAAAACTCGATTTAAGGTTTTTAAAAAGAAGGTCAAGGATTAGGATAATGTGTGTAGAATAGTGACAGATGACACGCAAACCGCATGAAAACCTTTTTAGGTTCACATTAAAAGGTTTTTGCTCAGTGAAAATAAATATCTGGACAAGATTCCTCTCTCCTAGACCAAAATGTAATTAAGACAACGACGTTTCTTCTGCAATTTTGAATTTTTAAAAATGAAGCTGCTTTGTTAAAAAAAGAATCTTGCTGCTAAAAGTGTTAAAAAAAAATAGAAGAAATTGCGAAGAAGAGCTTGTCTTAAATAATTCCAAAGCGAAGAAAAGGTTCGATAAAATATGCGAAAAGAATTGAATTCATGTCCAGTTTTTTGTCGCTTCCAAGGAAACACGTTTCAAAAAACGTGGAAGAACCTTCATTTTTATGCAAAAAGAAAGAGAAATGGAAGAAAGTGTTATGGGTTTCGTTTGCAATCATTATACAGGTAGAGTCATAAAATTTTTGTGGAACAAGTATGTCACATTTGAAATAAATGTCTTCTATTAGTTAAATCTTTCATTGCTATTGCAGAGTATACAAAAGATATTTAGTGAATTATTTACAGTACTAATTATTAGGCGCACTCTATGTGAAAACCTTAGGTGATACAGCTGTATTGTTTTCCCGCGACTGATACATAGAGTTGATATAGTAGGTAGAGGAACCAAGTCCGCTTTATTCCTTCCGAAAAGACACGCCACAGATAGCAAGCAAAGAGTTACAATCACGTGCAATAGAAAGAGTGCAATACTTGGCGCAGTATCACAAATGTTGGCGCACTAAGTTTTTAAACAGCTTTATTTCGATATTACCGATGCGCAAATAATCGGAGCATTTGAAAGACAAGTTTTTAAACAGCTTTATTTCGATATTACCGATGCGCAAATAATCGGAGCATTTGAAAGAGAGAAAAAAAATATTTTCGTTAATCATATTTCTTTAATATTATTAAATGGGTTTTTAAAACACGAGGAGTTTTTTTTTCTCTTAACAAATAATTTTTAATTAAAGTACTGCCCTTATTTAAAAAAAATTCAGTAGTTCTCGTCTGTACCCTTAACACTATTCTATAAAATTTATTCATTATATAAAAATAAAAAACGATATTCTGCATCACTTATATTTATTACTATATTCAGAATTTTTTATTTTAAATGTTTTTACTGCAAAGATCTATTTAAAAAAAAAATTACTAATATATATTGTAATAACTATTGTTATTTTTTTAAAAAAAAATAATAACTTCGATACAAAAATCAGGATTTTTTTTAAATCTACCAGGGCTTAAAATGTGAATTTGAAAATGTTGCCCTTCTTTTTTAATGAAACACAAGTTCGTTTAAAAAATTAATTTAATCTTTACGTTTTAAAAGTTTTATCACTGTTAGATAAAACAAATTGTAAAATTAAACAGATTGTCTGAAAAAAGTTCGATGCTTAGAAATAACGTTAATGTTGCAACACTTTAATCATTTTTATTTATGCTCACGAAGAGACTGCTCGAGAAGTAATATCAAATTTCGGGAAAAATAGCTTCGGGGAAAATAAAACCCGTTTTTAGTAGAACAGATTAGTTAGAAAACATATTTTTGATTAAATTTAATTACGTTTAGAAGTTTATTTATATATTGAATACATTAAATTATTTATACAATAAAGATTATTTACATTATTAATTTAGAATTTTGACTTCTTTTTTTCCTGACACTTAAAATAGATATTTTCAAAAATAAACTGCTGTTGCATTTTAACTTAATACTCAACAATTTGTCTAAATATGAAATAAAATATTTATTCTAATATAAAAGTTTTCAGCTCCGAATAGAGAAAAATATAAGATTAAAAGCATTAAACTAATCAAAGAAAATAATAAAAGAGTTTAATTAGAAATTTTACTTTGTATTTCATGTACAATCTAATTCCATAAATTACTAGAAAGTTTAAATTGTACACACAAAGAGACTAGTAGAAAAACTTTCGAAATTTAAACAAAAAATATTTAAATAAAAGAGAAAGCAATTAGAATTTTTACTTTGTACTAAATGTAGATTGAAACTAATGACGAACTTAAAATTAAAATATCTTACTTTTATTTGTGATAGAAATTGCAATTTATGCAACTTTTTATGAGGTAAATTTATGCAACTTTTTATGAGGTAAATTTATGCAACTATTATAGGTCAATGTATATTTAATAATTTTTATACAGAAAACCAGTATCTTAAAAAGTAGCAGTTAAAAATATTTTACTTTACAAATAAAAGAACCATAATCATTTTATGGACATTAAGAAAATTACAATGCCCATCCATAAAAAATGTAATTTTCTTAAAAATAGTAAGTGCATTTAAAACTATATCTTTCAGCCAGCTGCAAATTAAATATATACAATCTCGATAAAGGTAAAAACAGTTGAAATTTTACAAGAAAGGTTCACGATGCTAAATCTTTGCACCACAGCCAGCTGTTAGCCTTGGCCGTCTGAGCAGTTTATTCTATACCAATGCATAACATGCGCTAATTTACTGCACTAATTTACTCCTATACAACTTATCCACTTCTATGTCATGTTTTCTAAATTTGTTGCACTAAATCAAACTAATTCTACGCTTTAATATACTAGTAAAATAAAGTATTTCTAATAAAGCAACTATTTTTAAATAAAAAGAAGATAAACAAGTACTTAATGATTATATTAAATATACCTTAATTTATTTTCTAAATAGTACATAATTTGTATTCATTTTATGTATAGTAACAGAATTATATAATTTTATTAAAAATTAACACTAAAACTACTATACACTATTTTATATTTAAATACTAAAAATATTTCATAGAATTTAATTATTCATCAAACATATAAGAATATACAAATAATTTGGTTTTTAAGCATTCCTATGTAATTTAAAAAACACAACTTCTTATGCACCAAATTTTTTATTTAAATATATATATTTAAAGGAAACATTTTAGAACAAGATAAATATTGGGTTTTAGTAATCAAGAGGTAAAGATATACAAAATCTTCAGAATATACAGAAATGATATCGACATTTAAAGAGAACTAAAACAAAACCGAAAGTTTACTCAACTGTTCCTTGGCGCTAAAGTATCTCGCCAAGGAAGCCAACAAAGCTTTGCAGCTATTTCAGCTAAAAATAGAATATATATTGAAATATACTTAAACATTATAAGTTTAAAGTTTAAGAAACAATAAAAACTTATGTTAAATGCAAAAAAAGTGAGCAAAAACGAGCGTAATTGATTATTAAAGCAAATAAAACATGATTATCAGAGCATGACTGAGTATCGGAAAATTTTAAAAATCAATTTCAAAATAGAAAAAGTGAAAAAAAATGTCGCCCTTTCTTGTAAAAAGTTATCGGACAGTCCCTAGAAAACTTCTCCTTGCAGCAAAATGCTCAGGACTTTTGTACCATTCTTATTTCTGAATTAAAAAGACAGACAGTTAATTGCATCAGAGGATCGCAATGCTAAACGAATGGACGGGAATCGAAGCGGTCTCAGTGAACGGCAAGTTTGGGCTACAGTCACGTGACTTTATCTTGTCCACGGGTCGGGGGTTATTCTACTCTCTCTACCCAGTATTTCAACTCTATGGACTGATACCGATTTGCACCGCTTGGGGTTAAATTAGACGATAGATAAATATTTATTATATTACAATAATTAGATCAATTTATACTGTAGTGTTTTAGTAATTACATGTTTTGCACGATACTTTTACTAACTCGCATTTGCGTTACATGGAGAAGAAGACCACGAGAACCTCCCACGGTTAGCCTGATGAGAAGGGGACCCATGATCCGTCTACCACTGAGGATATTTCACTTCACCACTGTGGTCGGTGCATGCCGGATGCGGAATTCGTTTCGACTGGGATTCGAACCCTGTTCGCCTCATTGGACGGCGAACGCTCTATCCCCTGAGCCATCGCGGCTCTTTTACGACACTTAGAATGTTGAGAACAAAACAATATTTTATTCTAGAACTACATAAATTAACTCCCCGTAACTGGCCAACATTAATTGTACTCTATAATTTGAACAAATAAATGTTTTTAAAAATACCTAATATATAAGAATTGGAGACTGCTGTTCTTATTTTAATAATCTTCATGTTAAGCGCGTGTCAGCGCAAAGTAATTTTTTTTCCTTTCTGAAATAGCTTGTTTCAAAATGTATATCGGTTTTTCACACGCTACAACTGAAAAAACAAGAACTTATTTTTTAAAAAAAAATAATTAAAAGTTATAAATTCAATCATCATCTTATAGTTTATATAATATACATTTTAACTGCGATATTTTAATGAGAATACAAATTTAATTTAAATCTGATGCTCAACTAAAAAAAATAAAATAATGAATTTTTTTTGTGCAATTCAATTTGATTCTTTATCAAAGAAAAGAAAAAGGTAGTATATTGTGTCACGCTTATCAAAATCTGGAACGTTTTGTAAAAGAAAGAGATGAGCTGATGAAAAAAAATGGATGAGTAAGAATCTTCTCTGTCCTATGCTTTACTTTCATCAGACTAAAAGGTTTGAAAATTTACCTGGGAAGATTTTAGTACCTTTCATTGTTTTCCAAATATCGAAAAACATTCCATCAAATAAAAAAGGAAAGCTTTGCTACTCATATTTGCTTGGACATGCTTTACTAGCTGAGTGCTTTTGAGTTCTAACAGCTATCTTAAAACTTTGCTTAGAAAAATGTTCGATAAAACAAAATCATACATTCTTCGTATATATATATGAATAATACAAATACTTCCTATTTGTATTATATATGTTTATCAGGTGAGTATACAGCTTTGTTGTCTTAACGCGACTGAAACCGGTTTGCACTTGCTTTCGTTCATGTCGGTTAAATTAAAAGATATATCACGGATATATTAGAGGATAGGTTATATGAATATAGAATATTTATTATATAAGTGTATTATAATAATTAGACCAAATTATGAGACGCACTGTAGTGTTTTAATAATTGCATGTTTTGCACAACTTTATTTGCAATACTTTTATATTTAAGCCTACATGTAATGGGATTTTATTTATACTTCCTATTTGTATTTATTTTTAGCGTATTGCATTAACCCATTGATACACAAACGGAAACAAGTGTGTGTATATATATATATATATATATATATATATATATATATATATATATATATAAAGTAGAAAATTCTGGAAATTGTATGCCGGAATTAAAATTTGAATCAATGAACGTACATTTTTCAGGTCGCCGACCGGCCTGTGTAAGGATTAGGGAACTGCCCTTGCGTCAGAAAGGTTCTGGGTCGAAAATCAGGTAAGGCATGGATGATTTTTCCTTCTCTGTACTATCTTACTGTAAGAGCAACGTTGGCCCACCTAATAGGGTGCCCCTGAAAGAGAGGCCAACAAATCTGCCCTGTAAATGCCTGAATTGACGGAAAATGTTAACACAGGTGGGCATTAGGGAAAAAAAAACAAAAAAAAAAAAACATTTTTCAGGTCTGCTGATAAGCCGTATCTATCTCCTGCTGCCAAAATTAATAATCTCAAATCACAGTTTGCTTATTTGACCAACTTTTGTGCAACTACAATAATTCAGTTTCTTTTACCTTTTGTACACTGTCTTTAAATCTCATGAAAAATAATGCAACATTATTTATTTATTTTTTTGAAAAATTCTTATTTAAAAAGAAAAAATTCAATTCTACATAATCAATATTCGATCAAATATTTTAGCAATTGCTAAATTAAAAGTCATATAATTGACACTTCAGTAAAATAATCGGCTCTTTTTCCATAGCGTCAAGCGTTAGTTGTGTGATGAATAGCTCCGCAAATAAAGATTTATTAGACACAATAGAGAATGTAAACAAATCATCTTTGTATCACAGCTGAGCAGAGAGGTTGCTATGGAAACCTGTAAGTATTTTTTTTAGCTTGTGGGTTTTTCGCAGCTCTTTCTTCAAGGAAAAGCCACAGGAATCAACGCTATAATTTTATACTATATATGCTTTTTAGAACAGACAAACGATATTCTTAAAAATCATCAATTTTATCAAAATTTTCCCATTCACATTAGTCCCGCAGATCGTAAAGACACGGTTCCCAGTAGAACACCGAGCATCACCGACTGCGCGGTCAGTAAGCGGGTGGGTGACCGAGTATACATTTTATTGGTACTCGTTAAACTGTTCTACCCTAAAGTGCTCGCGCACTGGTCGTCAGACTAACAAAGCAGGGGAGCCTCTGCAGAGGAATCAAAATTGAGATGGCATGTCTTCGGATCATCCTGAGGGATGCTTCCCAGACCGTCGCCCATTGTGCAAGCTCTAGTGCGACATAAATAAAGTACCACCATTTACATTAAATTTATAAAAATCAATGCCACATTTTATGCAAATTTTTAAGGGCATAGTTTCTTTTTTTTATTTTATTTCATAACCGTCGTTTAGCAGCCGACCTAATTTTTAGGTTTACGACTACTAATGTTCAACTACGTAGCCTTGTAATTTTAAACCCAATCTAGTAGACAAGGGAACTCCTGGATCCAGAAATTGAGAGAAATTTGCCTTCGTGGAGAACTTTTTGATGGAACTCACCCTCATTTGCTTTACATGGGGAGGAAGATCAGGAGAACCTCCTCTGGTGAGCCTGAAGGCAAGGGGACTCTAACCCATGATCCATCTACCACTGAGGATATTTCACGTCCGCACTGTGGTTGGTCGGTGCAAGCCGGATGTGGAATTCGTATCGACCAGCCATCGCTGGGATTCGAGTCCGGTTCGCCTCATTGGAAGGCGAACGCTAGATCTCTTGAGTCATCGCGGCTCTGAGAACATTTCGAACATTAAAAAAAAAAAAAAAAAAAAAAAAAAAAACTGACCACAAACGCTTTTTATTTTCACAAAATTGTGGTTTTTCTCCATTTTGACGTTTTGCGCCATTTTTATAATAAGCATATAGAGGAAGTTGGCTAAACTAACAGTAGTGAGCAACTGTTGCAAACTGACAACAGTTATGATGATAGCATATGTTATTTCTCAGGCGCCATAAAAAAAACAGCCTTATGCAGACGATCACATTTTCTCGATTAAAATAATTTAAATATTTCCTTCTATTTAACGAACTTATTTAAATTTTATTAATAATCGATGGTTATTAAATAATATAATGGTTAGGGTAAATCAAGAATGGCAAGTACCCGGTAAGTAAAAACCAAACCTTAAGAAACATCAGTGTAGGGCAAATATATACTCAACATTGTAGGGAATAACTGTCAATGGTCGAGACAAGCCTGCCTTACTATTATGTCGATTTATCTGATAATTATTCATCATAAACGACAATTATCAATAAAAGATAATACCAGCACATTAATAACTTTACTTTTTCGACAAATAAGCGAGATCGAGGAACGATGGCTCAGGGGATAGAGCATTCGCCTCCCAACGAACTGGGTTCGAATCTCGGCGATGGCTGGTCAATACGAATTGCCCATCCGGGTTGCACCGATCTCAGTGCTGACGTGAAATATCCTCAGTGGTAGACGGATCAAGTGTTAAGAGTCCCCTTGCCGCCAGACTAACAACGGGAGGTTATCGTGGTCTTCTTCTCCACGTAACGCAAATGCGGGTGAATTCCATCAGAAAGTTCACCACGAAGGCAAATTTCTTCCTGCACTCGATCCAGGAGTTTCTTAGTCTTCTGGATTGGGTTCAAAATTAACTAAAATTACGGAGTTGAAGATGAGTAGTCGTAAGGGATGGCAACGCCTCGTTCTGAAAGTTTGACGTGTTTTTTCGAGCTCTTTTGTTTACTTTTCAAAACGGTGATTTTTCTGAGTTAA